>NC_059115.1:61981488-62323488 GCF_020740685.1 Jaculus jaculus
GATCTGTTCCTCGGTAATCTAAGCTTTTTTGACTAATTTTTCAATATTTCTGTAATTATCTCTTTTTAGCCAATGCTAGGATTTATGTTCACATACAAAATTACCTATTTTGAAGTCTATATTTGCAAATTTATTATACTGAAGTTGAACATTATTTATTTGTACATTTTAAGTGTCCCAACAGGCTACGTTTCCTTGCTTGTTGCTAATGCTGTTTCATATATTTAACATATTTACTTATTTTCATAAGTAGTACCTTGGTCAACTTTTTGCTTTTGCTCCACTAATTTCTGCATTTCATATGTTAGCATTTTTCTCCTCTAAGCAGGTTATTTATTATTTGTCATATAGCTCTTTTATTCACATATTTAATCCATTTTGGAAAACCTTTCTCATGGGGATATTTGAGGCTGTAATGTTCATTGGGTATCATTTTCACCCATCCCATTATTATTATTATTTTTAGTGTTCTGATCACATTTTCATTTACTACCAAATTTTCTTGTAATTTTACTAAGACTTCTTTAGCTTCAAAGGTATTTAGGAATCCATATTAAAATTTCCTAGTAGATATATCTAGAAGATATAAGGGATTTCTAAATCAAAAATGAAAAGACAAATACTCCATTATAAAAATGGACCTAAATTTGAACAAGCACTTTACAAAAGAAGAGAATTGAGTGGTCAATAAACTTGGAAAAAGTGTTGGCTATTACTGGTTACCAAGGAAATACAGATTAAAACCATAATGGAACTCTCTATCCCCCGTACTCCATATTTGTGTGTGTGTATATATGTATGTATATGTACATACATATATATGTTTGTGTATATACATGCATGTATGCAAACATTTTAAAATTCAAATATATGAAATGATAAAGCAGCATATAAGCTGTGATGTGAGGTCCCGTGAAACTTACCTTCTATTGAAATGCTACACTTTTGGTCAAATAATCATGTTTATTTCACTAAAATTAACTCATTTGTATGTATTGTGATGCCCAATATGACTGGATGTATTTCTATGGTCTTATTTTGTGTTTTTTACACTTTCAAAGCCTCGGATATGTTTTCCCTTTCTTACCATTTATTTAATCTTATGAATAACCTTAAATTTTATCACATATTTAAAGCATAAGTTTTTTCCCACTAATTTCTGGGAGTAATATTCCTATATTCCCCTGAAAATGTTTTGATTGATTTGATGCAATTCCAAATTTGACTCGTTTTTGTTGCTTTTTTCCTCCCACTTTCCCCATAACCTTTTATCCCAAAGCTCCCATGTGAGATCATTTGGGGTTCTGTTGGTTAGTTTTCCCCTGTGCTATCAACAACTATTTTAGATTTAACTCTTAATTCCCAGGCTTGTTTTCCACATCCTTGTTGCTTGGTGGCCAAGGTTAACTTTTCTTCTTGCTAGAAAGATGTGAGAATTCTGAGGAGAGTATCTGGAGGTGGTCATCTTTCCTGTCTGCACGTCAGTGGTTTTATGTTGCCCTTCCAGTTTAATGGGACTTTGGTGAAGCGGAAAGCGCTAGTTTGAGATTCTGTGGGTTTACGTGGGAGTGAGTGTTTGCAGTGGCCAGGAAGCGTCATCCCATGAGGTGGAAACAAAGGTAGACCTAGCAGAACCCATGGAATATGAAAGGAGAGGGGAGGAAAATAGGGTGGGGGGGGATGGAGTTTAAGCAGGGATGGGGTGCGGTAGAGAATCAGAAGATTTGGGAGGCAAGATCAACCCAAACAAATGATATAAGAAAAAGTCACAAGGAAACCTACTTTTTTTTTTTCTATGATAATTAAAAAGCATGATTGAGAAAGTGCTAGATTACTTGAAGCTATTTTTTTTTCCCTGCAGGTAAAAACCAGCTACATTCCCCCAAAATGCTATCTGTGTTGGAATGCTGCTGTTTTCCATTAGATTTCAGTTAAACAAATATCTGTTGAGTTCCCACACGCACCAGGCACACTTCTGTGCACTAGGGTGCTAGGGAAGGAGGGTTGGCAGAGACTCAGGCCTGTGCGCAGTGCGCCTGATCTTCCCAGGCTTCCTCAAGGGTAGCCAATGCCTAGACCGGCCAACAACAAACACTCTGGTCTGACATTGAACCAAAAACAAAACAAAGCAAAAAACCTTAGCTGTGCGGGTTCACTGTTCATTCTGATGCATCTGAGTGGGAAAATGCCCAAAAACTGAAGCTGTAAAAATAAAGCCACTGCTCTCTGGCCCTCGGCCCATGGAGGAAGAGCTCGCTGTGTCTGGGTTCCTCTGATAACTGCTCTGACCCAGCTCTCACTGACACACCACATCTTGCCAACAATTGCATTCTGTGCAATGCCATTTGGGAAAGGGCACACTAGGTTCTTGGCAAAGTAATTCTCTGAAAAAAGAAAGAAAAAAAGATAGTAGGGTTGGGAACGGAGGGAGCATTTATGAAATTACATGTGGAAATTTCAGAAAGTACCTTTCGGTCCCTTGCAGAAAATGAGATTTAACTTCTTAGGGAGGCTCAAATACACACGTGTAAGGTTAATCTCTGATCTTCAGCTTGGCAAGATTTAGTGTCACGATGGTAACAAATCTCTGGGAATGCCCGCAAAGGACATTTTAGATTCGGTTAATTGAGGTGGGGAGGACCCACCCTACTTGCAAGTGACACCATCCCACAGGCCAGGGTACTGGACTGGACAGAAAGGCGACAGTGAGCTGAGCCGCAGCATTGACGGGTTCTCTGCTTCCTCGCTGGGGACTGAATGGAACCAGCTGCCTCAAGTTCCTGCTGCCGTGCATTTCCCGCCATCGTGGACTGTCACCTTCGACTGTAAAAACAAACCCTTTCCTTACCTGAGTTGCTTCTTGTCAGGTATTTGGTGAAAACGGTGAGAAAGTAACTAATATCAAATACTTTGAAAAAGTGCCTCAGAATGCCGGGCATGGTGGCGCACGCCTTTAATCCCAGCACTCGGGAGGCAGACAGAAGTAGGAGGATTGCCATGAGTTCGAGGCCACCCTGAGACTACATAGTGAATTCCAGGTCAGCCTGGGCTATAGTGAAACCTACTTCAAAAAAACACAAAATTTTTTTTTTTTTAAATTACAAAAAAAAAACCAAAAAACAGACAAGGGACTAGTTGGAAACTAGTTGGAAATAAGAAGGGATTAAATGAAAAGGAAATGGCAGAGGTGGGGAAAAAAGGTAAAGAGATCATCAAAATAAATTATGTACATGTAAAAGTTGATGTGTGTTTTTGCCTTCCTCCATTGTCCATGATGACATGTTGATGGACCCAATATTGTACAGGCCTATGCAGATAATGATAGCCGCTTTGAGATCATAAATACAATGGCCACTTCGTATTCCAAGGCGCTCTTCCTCATTCTTTGGTTCTTACAATATTTCTATCTCTTCCGCCATGTGCCCTGAGCCTTGGAGGGTATGACAGAGGCGTTTCAGTAGGTCCTGAGCACTTCTTTGCAAAACTTTGACAAGTTTTGAATCTCCCCAGTAATCACTGCCATTGGGCATTTCTTCAAACAGTAGTGGTATTCCCCCGCCCCCTCACGCCCCCACACACACCAGGGTCAATGACCTTTCCAGGCATATAGGATTTTTGACTAGGTTTCCAGTACCAGGCATGAATTCCCTCCTGTGGAATGGGCCTCAGATCCAATCAGAAAGCATCTGGATACCCCATAAGTTATGGCACCAGTGGGCCCATCTTGCCCGGGTGTTGGATGTGTAACAAGCAGGGAGAAGTCACCTCTGCATAAGACTGCTGACGGTTCTTCTCCCCCAGCAGCCCGCACAGTACTTTCCCACATAATGGCAATCAGTCAGCATGGAGGCGGCTTCCGGCTCAGTTCCAGTTGGATTACTCAGTATCTGGCAACCAACATGCATGGTGTCATCAGCAATAGGGTCCTACCATGTTGTTCTGGAAGACCAGAATAGCCTGTATTGGCCATAGCCTGTATTGTTTTGGGGCTTCAAAGGTGTCCCCTAGCCAACAGCTCATTGGGAGTAGTGACTGCTCGAAGAAGCATTATCCATCGTAGCTGGGTATTTCTGCTCAAACTCTCTTTTTAGATTTTTAGTTAGCGATCAAAGAATTAGCTTTCTTTATAGCTTATTTGCAATACCTTTAGATTTGGCTAACACCCCCCCCCAGCCCTCCTCTCTTCCAGCCCCACCTCTGACCCAGTCATCTGTCCTTTTGCCTCCAGATGTACCATCTCCTCTCCGTAAGTCCTTCCTCCTCATCGTCCCCATGGCTCCTTTCTAGCTTCCCGGCCTCTACTACTAACCCTGCTCTTCCTCCCATACCAATCTAAAAGTTCAAATTAGGAACCTCATATGAGAAAGATTTTTTTTTTTAAAGACACTATATTTTCCTTGGTATGTATTTATAGTTTAATTATAACATAACAAGGGAAGGTTCTTTTCGGGTCTTGTCTGTTTGGTGTTCTAAAATGCCCCCAGTGAATCAGCTGGGGAGATGGCTCAGTGGTTAAAGCCACTTGCATTCAAAGCTTGTCCGCCTGGGCTCTGTTCCCCAGTACCCGCGTAAAGCCAGATGCAGCAAGAGGCCCCTGCGAGCCTATACATCCCCATTCATTTTCTCTCTCTCTCTCATAAATAAATGTACCCTGTATCTGCACTGGCATCTCTTTCCCTGATTTTGGGAACTTTTCTTCTATGCTTTTGCTGAATTCACTTATCATGACTTTAGACTAAAATTCTTCTATGCTCAAAATTCTTAGATTTGACCTCTTCATAAGGTCAAAAATGTCTTGACATTACCACCCATACCTTCTTACTAATTTATCTTTCTCCTTGTTGGAATGTTCCAAATCCTCCACCTTGTCTTCAAGTTCAGTTATTCTGTCCTTTCATTGATCCATTCCATTGATGAGGATTTCTACAGAGTATTTTTTATTTAACTTGTTGACTTTTTCATTTCCTGTATTTCAGATTGATATTTCTTTAGTATATCTATTTCCTTACTCCTAACTTGTCTCAACTTCCTTATTTCATTCAGCTGATTTTTCTGTGGCCTTTTGGGATTCCTTTGGGAGTTTATTTTTTCTTTGAAGATATGTATAATCATTCTTTTGAATTCTCCGTCTGGCATTTTATCTAATTCCCTCTTTCTATAGGCCATTAACATAGGATTCATAATTTTTTGAGGGGAGAATTCATAATTTTTGAAGAAGTTATATTGCCTTGATTTTGTGTATGTGTTTCTTTATTACTTCATTGGGAATTTTGCATTTCAGTTCATTACATTACTTGGACATGGATTGTTTTATCAGCTGTATTTTTAGGCATGTTGGTCAGAAGCTACATCCTCATTCTACCAGCTCAAAGTACCTCTGTTACTCCCAGAGTAGAATACTTAACAGCAAGAATGACCAACGCTGCTGCACATGCCTGCTATGCAAATGTGTTAATGGTCCTTTTGACTTCAATAAATGTTGGTGGATAAATGAGCAAGACTGGTATGGTATGGTGGTATGGTATGGTATGACATGGTATGGTATGATATGGTATGGTATGATATAGTATGGTATGATATGGTATGGTATGATATAGTATTGTATGGTATGGTATGGTATGGTATGGTATGGTATGGTATGGTATGATATGGTATGATATGGTATGATATGGTATGGTATGGTATGATATGGTGTGGTATGGTATGGTATGGTATGGTATGGTGTGGCTTGTTTCAGTTCCTTAGAAGTGGAAGGGATATGTGGTAAGTTAGGATGAGGACGAGTATTAAGCTGAAGAAGAGAGGTCACAAATGAATTTGCAAGAGGAAAGTTGAGATATTGTTAGGGTCCACAAATTTTAGAGGTTGTTGAAGCTACCAAAGTTTGTAGTTCTAGAGAATAAAGCCGAGGGCGAAAGGAGAAATCATCTAAAAGAGGTTGTAATGAGAGGGAACACATGGAGTTATGCATGGGAAGAATACCAGAGGGATCGCAATAGTAGAATGGGTGGAGAAAATACAAAACAAACCCAAGATCCAACTGAGCTGCATACCAACATAAACAAAACCAACATGGCATATATGTGCACAAGTGGAGATTTTATAAAAGGTACCAATTTTTTTTTTTAAATCAAAAATGGCAAAAGTTAACCCTAACAAACAACCACTTTAAAAAGGTAAAGAACACTACTAAATGTTCACCAGGTCTATTAATCCATACATCTATCTCAGTGGGATGGGTTTTCAATTCTTTCCCTCCCTATGATATTTCTTTAGCAACCTGATGTGGGAGGAATGATTAGCACTTCCAGTTCAAACTTACACACCCAGACTTGGCATATGTATAACCCTGGTACAAATCAGCCCAGTTAGCTTTCCGGGGTGAGTTTCTGTCTCACCTACGTTGAGTTGTGAAGCTGGTTCCCTCTTTGGCATATGGGCTTGTCTCAGCTGGTTAGCTTGGATCAGCTGCTCTAGATATTGTGCGTGGGAGGCCAAAGGAGATCCCTTGATTCCTGAAATCTCCACCAGTGTTGACAGCATATAAGGGAGGGAAAACTGTGGAAAGCTGACTGGAGGTATTCTCAAGCTGCTCAGCTGGTCCCTATTATCCCCCCCTCACCCTCAGGTTGTTTTGCTTTTGTGTGACTGGCATGAGTGGGGAGAATCCCTTCTCAACAGACTCCAAGGCTTTTTTGTTTTTTTAATTTTTATTTATTTATTTGAGAGTGACAGACACAGAGAGAAAGACAGAGAGAGAGAGAGAGAGAGAATGGGCGCGCCAGGGCTTCCAGCCTCTGCAAACGAACTCCAGACGCGTGCGCCCCCTTGTGCATCTGGCTAACATGGAACCTGGGGAAACGAGCCTCGAACTGGGGTCCTTAGGCTTCACAGGCAAGCACTTAACCGCTAAGCCATCTCTCCAGCCCGACTCCAAGGCTTTTGCTGGCACTGGCAGGGCAGGGCAACCGTGAGGGAGGAGGACCACTACTCAGCAGATCCCTGCTGATTAGCAACTTCTGCCTCCTGTGTCTGCATGGGGGCGGGTCTCACCTAGCTTAGCAAATTCCTTTTAGCCGGGAATCATGCCAGAAAAAAAAAAAAGAATAATAATAATAAAAGAGTGTGCTATGTGTTATCTTTCGCTCCAGGTTTCTTCGGCCAGGCTCCTTTCCCACTGTCTTAACCAGAAGTCCCCATTGTACTGCTAAGCCCATACTCTTCCTCCTTCCTCTCAGCCCCCAGAGCCTTTGAAACTTATGCCGTCAAACCAGCTGCCACCTGTCCTGCTAATGGTATGTGTCCTCCTACTCCCTTTCATCCACTAGTAACCTTAGCACCTGGTGCCCCACCCCATGCCTCTCACCATTCTTGGTGACTTCAACATCCTTGAAGAACAGTGACTCATTCACCTCCTTGCCCTCTGAGTCCCACGACCTCTTCACCTCCAACAATCCCTAGCGTCTCTTCCACCTCAGCCACACTCTCCTGTTCCTTGAATTATGACCATTTTACACACTACTCCCCAGATTCATGTTTCAATGCTCCTCACTCTCTCATATCAACCTATCACACTTTAGACTTTATACCTTTATAACAACACACCATACACACATAGAGACACAAAGTATGTGTGTGAGCATCTCCTATAGCCTTTCCATCTTCTTTTTAATAAATACATCTTTTGAACATTTATTTTTACTTATTTATTTGAGAGGGAGAGAGAGTTAGGGAGGGAAAGAGAGGGAGAGAGATAATGGGAGCACCAGAGCCTCCAGAGGCTTCAGAACTCCAGTTGCATGTGCCACCCTGTGCATCTGGCTTATGTGGGTCTTGGGGAATTGAACCTGGGTCCTTTGGCTTTGAAGGCTAGCACCTTACCATGAAGCAATCTCTCCAGCCCATTTCCCATCTTTTTACTCCAGTTAATTTCATGGTTTATCAATATAATTACTGACTTATGAATCCTCTCTCTCTCTCTTTTTTTTTCTTCATTGTTTTCATCAAATTCATCTGAGGAAAGCTCACTTAAGTTAAATTTCTATTCGCTTATTTTGCAATGAATTCTGAGAAGCTTAAAATTGTGGCTGAAAGCACAATGGGGCTAGTGAGTTTCAAAACACTTGTGTGTGCTCAAGATAGGAACCCAGCAGCTTTGTTATATTTCTTTAATGTGGCTATTTTTCTATGCCACAGAAATATTTCCTCCACAATTCTTCCTTGCATGTTTACAAAAAGGCTTTTTTAGCCTGAATCCCCCTAAAAGCCATGCCTGAGTCACAGGCTTAACGATAGGTAGTTGTATGGGAATGATCCCAGGGATAGAGAGAGACCTGGAGATGAAAATGGGCTCAGGGAGAGGGTGCTGGCTTCGCCCGTGGACATCCCATGGGACTTTTGAGAGGCTGGGGGGACGCCACTCATACACCTCTATCCAGGGAATGAAACGGACACACATTTACTCGGAGGCTAATAACTTGCAGTCCCTTCATCCTGACTCATCTCTACCTCCACTAGCGAGTGTCTGCTGAGTTCTCTGGGTGTTGTGCTCAGCAGCTCTGGAGAAGTCTTGGGCAGGTCCTGTCCCAATTGTGAAGCAAAGATGTTTTTGTATATCTATCTATTTCTATTTTTAATTTTCTTTATTAAAAATATTTTATTTATTTTTCTTTTTTGCTTATTTATTTATTTGAGAGGGACAGAGAGAGAGAGAGAGAGAGAGAGAGAATGGGCACACCATGGCCTCCAGCCACTGCAAACGAACTCCAGATGCATGCACCACCTTGTGTGCCTGGCTTATGTGGGTCCTGGGGAATCGAGCCTTGAACCGTGGTTCTTAGGCTTCATAGGCAAGTGCTTAACTGCTAAGCCATCTCTCCAGCCCAAAATGTTTTATTTATTTATGAGAGAGAGAGAGAGAGAGGCAGATAGAAAGGGAGAGAATGGATGTACCAGGGCCTCTAGCCACTACAAATGAACTCTAGACGCATGTGCCACTTTGTGCATCTGGCTTTATGTGCGCACTGGGAAATTGAACCTGGGTCTTTAGCTTTCACAGACAAGGACCTTAACCACGAAGCAATCTCTCCAGCTCTCTATTTTTAATTTTCTTTAAGAACTGTTGTGCTCTGCACTACCGGCTGGTCTTGAATTCACATCATCCTCATTCAGCCTCTCAAGGATGGAGACTACAGGTGTGTACCATGACACCCCGCAAACAAAGCTGCTTGGAAACCTGCACAGAACTGGTTGTCTCAACAGCAGTCAGTAGAGGAGACATGATCTCAGAGTCGACAGATGGCCAAGAGATAGCCCCTGCATCTACATTGAATTTCAAGGACCCTCTATGCTCAGTCTGAATCCTGTTCAAGATCTGCGACTTTTGGACGCAGGTACCGTCACAAATGTCTGCAATCCCAGGACTTGGGTGGCTGAGCCAGGATGACTGAACATTCAAGGCCAGCCTGAGCCATATAATGTGACCTCATCTCAAAAAAGAAGAAGAGGAGGAGGAGGAGGAGAAAATGGCTGGAGAGATGGTTTAGTGGTCAAGGCACTTGCAAAGCCTAATGACCCAGGTTCGGTTCCCCAGTGCCCACGTAAAGCCAGATGCACAAGCATCTGGAGCTCATTTCCAGTGGCTGGAAGCCCTGGTGTCCTCATTCATACTCTCTTGACTGGCCTGAGTTGACATTGCTGGCTGGCTAGCTAGCGAGTGGCATGCCACCCATTGCAGCACTGGGACTTACTGGCAGCACGAGGAGTATCTGGGCATCGTCCCTACGTGCAGTATGAGAGAGAAGGCTCGGGGATGGCGAGATGGCTTAGCGGTTGAGCACTTGCCTGCAAAGCTGAAGGACCCCAGTTCAAGGCTCAATTCCCTTGTACCCACGTAAACCAGATGCGCAAGGTGGCACATGCAATCTGGAGTTCGTTTGCAGTGGCTGGAGGCCCTGGTGAACCTTCTCTCTCTCTCTCTCTCTCAAATAAATAAAGAAAAATTAATATATATATATATATTTTTTTTTAAAAAAAAAAAAAAAAGAGAGAAGGCTCAAACATTTACCCAGAAGTTGGAGGAGGGCCTGTCCTCTCTCAAGGATCTACCAGGTGTCTATGTTCTATGCAGGTGGCATTGTTATTTTTGTTTTCTGAGGGGGACGCAGAAGTTATGGGGCGGGGGGGGGAAGCTGCTTTCCGCGCCCAAGCTCCCACTGGAGGCAGCCCCAGCGCGCTCTCAGCGCCCGCCCGCTGCCTCCCCGCCGGGAGCAGGACCCTGGCAAGAACTCTGTTGTCATGGTCCTCTCCGCTCAGCCTGGTTAGTCTTGCTTGCAAAACACATTAGGGATTATCATGCACGGAACCGCTGTCAGCGACTTAGTGAGAAGGCCACCGCACCGCTGGCTCCCCTGTGCCTGCTACCATACATCCTAAACCAGGCTTTCGGCTTCTTTCATCTGTCCTGGGGATGTGGGGTGTCTTGGGCAGACCAATATGGTGCGATCCCTTCAAGTCCACCAATAAACACACCCCATCGCCTTTGCCACGTTGCTCCTGTTTGCCCAGGGACATCTTCCACAGATGCCCACACCACCAGCTGCAGGACATGCAAGTAGGTCACCTTCCAGCAGGGGTTTGGTCCAGTCCCCAGGGAGGAGGTGTAGGGAAGGCAGCACTCAGACAGAGGCCCCGCCTCCCTCGCAGCGGCCACCCACCGTAAGGACATAAGGACAGCGGGCAGGGCGCGGGGAGGGTGTGGCCAGGACCATCTTGGGGAGGCAGGGACGGCAGCCAAGTCCTGGAGCGTGCAGGACCCACTTGAAAGAACCGGGCGCCGGGGAGGAGCACACTGCAAAGGAAAGGCGGCACCCTAAATCTGGAGCTGTTTAGAGAAGAAGGGCCGCCTGCGGCCAGGGCCAGGGCCAGCTGTCCGCCCGGGATGCTCTAGGTTGGAGGCCAGACTGGATCTCAGAAGCGCCACCAGGAGGAGGCCGTGTCTGCAGCGAGAGGAGGTTGGGCCGGGGACGGGGACGTGCTGGCCACACTGACTTCCCTGCGTGCATCTCCACCCTGGGGCCTGCCCTGCTGCCCGCGATGCCCTGCTGCGCTTACTTGTGTGACCGCCTGCAGCCTGACTTAGTCTCTTGTCCCACCAGTGCCTTAGGCTGTGATACATCCATTTGCTGTTTTCCAAAGTCATTGTCTTCGCAGGGGGCAGCCACGGGCGCGCTGACCAGCCTGGCAACCTCGAGGCCGTAGAAGAGCCGCGGTTCGGGGCGTGCCTCCGCTGGCCAGCGCCATCAAGGACCGCTCTACCCAAGGACAGTCCAGGCACCCGGCCCAGGCTCCAGGCCAGAATCTGGGATCTTGGCACTTGGCTGTGACTCTGCACATGTCACCACACTTCTCTCTGTGTCAGCTTCTCCAGAAGGCAGGGCTGAGGATGGCACCTTTCTACCTTCCTCCTGGGCTGCCGGTGTGTGTGTGGGAGGTGCAGGGCTGATGGCTTTTGAGTCGTTTCGCTCACTTCTCCGAAACGGTGTTTGTCTCATCACATTTTATAAATTGGGAAACTGAGGCTCCAGAGTGAACAGGATTTTTACCAGAGGGCACCCAGCTTCCGGCAAACTCCATGACTTTAAGGGCTATGCTCTTGTTATTCGCTGAGTGTGAGAGGCGCGCACAGACAGACAGGTAGGCAGGCAGGCGGTGTTGGGCCAGGCTGGGATGGCCCTGGGTCCCAGCCAGAGATGGATTCCAAGTTGTGCTACTTCACTTTTACTTCTACTGGGTATCCTGGAACCCAACCAGGGTCGGGAGCCAAAATTCCTGCTGCAGAAGTAGGAGGCCCGACTCCAAAGTAGGTGGGAAAGAGAACAGAGGCAGGTGAGCTTTCCCAGCCTTTCCCTCTCCCCTCCCCACACCCAGCGCCTGGGGCACCAGGGCCCAGAGGAGGGAAGCGAGGCACCCTAGGACTCTTAAGGAAGGTAGGGGTTGCAACAGCACATCAAAGTCCTGCCTGTGGCCAGTTTTGAGGTTTGGTTTCTGGAAGGGAACCAAGGAGCGCGACGGAGGTTGTGGGGCTTTGGCGCTGCGCAGAGGCTCCAGCCAGCCCCATTCTCCAGGCAGCCCCAGCCTTGCCTTTCTCCTCCGTTGACTTCTTGCTGCCCTGGGCCAAGCATTTAATTAACCACCCTGCCCCGGCTCCTCCCCAGTCAAATAGGTACCAGATGAACCTTGGAGAAGTCCAACAAAATGGGGAAGAACAACTATCCTCAAATCAGCAGAGAAAACACAATTAGGCAAAGCAAACAGAGCAGGAGAGGCAGTAGGCAAGCTAAGTGTCCAGGGGGGCTCACCTGCAACACATTTCCAGGAGCCCCTCCAAGACCATACCCTTATAATGGGGGCCATATGGAAGCTCCCACCCAGCAAAGGGAGCCTCTGAGAGCAGAGCAAATCAAGACAGCCGCTCTGCCAGCGGCCGGGGAAATAGAAAGAGGCGGGGGTTGTTTGTGTTCTACCCTGGAGTCTCCAGGAAGGATGCAGGGCCTGCGGCTGCTATGAAAACATAAGCACGCAGTGCCAAGAAGTGACCAGAAAATCGGCCCAGCTCCTCCCTTATCTTGCAATCTAGGCCTCCCTTCAGAGCTGGGAGTTGCAGGCACTGAGAGAGGGAGCTGTCAAAGGACCACTTGGTTATAACTCTTTCTTTGGGAGAACTGCTTAGATCGCTGTGCTGGAAATAGCAGCTACAGCCCTGGGTGTGGGGTCTCCTCTGTTGGCTTGCTTGGAGCATCAGGTAGGGCTCGATGAACTGCCAACAGGCACCCATCCAGAGCCTTGGGTGGCACGGTCCAGGTGTGCCCTGCAAACAGCAGCTGAGATGCAGGGCTCCTTCAGCCTCCAGCATCACAGATGCGGGAAACCGGCGCAGCCTGTTCCCTCTCATGGCAGCGCAGGGCTGGGAGCGGCCGGGTCCCCAGTGCGTGTGGTCACTGAGACAGAACCCCAGGCTCCAGCCCGACCTCTTAGAAGCCGAGCAGTCTCCAGTAAAGTCGCTGAGTTCGCTGGGATGGGTTTCTAGTAAGTAGACCTTGCTAGGGAAACTTCAGTGAGATGCGCATGGATGACACTGAACATATGCCCGGCCCACAGTTGGGCTCAATAAATGTTCTCATTAGAAAGACCTGAACACTTGTGGAAACAGGGAGGTGGAAGAAGACAGAGTGAATATGAAGAATAAATCTGTAACTGCAAGGTGTGAGAAGATGAAAGAGCTATAGGTGAGGACAGGCAGCAGCAGCGAAACGCCAACAAGGCCGCGTCATCCCCGCCCTGCTGAAAAAGGAGGACCAGGCTCTGCCGCTTATTAGCAGAGGCAGTTGTTCTATTTTAAGGACAAGGCAGCACTAAGCAACATCAACTGCTCTGCATCTACATGGTGGAAATGAGGGCCCTGCTCTGCCTTTCTCCTGTATTCCAAAAGCCATGCACGGTACCTGGGTCTGCTAGCCCCCAGCCACCTTTTTAAAATTTTTAAAAAATTTTTATTTATTTATTTGAGAGCGACAGAGGGGCGGGGGAGAGAATGGGCGCGCCAGGGCTGCCAGCCACTGCAAATGAACTCTAGATGTGTGCATCCCCTTGTGCATCTGGCTCACGTGGGTCTTGGGGAATCGAGCCTCGAACTGGGGTCCTTGGGCTTCACAGGCAAGCGCTTAACTCCTAAACCATCTCTCTAGCTCCCACCACCACCTTTTAACCCTCAAGGGCTGCCTTTTCTCCTTTCTACAACCCCCCCCCCCACTTTTTGCTACAGAACAATTCCAGATGAGAAGTGGTGGGTAGACTCCAAATGGGAAAGAAAGAAAGGTAAGGGTCCTTCCAAAGGCTGTTTTGTGGCTCAGGCCAGGAGCTGGTCTTCACAGTCCAGAAGCATGGTGAGGGTTTCTACCTCTTTCCACATACGTGACATGGGGGAGGTGCAGCATCTGCTTTGTGCCCCTCCCTGAGATGTGGACCTCACCACTCATGGTGATACAGGAAGTTTTGGGACGTCCTTGCCAATGCACCAATATGATATGCCAATGCACTGTTAACTCGAGGGTATCTCTGGATTCCTGTCTTATGAATTTGATAAATGAAATCCACAGACCAGAGGAAGAGGCTCAGAAAGATTTTTATTATAGATTTTTATTATATCTTTGAGCTTTAGGAAGGAGAGCCTTTAAGAGAAAGCACTTAAGGGAAGGAAGGAAGGAAGGAAGGAAGGAAAAGTCTTGCCCAAGGAAGCAAGAGGGGGTTTCAGAAGCCCACCTTGAGACTCAGGTTGGGTTTTATTATTATTTTTTATGTGAGGCCTGTGCATTGACCTGTTAATCCTGATGTCAGGATTTCTGAAAAAGCACAACCTTCTCAAAAATCTCAATTCTCTAGGAAGGCCCTTCTCAGAAGGGGATGGAAGGACTCCTTGAGGGGCAGAGATAAGTAAAGTACAGACCCTCCTGACATTTTTGACCTGTAGTAAAGTATAATGAGCTAGATTTTTCCCTACAAGCCCAACAATTTCTTACACTTCTCTAAGAGAAAACTATTTATTTGGGGGCTCTGACACCACTAAATTTCCTCAACAAGATGACCTGAAGGGAAGACTTGGCTGAAACTAGGCAAACAGACTGAGTGCCTTCAGTCCATAGTGCTTGCATTTTGAGATTTAATTTTATGGTTAGCAATGACTTTCAATTTGGAAAATTTAGTTGCCTCTCTAAGTGTCAGATACTCTCAGGGTAACTTCTTTTCCCATGCTGGCCAGAATCTGGGAGGCGTATGTTACTCAGAAGGTGGGGTGATGGAGCCTCTCATTGCCTCGGGCAGCAGTCCTCTCTTGTCTGGGATTGTCTCCAACATCTTCCCTGATGTCTCTAACTTCTTGGCCTATGCTGGGTCCTCCTGTGCATTAGACAATTCTGAGAAAAGACATGATGCGGGCATGTTTGAAATTCGGTTTCTTGGTTCTTCCGCCTCAAATGACCAGGATGTATACAGGAAAGTGTGCAGCTATCGGGAACTGATAGGAAGCAAGCAGTACGAGGAGATCTTAACTATTAAGAGCATGTTGGTTTAGGTAAGGGGAAATACTTGAAAGCCATATAAAATTAGCCATCATGAGTCTACTACTATTTGCCAACTTAGCCGTATACATATCCTTAAATCATACTTATTTCTCAATAAAGCCAATAGCAAGATGATAATTTCACTTAACGTGATACAACTACCCTGTATGTAGATAAGAATGTATTAACTCCTCCCATTTAATAGATTGATACTGTATATATGTAAGTACAATGATTGAGATGGGGAGGTAATATGATGGAGAATGGAATTTCAAAGGGGCAAGTGGTGGGGGGAGGGAGGGAATTACCATGGGATTTTTTTTTTATAATCATGGAAAATGCTAATAAAAATTAAAAAAATAAAAAGAATGTACTAACTCCTCCCAAAAGGAGAGACCAGGTCTTTGAGTGGTGTTTACTTTTTTCTTGGTATTCTACAGTTTAAATATCATGATTTAAAATTGGTAATAGTTGTAAACTATGATATAAAGAATCGACACATTGCACATGGACAAGAGAACAAGAAAGGAAACACATCTGCAAACATGTTCCTAACGAGATGAGGAACTATGACAATAAAAGTACTCATTTCTGTAACTAGCCATGTGGTCACCAATGATAGTTGTAACTACCTTCTTTCCCAACTCTGTGTTCCCTTGGCCCTTCAGCCAGTGCCTTAGCTGGCTCTTTACCTAGTGGGACAAACCAAAGCTTCACTCCTGGGAGGTTTGGGACATCAGCTGTCCTGCTTAGGCTGAGATGTCATGTTCTATTGACTTTAATCACAGTGCGTGAGCGTACTAAAATGCCCTCAGAAAACCCCTGTATTGCTGGCATGGTCTGCCTTGCCTCCATTTTAGAGTTGTAGTCAAATTTCCTACACACTCAGTTGCCCCTGCCAGCATTGCAGGCATGAGAAGCCCAAAGTAGCTAGACAGCGACTTTTAACTTCCAGCTCAATAATACCACTGGTGTGTTTCCTGGTGGAAGTGCTTCTCCTTCTAGAACTAAGACATCTGGAGCAAGGGAACATAATGTCGTGACCACAGGAAGGAATGAATTTGATAGTAGATCACTGGGCATAATGGTGAGTGGTGCTACCCCTTGATTCCTGGACCCATATCCTGACCATGGGAGACACAGAGCCATAGAGCAGCGTATTCCAAATACATACAGCCTCCTGAAACTCCAGGTAGTCACTCAGCATTGCTGTAACTGGGTCTTCTCAGGGTGGCTCCTCCCTGTCATCTCTGCCTTGGGATAGGATGACAGGCACTAACTCTAGTTGGCTCCTTTTGCTTTGAGTTTGTGATTTTTCTGTTTGTCTAGAATTTTAGCTTTCAACAAAAAAGCTGACCTAAACTTTATAGCTTGCCATCTTAGGATTTATTAGATGTTAATAAAATATCAAGCAAGAAAAAAAGATATTAAAAAAGAAAAGAAGTATCCAAAACACCACCATCAGAAATAGCTAGTATAAAAAATAAAGTAAGTATAAGCAGGGCGTGGTGGCACACGCCTTTAATCCCAGCACTTGGGAGGCAGAGGTAGGAGGATCGCTGTGAGTTTGAGGCCACCCTGAGACTCCATAGTGAATTCCAGGTCAGCCTGGGCTAGAGTGAGACCCTACCTCAAAAAACAAAATAAATAAATAAAGTATATTTTTAGAACATTTTATATTCATAAAATCACACTCCAATCATTCTGGCCAAAAGAAAACCTCTATTACTAGCTGGTCTATAACTTTTACTAAACATAACCCTTGTTATGTTAACATAGACAATAATTTATAATGATTGCAGAATAATATTAATAGCTAAAATTGAATATCATGTTCATGGACTTTCACTTTATTTAATGTTTGCAAAAGCTCTAGATTTTATAGATAATGGAGCTACTTTTTTTTTAATTTTTATTTATTTATTTATTTGAGAGCGACAGACACAGAGAGAAAGACAGATAGAGGGAGAGAGAGAATGGGCGCGCCAGGGCTTCCAGCCTCTGCAAACGAACTCCAGACGCGTGCGCCCCCTTGTGCATCTGGCTAACGTGGGACCTGGGGAACCGGAGCCTCGAACCGGGATCCTTAGGCTTCACAGGCAAGCGCTCAACCGCTAAGCCATCTCTCCAGCCCAATGGAGCTACTTTGTAGATGTTATGAATTGTGAACACTTCATAGGTTAGGAAGTTGAGGGAGAGAATTGTTAAATAACATATCACAATCATATAGCTAGTAAGTAGGTAGGGCCAAATTTAAATTGAGACATTCTGACTCTAAAACCTATGCTTATAAGAACCATGCAATGCATGGGGTACCACTGTATGGATGTATTTAATTTATTAAACCAAGACCTCCTACTGGTGGATAATTAAATTATTCACAGGGTATTTTTGCTATTATGTAAAAATAACTTTAAGAATTCCTTGCCATACATCTTTACATAGTTGCTTACTTATGTCCTCAGAGAATATTCCCATAAAGAAAGTTTCCATGCCAAGTGTGTGTGTAGTATGTGTGTGTGCATGCATACATGTATACATTTAAATTTTAATATTGATGTACATATTGCCAGAGTATCCTCTGGAAAGTTTACCAGCACAAAGTATGCCCAGTAGATTATGAAGTGCCCATGACGTCTTAGTTAGCATTAAGCTTTGTCAATATTTCCTTCTCTGAACATTGAAACATACTTTCTCTGTTTACGTTTCTTTTCACACTGCGCCAATTGAGCTGCTACTGTCTAATGAGCTACCTGGATTCCCTTCTGCTGTGTGGCCTCTCCAGCCCCAGCTCTGACTGCATTTTCCTCCTCATCAGCTTGTCTCCAGGGAAGTTCTGCATTCTGGTCATGTTTCTGTTCGGAAGGCAAAGCGATTGTCAGGGTTCAGGGATGTGCAGTCTCTCCTAACCCGTGTTTTTCAATTCCCATGTGGTTACCTGATGGAGGAAGATCTAATTTCAGAGCTTTTATTCTTTCTCCTTATTTATGTTCCAGATTCTGTTCACTTCCTGTCTTCTTTTTAATCAGTGAGTCTTCTATGAAAGAAGCTGCAATAGCTGGCAGTGCCTTCATTTTTTTTTTTTTCCTCTAAGCTTATATAATCTTCTACTTTGAGTATGTGGGCCTTTAAACCTGCTACACTCCATGTGAGTCATGTGGTCCAAGAGCCACATAACAGGGAAAAACTTCAACCTAGTATCCAAGCTACAAATTTCAAGATAATCCTTTTTTCCTCCCTTCCTGCCCCCTTTTCTAAATCATAGAAAAAAAAAAAAAACTCCCCCCAAATTGGGAAAGAGATGCCAGTGCAGGTACAGGAAGCCTTTAGAACACCAAACAGACAAAACCTGGAAAGAACATCTCCTTGCCATGTTATAATTAAACTACCACACATACAAACCAAAGAAAATATATCAAAAGCAATTAGAGAGCAAAATCAAGTCACATACAAAGTAAAGCCCATCAGGATCACAGCAGATTACTCAACATAAACTTTAAAAGCCAGAAGGTCTTGGAGTGATGTGTTCCAGGTTCTGAAAGGTAACAACTCTTAACCAAGATTACTTTATCCTGCAAAGCTATCC
This sequence comes from Jaculus jaculus, assembly GCF_020740685.1. Lineage (NCBI taxonomy): Eukaryota > Metazoa > Chordata > Mammalia > Rodentia > Dipodidae > Jaculus > Jaculus jaculus. The sequence continues at coordinate 62,000,191 of NC_059115.1, forward strand.
ATTCAAATGGATGGATAAATAAGGATATTCCACAACAAAAGCAGGCTAAAGGAATATTTGAAGACAAAACCAGCTCTACAGAAAATATTTGAAAGGATCCTCCATGCTAAAGAGAAAGAAAAGCACACATAAAAGGAACCTGGAAAAAATAAACCATACTCAAATACTAGGTAATATAAGAGATCAAAGATAAAACCAGAAGAACTAAAAAACAAGAAAAATGTCAAAAATAAATACATACCTTTCAATAATAACTCTTAATATCAATGGCTTCAATGCCCTAACCAAAAGACATAGGTTTGCAGACTGGGTTAAAAATCAGGATCCTTCAATTTTTTGCCTCCAAGAAACTCACCTTTCTATAAAGGATGGACACTATCCTAGGGTGAAAAGTTGGGAAATGGTGTTTCAAGCAAATGGGCCAAGAAAACAAGCAGGGTTGTTATCCTAATATCTGCCAAGGTAGACTTCAGTCCAACATTAGTTAGGAAAAATAAGGAAGGTAACTTTATATTTATTAAAGTCACACTCCAACAGGAGGACATTACAATCCTAAACATATATGCACCTAAACACGGGGGCTCCCAACTTCATCAAATAAACGCTATTAGAACTAAGGTTACAGATAACACCAAACACAGTGGTAGTGGGTGACTTCAACATCCCACTCTCGTCAATTGACAGGTCATCCCAGCAAAAAAATAAACAGAGAGACACCTGGATTAAATGAGGTCATAGAACAAATGGGCCTAACAGATATATACAGGACATTTCACCCAAATGCTGCAGAATATACATTCTTTACAGCAGCACATGGAACATTCTCTAAAATAGACCATATATTAGGACATAAAGCAAATCTTAACAAACACAGGAAAACTGAAATCATCCCTTGCACTCTAGCTGATCACAATGGGATCAAACTACAAATCAATAGCAAGAAAAGCTATATACAAAATCATGGAAACTAGACAATACACTACTAAATGATGAATGGGTCAATGAAGAAATCAAGAAGGAAATCAAAAAATTCATAGAGTCAAATGATAATGAGAACACAACATACCAAAACCTTTGGGACACAATGAAGGCAGTACTAAGAGGGAAATTTATAGCTTTAAGTGCCTATGTTAAGAAATTAGAAAGGTTGCAAGCAAACAACTTAATGCTTCACCTTAAAGCCTTGGAAAAAGAAGAACAAGGCAAACTGATAATCAGTAGATGGGAAGAAATAATAAAGATTAGGGCAGAAATTAATGAAATAGAAACCAAAAAAAAAAAAACAAATCCAAAGAATCAATGAAACAAAGAGTTGGTTCTTTGAAAGGATAAACAAGATTGATAAACCCTTAGCAAATCTGACCAAAAGAAAAAGAGAAGAGATACAAATTAATAAAATTAGAGATGAAAAATGCACCATCACAACGGATACCAGAAAAATTTAAAAAATCATAGGGTGCCGGGCATGGTGGCACATGCCTTAAATCCCAGCATTTAGGAGGCAGAGGTAGAAAGAGTGCCATGAGTTCAAGGCCACCCTGAGACTACACAGTGAATTCCAGGTCAGCCTGGACTAGAATGAGACCCTAGCTTGAAAAACAAAAACAAAAAACAAAACAAAACAAAACAAAAAAAAAATCATAGGGACATACTATAAGAACATAAACTCCACTAAATTTGAAACTCTGAAAGAAATGGATGATTTTCTTGATTTGTATGACCTACCTAATTTAAATTAAGATGAGATTAACCACTTAAATAGACTGATAACAAATACGGAGATCCAAGCAGTTATAACAAATCTCCCAATGAAAAAAAGTCCAGGTCCAGATGGATTCATTGGTGAATTCTACCAGACCTTTATGGAAGAACTAACACCAATGCTTCTTAAACTTTTCCATAAGATAGAAAAAGAAGGAATCCTACCAAACTCCTTCTACAAAGCCAGCATCAACCTGATACCAAAACCAGGCAAACATAGAACAAAAAAAGAAAATTATGGCTGGAGAGATGGCTTAGCGGTTAAGCACTTGCCTGTGAAGCCTAAGGACCCTGGTTCGAGGCTCGACTCCCCAGGACCCACGTTAGCCAGATGCACAAGGGGGCGCACACGTCTGGAGTTCGTTTGCAGTGGCTGGAAGCCCTGGCGCACCCATTCTCTCTCTCTATCTGCCTCTTCCTCTCTCTGTCACTCTCAAATAAATAAATAAAAATAACAAAAAAAAATTTAAAAAAAAAGAAAGAAAATTACAGACCAATCTCCCTCATAAACATAGATGCAAAATTTTCAACAAAATGTTGGCAAACAGAATACAGGAATATATCAGAAAGATCATTCACCCCAACAAAGTAGGCTTTATCTCAGAGATTCAGGGATGATTCAACATATGCAAATTGATAAATGTAATACATTATATAAATGGGCTGAAGGACAAAAATCACATGATCATTTCATTCAATGCAGAGAAAGCATTCAACAAAATCTAACATCCCCTCATGATAAAAGCACTACAGAAACTGGGAATAGAAGGAACATGTCTTAACATAATAAAGGCTATTTATGACAAGCCTACAGCCAACATAATAGTAAATGGAGAAAACCTGATGCTTTTCCACTAAAATCAGAAACAAGACAAGGGTTTCCTCTGTCCCCACATTTACTTCCTTTATCATTTCTTAATACGATGAGGACAATTTATTATTCACTGCAATGATTCTCAGAAGCCCCTGGTCTCTTTTCTACTATTTCTCTCATACATCTCCCCTTTGGTATTTTTCTCCCCAAATCTCTCCCTGCATCTTCTTTCTCTCTCTTCTTCCAAATGTGCCCTGTTAAAGCTCAGTGATAAATGACAGAGACTTCCTTGGAGGGAAATGATGTGGGGGTGGGAGAGGAAGCCCTGAGCAATGATCATGACCAAACAGCAGTCTTCTAAAGCAAATAGGGAGGCTGGATACTCACGTGGAAGTGATTTTTGTGCCATCAGAAACACAAGTACATAGTGTTTTCAGTCTGAGTGCTTCTGACATGCCAGTGTGCAGTGTAGAGAGGGGTTGAGTCATAGATGCTGGAGAGGTCCAGGGACTACTTTGGGGAGAGGAGAGAGTGGTAAGACATCGCTTACCATAGAGCTGTCATTGTAGCAAGCCCGAGCCAATGCTTTAAGGCCAGAAAGAGCTGAGGCAGAGGGTTTTCCAAGCTCCTGAGCCCATCCTCTTCTAATATACCATGTTCTTTGGAATACAATGACATATTTAGACATTTAACAAGGGGAAGAGGGAAAAAGAGAGGGAGTGTGATCTCACATAACAAAATGGGGGAGGTACCCAAAGCCTTCTTGGAGTCTCTGTGCCTTGGAAAATGTCCATGTTCTTTTCCTTTGACTAGAGGGGAGAAGTCTCTGTAATAAAGGTTTATGATGATTTTATAAGTTCAGAGAAAAGTCAGAGAGCTAGGTTATGTCCTGCTTCAGGACAGAAAGCTGAAAATGACCCTCCTGCTTCTATTTCTTCATATTCCAAGGTGCCGTATTTGGAATGGTATGTGTACAACCTCATCAGAGCACATGGTTGCAGAGACACACAACTTCTCAGGAAACCCAGGGGGTCATATTGTATAAAACTGTCATTGGGCTGGAGAGATTGCTTAGTGGATAGGGTACTTGCCTGCAAAGCCTAAGGACCCAGGTTTGATTCCCTAGTACCCACGTAAGCCAGATGCACAAGGTGGCACATGCATCTGGAGTTTGTTTGCAGTGGCTGGAGGCCCTGGTGTACTCTCTCTCTCTGTCTATCTCTCTCTCTTTCAAATAAATAAATAAAATTAAAAATTTTAAAAACTGTCACACTGGGGCTAGAGAGATGGCTCAGCAGTTAAGGTGCTTGCCTATGAAGCTTAAGGACCCATGTTCAACTTTCCAGATCCCATGTAAACCAGACACACAAAGGGACATATGCACACAAAATGGCACACACACCTGGAGTTCGATTGCAGTAGCTAGAGGCCCTACCGCTCTCTCTGTCTCTCATAACACACACACACACACACACACACACACACACACACACACACACACACCCTGTCATATTGCATGAAACTACATCCTACTTTTCTATTCAGAGTATTTTGAGTATGTTTCAAAAGTTTGCTTTTTGGGTGCTTGCAAGTCCCTTTTTATTGACAATTTCAAACATGTTCATAATGTATTTTTATCATAACCCATTCCTATTACCTTCTCCTGTCTTTGCACTCCATCTCCATTCCACTGAACCACTTGCCTTCTGATTAGTCTCTTTTTCTGTCTTGATGTCTTTTTAAATGTTTGTTCCTGATCCATCATCTAGGTTGAAATGTTGATGGGACCAATATTGTAAGGGTCATGAATGTAATAGCCATTCCATGTCCAGAAGATAGCGTTCCAAAGCATTTATCACTGGCTCTTACATTCTTTCTTCCCCCTCTTCCATAATGTTTCCTGAACCTTGGAGGGTATATTAAGGATATCTCATTCAGTGCTGAAACTGTAACAGTTTCTTATTCTCAGGGCTTTGACTAATTTTGAGTCTCCTGGTATAGTCACTGCCAAAAAAAACCAAAGGGAAAGAAAAAGAAAAGTTTCTCTGTCCAAAGGTGAAAATAAACAAATACTTAGAGGAAAATATTATGGGCACAATATATCCACTAGAGAAATAAAGGTAGTAGTGGTTCCTGCCTAGGGTTCACTACCTCCTAGCTACAGGCTTTTGACCAGGTTTTCAGTACCAGGGATGAATTCCCTCCCATGGAGAAGCCTCAAGTCAATCAGAGAACAGTTGGTTATCCCCATAACAAGCATGCCACTTCTGCGTAATGGGCATCTTGCCTGGCTGGTTGACTGTGCAACACGCCTGGCCAACCACTGCGTAAGACCCTTGGTGACTCCTCCCTCTCTAGTATCCGGGACTTTCTGGCACTGTGACAGGTAGCCAGCAGGAAAGAGGCTTCCAACCCTGTTCCAGCTTGATTTCTCAGTATCCTGCAATCAAAACATTGGGTTTTATCAGCAATAGGGACTTACCATCTAGTTCTGGTGGGCAACCGAGAGCACTGGCAATGGCCTGTATTATTTTGAGCACCTCAGGGGCCTCGCTGACCAACAGGTCACTAAGAATTATCCCACCCCTAGCACGGGAGTTCTGTAACAGCACGTGGCTTCTGAGAGCAGCTTAACCACTTCTGCACAGACTGTCTTGTTGTTTTTTTTTTCCTTTTAATTTGAGGGGGAGAAGGGAGCGTACCAGGGCCTCTTGCCACTGCAAACGAACTCCAGATGAATGTGCCACCTTGTACACCTGGCTTACGTGGATACTGGGGAATTGAACCTCAGTTGTTAGGCTTCATAAGCAAGTGCCTTTACCCCTAAGCCATCTCTCCAGCCCTGCCTTTTTTAAATTTTTTTTTTACATTACATGATTTTGATTAGCTAGCAAAGAAGTAGGTTTCCCTGGCATTTTTTAAATAAGATCTTTAGTTTTGGTTACTTATCCTCTCCCTCCATTTTCCCATCCCACTCTGCTGACTACATCTAAACTATTTCACCCACAGTGTCACCCCTCTCCTACTTACCCACTGCCTCCCACGTAAGCCAGATGCACAAGGGGGTGCATGCGTCTAGAGTTCAGTTACAGCAGCTGGAGGCCCTGGCGTGCCTGTTCTCTCTCTCTCAATCTCTCTCTCCCTAGTTCTCTCTCTCAAATGAATGAATAAATAAGATACATTAAAAAAAATCCTTAGCCGAATTATACAAAAGATAAAGACACAGAGAAAAAAAACTGAGAGCGGGGCGGTTGCTGGCTCCGCCATGCGCCGGCGGCCCTGACATGGGCGCCAGCGGCTCCAAAGCTAGGGGCCTCTGGCCCTTTGCCTCGGCGGCGGGGGGCGGCGGCCCGGAGGCGGGGGTAACCGAGCAAGCTCTGGTGCGGCCTCGAACCCGAGCGGTGCCTCCTTTCGTATTCACACGCCGCGGCTCCATGTTCTATGATGAAGATGGGGATCTGGCTCACGAGTTCTACGAGGAAACAATCATCACCAAGAACGGGCAGAAGCGCGCCAAGCTGAGGCGGGTGCATAAAAATCTGATTCCTCAGGGCATCGTGAAGCTGGATCCTCCCCGCATCCACGTGGATTTCCCAGTGATCCTCTATGAGGTGTGAGCCTATCGGTTGGCAGACACAAGCACCCACTGCCCAGCAAGAAACTCCCTCCCAGGTTAAAGGTGTGGCTTCCATTGAGGAATCCAGGCTGGGGCCACAACCCTGAATAAGACTCCGTTGGCCCAGAACCTTCGGCGGTGAGCGGGACAGTCCCATAGGTGTTAACTTGTATTGGTTTGTGTGTGGACAAAAGGTGATGGGCGACTGGTGAGGGCTAAAGACAGAAGCACCAGACCACCCTTCCAAGCCACGCCTGCAGAAATCATGGCGGGACATATGCGGGTCAGGAATGCCTGGTTCCTAGTTCCTTGCCTGGCCTACCTTCTTCCAAGCTTGCCTAGGGCCTGGCCCAGCTAGAAGCCACAGCACTTTACAAGCAAGGTCTGCCTTCTTCCAGCCCCTGGGCTGCGGGAGCTGTATACAAGTGGGAATCTTCCTTTCCCTCACTCCCCTACCCCCCCCCCCCCCCAGTCAGAGCATTTCAGCCGTTTGCTACCTCGATTCCTCCTGTATCGGACAGAGGCTGGGGACAGGTCCAGCCTGATTCTCCCCATCTACCTGCCATATGTTCCTGCTCTAGGATGGACACATTATTGGCTGTTAAATAGGAATGGGGACTGGCATGGGAGGTTTTTCCTTTCACCCGGGGCTGGGCTGATCCCCAATGCAACTAGTTGCTGCCCTCCCTGCAGCTGGGAGTGCAGGCCAGGGTCGGGACAGACTGTGGGCTCCTGTTCCTATGAGGAGTTGCCCCAAGCCACCTATTACGTCGAATGCCCCTTGCCTTTGCCCCAGTCCCGTCTTCCCTGCTGGGGAAAGGCTGTCCACACCCAGTGGTAAGCAGCGGCCGCTGTAGGGCTGGTGCCAGTGTCTGTGAGGAACCCACTGCCCTTACCCCACAGTGTCTTCTCCCCTTCAGGATCAGTCAGTGGAAAGGACTGGAGCCCCTTCGTAGGGACAGAAAGGAGGGGCAAACTATAAAAGAAATACTTAAAATGTGAAGGTTTGCAAATAGTCTAAACTATGATGGTGTTGGGCAAAGTCTGATTTCTAGAGATGACTTTTAAAAAAAAAAAAACTGCTTAATGTGGAAGCTGTGTGCTTCTAGAGCGTGGGAAATAACCCAAATCACTAAGATTAGAGATGAAAAAGGAGACCAATGAAATCAAGAGAATAATGAAGACATGAGTCAAAAACCTGAATTCTACCATTCTGGTAAATTTTAAAGAAATATATGAATTTCTAGAGGAATGTGATATACCAAAGTTAAACTAAAATGAGGTAAATAATTTGAACGATTAATAACAAGCAATAAAATTGAAGCAGTAATAAAAAAAAAATCTTTCAACCCCTCAAAAAAAAAAAAAAAAGTCCAGATTCATGGCAGAGTTGTATCTGACGTATAGAGAAGAATTTGGAACCACTGCTTTTCAACTTATTTCATAGACCAGAAAAAGAAGGTTGAACCCTAACTCCTTTACAAAGCCAGTGTAACAGTGATACTAAAACCAGAAGGAAGTGCAATAATAGCAAGTAGAGATCAATTTCCCTGAAAAACACAGATGCAAACATTTTCAACGAAATACTTGCAAACTAAATTCAAGAGCACATTAAAAAGAGCATTCAATTTGGTCAATTTGCCTGTAGTCCAGAGATGTAGGGATGGCTTAACAAAAGTAAATCAATAAGGTTAATACATCACATAAATAGACTCAAAGACAGAAATCACATGATCATCTCAACAGAGGTAGAAAAGGCCTCTAACAAAATACATCATCCATTCATGACTAAAAGAAAAAAAAAAAAAAAACACTGCAGAGACTAGGAATGGAGAGATCACATATTAACACAATAAAGGCTATGTATAACAAATCCATACCCAAAATCATGCTAAATGGAGGAAAATGAGAAGCACTCCCACTACGATCAGGAACAAGATGAGGACGTCCACTATCACCATTGCTACTTAATACAGTGCTTCAAGTTTTAGTATGAGCAATAAAACAAGAGAAAGAAATAAAAAGGTTACAACTTGGAAAGGAAGCATTCAAACTGTCCTTATTTTCAGATATTTTGATTCTATATATTAGCCATCCTAAAGACTCTTCAAGCCAGCTCTCTTGGAGCTAATAAACACCTTCAGCAATGGGACTCCTGGACTTGGGTGGCCATCTCTTCCCTAGATTTGGAAAAATGCTCTTTCTGTAATTTTATTAATACTATTTTCTATGCTAGTGATCTAATGTTCTCCTTCTTGGATGCTTATGCTTTTATCAGTGTTCCAAATATCTCTTGTGTTCTGTTCTTACTTTAAAAAAAAGAAAAAAAAGGCCGGGCGTGGTGACGCATGCCTTTAATCCCGGCATTTGGCAGACTTAGGAGGATCGCCATGAGTTCGAGGCCACCCTGAGACTATATAGTGAATTCCAGGTCAGCCTGGACCAGAGTGAGACCCTACCTCGAAAAACCAAAGTAAATAAATAAATAAATAAGTTAATTAAGTAATTAATTAAAAAAATTTCCCAGATTCATTTCAGTTTAGTTTTTCTTTAGGATTTCTATCTTTTTTTAAATCAAATCCCACTTTCATACTCAGGTTTGACTTCTTCATTTCATGTTGCTGTTTGTGCTCTTTTGGAACTCATTTAGGCATTTATTTTTGTCCACTTTGAGTTCATTCAGAATTTCATTCTAGTGTTTGCCTGTGTCCTCACTGTTCTTTGTACAGATACATAATCATTCTTTTGAGTTCTTTGTCTAGAGTTTCCTCACTGCGCTCCTGTCCTGGGATATTGGTAGTTCTTGGGGTGGAGAAATAGTGACTTGGTTTTTCTGTGGTACCCATTTTGCAGTGAGACTTACCCATCCGGTGGATTCAGCGGGCTGGTTAGCTCTTTCAGGCATGGCTGGGTTAAATGAGTGTCTGGGCTGGTGCCGGGTGTTTTCTGGGTGTTCACTTGTCTTTGCTCTGCTTTGCGCTGCTTGGAGTTTAGTCTTGACGATGACAAATGGTTTTTTCCTGCATGTGGTGGCTGAGGCGATTTCAGCTCAGTTGTAGCTCTGTCCCAACTCATGTGAGACCTCAGCACCAATGGCAGAAATCTTGGCCGGCCACCCAGGGAAGAGTAGCATAGGAACTGTGTGCCCCAACTAACATGGCACCGTCCCAGAGGTCCTGGCAAAGTCTTTGGCTTCCTGGGAAAGGAAAAAGAGAGTGGCTTGGGGGACTTCTGTGCTCCAACTAACATGGCACAAGTTGCCCAGGTCCCACAGCAGAGCCTGTGGCTGCTCGGGAAGGGGAAAGCAGAGCGGCCTGGGGAGCCCTGCGCCTGAGCTAAGAAGGCACAGGTCTCTTAGGTCCAACGCCCGAGGAGGGGAGGGGAAGCCCTTGGCTCAGGGAACCACGTACCAGTGCTCATGTGGTAGCAATTCTCCTCTAGCTCCAATGGACCAAAACTTTACTTTCAATGGTTATTTTTCTGTTGTACCAAGGGAGGGAAAAAAAAAAAGTAATTTAACTGTTTCTATTTCTCTGAGCACCTGAGTTATTTTTCACTGATGAACAACTTTTTAATATAAATAGTTGTTTACATCTCTGCCTACTCTCTCAGGGTAGATATTCAAAGTGTAATTTCTGGATTAAAGAATGGGAACTACTGAAGGAGTCTTGTTACTTATTACCAGATTGCTTTTAAGGAAAGTTATTCCCACTCAAAGAATCATCAATAAAGTACAAAATAGCCAAGCTCGTAGCGTACTAAGAATCTTAAGGCATTTAAATCCAAATTTGTTTGTTAAAGGAGTAACACTCTGTGTAATAAAAGTTTTAAAAACTCAAATGCAGTGAAACTTCTTTCCTGTTCCTGCCTATACACCTCACCCTACCCAGAGGTAACTGATACTGTTTGAGAATGCTTTCAAAAATATTTTCTACATATGTTAGCAAATCCATATAAATGCATTGCTATTTATATCTCAAATTTTGGCTTATTTCAATTAACAACGTTTACTGGATCTTATTCTGTATTAGCATATAAAGGGCATTTTAATATATTTTAACAGATGCTTGCCATTCCATTGTGAAAATACACTACAGTTTTTAAGCCTCCATTGACAGGCATTTGTGCCATTACAGAATCTAATAAAATGCTAGGCAGTTCACATGCATGCAAGAAGATCAAGGCCATGTTTCTGGAAGTTGTAGAATTTTTACTACAAGATTATATGCCATCAATAACTTTGATAGGTACCATCAAAGTGCTCGGTGGAAATTTAGTTACTTTATATCCAAAACTGCATCCTGAGAGCATAATTTTCTCCACTTGCACATGATAGTGTGGTGGTGCATAGTTAACAACTGGTTTTCTGGAGGAAAGGAAATGAAACTGGATTCTGTAGCACTTGCTGACATCCATGGTATACATCCTTTTATCATAGCCAATCTCGTAAAGTCCCTGGGTGAGGATTGGGAAGAGATGTCCATAAGCAACCCTTACCAACTGGGTGTTAGCAAGCATTCCAAGCTTCAGAACCGAACAGCTAGATAGTGCAAGAGACTGAGTGTTCCTTCATGTTCAATTTTCAAAATGCCACTTTTCCTTTGGATTAGGGAACCATTTCTTGACTTGTGGAATCACTTTCTATAATGACATCTATTTCTGGTGGGTTTTTTTTTTTTGCATGTGTGTGTGTATGTGGTGTGCACACACACGTGTGTGTATGTTCATACATGTTGGGGTGCACATGTGTGCAGGGGCACATGCATGTGGAGGCCAAAGACTGGTGTTGGGTGTCTTCTTCCATCGCTCTCCATTTTATTTACTAGGACAAGGTCTTGCTCTCTCTTGAACCCTGAGCTTGCTGATCCGCCTAGTCTAGCTAGCCAGCTGGTCCCAAGGATCTTGTTTCTACCTCTCAAGTGCTGAGGTGACAGGTGAGCTACCACGCCCACCTGATATTTATGGAAGTGCCAGGGGTCTGCGCTCTTGTCCTCACACTTGTGAGGCACTTTATCCACTGAGAAATTGCCCAAGCTCCTCACCTGTTTCCTATATGATTGAACTGGTTGTGGTGGTTTGATTCAGGTATCCCCCCAAAACTCAGGTGTTCTGGAGGCTAGTCTCCCCAGCTGATGGCAACTGGAAATTAAAGCCTCCTGGAGGTGGTGCATTTTGGGGGGCAGGCTTACCGGTGTCATAGCCAGTTTCCCCATGCCATTGTTTGGCACACTCTCCTGTTCCTGTTGTCCATCAGATGTTAGCCACAAGGTGATGTCCACCCTCTGCTCATGCCATCATTTCCCCCTGCCATCATGGAGCTTCCCCCTCTAGTCTGTAAACCAAAGTAAACCTGTTTTCACACAAGCTGCTCGTAGGCGGGTGATTTCTGCTACCAATGCGAGCCTCACTGCAACAGTAAAGTTGGTACCGAGGAGTGGGATTGCTGCTAGACACCTGACTATGTGGCATTGGCCTTTTGGAGCTGATTTTCAAGAGGAATGTGAAGGATTTGAAACCTTGGCCTAAGAGATACCTTGCAATGCTGTAAGTACAGCTTGATGGACTGTTATGGTCAGAGTTGAAAGATCTGAATACGGTAAGAACCAAAGCTTTGTCTGGACTGGGCTAGAAGCAGTTTGTGTGAGAGGCTTGCTGTTATGCCTGTGTCCTGAAAACTTGTACAAGGTTACATTGCATAGAAATGGACTGGTGTGTATAGAGGAATATAGTATAGAAATGAAATCTTTGGGCTGAAACGAAACCTCTGCTTATTTAACTGCAATTATATGAGATTACAACCTTTGAGATTGGGCTAGCTGATCTACACTGAGGAAACAGGAAGAATGTAGACTCTTTTCAAGGAACCTAAGTGCTCAGAGTGTCCTGTTCTTCAAAGTCTACTTTATCCCCACCCCTCACCGCATTAACAAATTGGCACTATACTTGGTATTATGGAGTATAAGAAATGCAGGAAAGAGAGGGTCATTAAATTTGCAACATGGTGTTATGTTTTAGAAATGGCCCTGGGCAGTGTGAAGCAGGTTTGCTGGATTCCTGCATGGAGACCCAATGGAGCCGTGGGGATGAACTGTGGGTTACAGTGGAGACCCAGTGGAGATGCCAGGACCATGAGATGGCTGCTAAGGAAAGATGCGGGCCATGGATGAAGTTTTCTAGAGCTGTGAGTAGCCTAGCTGGAGGGGCAGAATTGGAACGCCAGACACTTGTTGCTGGTTAGAATTATTGGACTAGGAGACTTGTCACTGGCTAGAGTTGGTGGACTTGGAACTACAGAGTTTGACGTTTGCTGTGGTTGTTTTAAATCTTGTATTGGTTGAATATTTCATTGATATGCCCATTGCCATCTTTTGCAATGTGAATGTTTATTCTGTACCATTATGGTTTCGGGGGGAGGATTTTTTTTTTTTTGCTATTATGGCTCAGTTAAAAGACTCATTATGTGGATGTTTGAACATCATTAGGATTGATAAAAACTATGGGGACTCTATGTATTATATTTTATATCATGCATGGATATCAATTTATGGGGGCCAGGGTCAGAATGTGGTCATTTGATTCAGGTGTCCCCCATAAACTTAGGTGTTCTGAATGCTAGGTTCCCAGCTGATGGAGATTTGGGAATTAACACCTTCTGGAAGCAGTGTATTTTGGGGGCGGGCTTATGGGTGTCACGGCCAGGGTACTCATGTCAGTGGTGAGCGCACTCTCCTGTTCCTGCTGTCCACCTGAATTTGGCCAGGAGGTGATGTCCACCCTCTGCTCATGCCATTGTTTTCCCCTGCCGTCATGGAGCTTCCCCTTCAAGTCTGTCAGCCAAAAATAAACCTCTTTTCACACAAGCTGCTCTTAGTCTGGTGATTTCTGTCAGCAATACAAATCTGACTGCAGAATTAGTAGATATAGTCTTGATTTATTTGCACTTTGAATTAACTTATGATGGAGAGACCCCACGTAACGGCGCTGACCTCTCACAAAGCTGCATCTCTTCTGCTCGCCATGCTCTTTGCCATCTACTCGAATCTTCTCTTACTAATTCTCACGTGATTTCCAGATTGACTTTTATAGTTTTAGTTTTTTGCACATAAAATCTTTTTCCATCTGTGTTTTATTCTGGGTTACTAAACTGTCAAAGACATCAAGCAGGTCGTTTAGTCAAGCACTTACCGTGTTCTCAAGCACTTACTCAATTTTTTTTGTCTACTTGTTCCACAAATTGAAATCATCAACTCTGTTCATTTCTCTTTTCCATTCTTGCAATGTTTTGAAAGTCTGGAATTTGGTGCATATATGTACAATCTATTTTTATGTTTTAGTCATTTATCCCTTATTTGAAACTTGTTACAAACACCTTAATGATTAGTGATATATGGTACACCTATTAGTGTTAATGGTTAGCATCTATATGGTATATATTTTTCCTCTTTTCCTTATATTTGCTTCTATTGAAAGGGTGTTATACCTTCAAAGCTTACTGAAACTGTTGCAAAGTTGATTACTTATTTTTACAGCCTTTTATTTGAAGTATTCAAACCAACCACTTATACATTTGATGTAGTTATCTATATAGTTGGGTTTATATCTGTTGTATTTCTATTTGTCACACTTATTCCTTATTTCTTCAGCCTCTTTCCTATCTTCTGAGTTAATTTGATTATTTTTAGTATTGCCCTTTACTTTTACTACTAATTTATTGGCAATATGTTTTATTTTAATTTAATTTTATTTTAATCATATTTAAATATGATTTATTTTAATGTTGTCCTAAGGTTTACCATATACAACTATAATTTATCAGTCTATCCTGACATAATGTTGTGTACATTTATATTGGTTAAAAAAGAATATTGTGATCTGGATATGGTGGCACAGGCCTTTAATCCCAGCACTCGGAAGGCAGAGGTAGGAGGATTGCCATGAATTTGAGGCCACTCTGAGACTACATAGTGAATTCCAGGTCAACCTGGACCAGAGTAAAACCCTAGCTTGAAAAACTTAAAAAAAAAAAAAAAGTTAAGCCAGGAGCAGTGACACACACCTTTAATCCCAGCACTTGGGAGACAGCCATGAGTTTGAGGCCACCCTGAGACTAAATAGTTAATTCCAGTTCAGCCTGGGCCAGAGTGAGACCCTACCACAAAAAAAAAAAAAAAAAAAAAAAGGAAGAAGAAGCATATTGTGTTTTTTCTTCCACCTCCTTCTCCTCATTTGTACTATTGGTCCTAAATATTTTACTACAGTATCATAATCATACAGGAGATTGCTACTATTTTTGCTTCAAAGTAAGTTAAATTTATAAGATGGCAAAATCTGAAAAGGGATTTATTCTATATTTGGCCATATAGTCACCATTTTCGGTTCTCTTCACTGCTCTGTGTGTGCTGTGTGTGGCTTCCAATTTCTTTCTTTTTTTGTGTTTTTTTTTAAAAACTTTGCGTTTTTAATAAAATTTATTTGAGAGCAATATAGAGACAGAAAGAGGCATATAGGTAGAGAGAATAGGCACAACAGGGCCTCCAGCCACTGCAAACAAACTCCAGATGCATGCGCCCCCTTGTGTATCCAGCTAAAGTGGGTCCTAGGGAATCAAGCCTCAAACGGAGGTCCTTAGGCTTCACAGGTAAGTGCTTAACTGCTAAGCCATCTTTCCAGCCCTGGCTTCCAATTTCATTAGAAGCAATCTTGCTTCCAGGTGAAGAACTCCAGCATTGCTTACCAGAGCAACCAGTGATGTTCAAATTTATCAGCTGCACTTGTTGGAAGGTCTGTATTTTGCCGTTATGGTTTAATGATATTTTCATTAGGCTCAAAACTTTACAATGACAGCTCTCACACTGTCCCCACAGAACATGCATGAACGCACCTTCTCCCCTCCACATTTTTAAAATGTCTTTCAAATGTACTGTCAAAAAAAAAAAAAAATCCACGAAGATGGCGGTGTAGGTACCATGCTAAAGCAGCCTAAGGGGGAAAAAGACCAAAGAACTCAGCAAAATACACACTTTTACTAAAAAATGAGGTGTATAGGAAATTGAAACAGCAGTGGAGAAGTAGAAGAGATCCAGAGCATCCAGAGCCCGCACAGGCCGGCAAAAGTGGCCCCGGCAGCTCCGCTGACTGCGGATGATGAATGGGACAATGAAGAAATCAAGAAAGAAATCAAAAAATTTATAGAGTCAAACAATAATGAGAACACAACATACCAAAATCTCTGGGACACAATGAGACAGTTCTAAGAGGTAAATTTACAGCTTTAAGTGATATATTAAGAAATTAGAAAGGTCACAAGTAAACGACCTAATGCTTCACTTTAAAGCCTTGGAAAAAGAAGAACAAGGCAAACCAAAAATCAGTAGATGGGAAGAAATAATAAATATTATGGCAGAAATTAGTGAAATAGAAACAAAATACAATCCAAAAAATTAATGAAACAAAGAGTTGGTTCTTTGAAAGGATAAACAAGATAGATAAACCCCTAGCAAATCTGACCAAAAGAGAGAAGAGACACAAATTAATAAAATCAGAGATGAAAAAGGTAACATCACAACAGATTTTAGAGAAATTCAAAGAATCATAGGGACATACTATAAAAGCATATACTCCACAAAGTATGAAAATCTGAAAGAAATGGATGATTTCCTTGATTTATATGACCTACCTAAATTAAATCAAGATGAGATTAATCACTTAAATAGACCTATAACAAACATGGAGCTCTGAACAGTTATCAATAATCTCCCAACTAAAAAACGCCCAGGCCCAGATGGATTCACTGCTGAATTTTACCAGACCTTTAAGGAAGAGCTAACACCATTGCTTCTTAAGCTTTTCCAGGAAATAGAAAAAGAAGGAATTCTATCAATTTCCTTATATGAAGCCAGCATCACCCTGATACCAAAACCAGGCAAAGATAGAACAAAAAAAGAAAATTACAGACTAATCTCCCTCATGAACATAGATGCAAAAATTCTCAACAAAATATTGGCAAACAGAATACAAGAATCTATAAGAAAGATCATTTACCCTGACCAAGTAGGCTGCAGGGATGGTTCAATATAAGCAAATCTATAAATATAATACATTATATAAATGGGTTGAAGGACAAAAATCACATGATCATCTCATTAGATGCAGAGAAAGCATTCAACAAAATCCAACATCCCTTCATGATAAAAGTCCGAAGGAGACTGGGAATAGAAGGAACATATCTCAATATAATAAAAGCTATTTATGACAAACCTACAGTCAACATATTACTAAATGGGGAAAAACTAGAAGCTTTTCCACTAAAATCAGGAACAAGACAAGGGTGTCCACTGTCCCCACTTTTATTTAATATAGTTCTGGAAGTCTTAGCCATAGCAATAAGGCAAGAGGCACACATAAAAGGGATACAAATTGGAAAGGAAGAGATCAAGTTATCATTATTTGAAGATGACATGATTCTATACATAAAGGACCCTAAAGACTTGACTAGCAAACTGTTAGAGCTGATAAAAAACCTATAGCCCCCTTATGCATCTGGCTAACATGGTCCTGGGGAATTGAGCCTCAAACCAGGGTCCTTAGGCTTCACAGGCAAGCGCTTAACCGCTAAGCCCATGAAGACCTCTTTTTTTTGGCTTTGTTTTTTTTTTGACCTCTTTTAAAAAAAAATTTATTTTATTTTTGAGAGAGAGAGAGAGAGAGAGAGAGAGGATGGGCATGCCAGGGCCTTTCAGCCACTAAGAATGAACTCCAGACACATGTGGCCTTTTGGGGTGCATGTGTGACATTGCATGCTTGTATCACTGTGCATCTGGCCTACATGGGACCTTGAGATTCTAACATGTGTTCTTAGGCTTTGCAGGCAAATGCCTTAATGGTTAAACCATCTCTCCAGCCCTGAAGACCTCCTTTAAATCATTTCTTAATAAGGCAGGTCTCCTGACCAAAAATTCCCTCCATATTTCTTTGCCTCAGATAGTCTCTATTCCTTGTTCACCTTTTATGATCAGGTCTCAGTGTTTGGTGCCAGCCCCCCTTCACCCCCCTCCCACCCACTGAAACCCTTATCTCAGTCATGGCATTTGGAAGCAGTGACTTCAGGAGGTAATTAGATCCCCAGGGTGAAGCCCTATAACTGAACGGGATTAATTGCCTTTATATAAAAAGAGGCCAGGGAGCTAGATAATTCTCTTTCTACCAGGTGAAGATACAACAAGAAGTTGGTCAGCTGCAACCTTGAAGAGAGAGGCCTCAATAGGATTTAAACCGTTCTGTGTCCTGATTCTGAGCCTTCAACGTCCAGAACTGTGAAAAGCAAATATCTATTGTTTGTAGCAAGACAGTCTTTGGTAATTTGTGATAGTGGCCTGTTGTGGTTTGAGTGTAAAGTGGTCCCCCTAGGCTCCTGGGTGAACACTGGCCCCAAGAGGTGTAAATCCCTGGAGGCAGGCCTTGCAGCTTCCTAGGGCAGCCCCTTTCCTTTCCATCCTCTGCTTCCTGAAAACTGCACTGTGACAGCTGCTTCATGACGCTGCCTTGCCCTTTCCTGTCATGCAGGCTCTGCCCTCCTGAACTGTAAGCCCAAATAAACCCGTTCCTTCCTTCAGTTGCTTTTGGTCAGGTATTTTTGTCCCAGCAACAAGAAAGTAGCTAATACATGGCCCAAACTGATAAGAACACTTTAGAAGAATCATTTTGCAGAATACAAAATCCTAACAATTATTGGGAATTTTTTTCTTATAACAACTTTGGTTTTTCGGTTTTTATTTACATGCATGTGTTATGGGTGCACCAGGGTCTGTGGCTGCTGCCATCAAGCACCAGATGCATGGGCCACTTTTTGCAGTTGGTTTTATGTGGATGCTGGAAAATTGACCCCGGGCCTGCAGGTTTTGCAAGCAAGTGCCTTTAACCATTGAGTAATCTCCCCAGCCTTTCTTACACCACTTTAATCCTTTATTCTCTTCTTTCTCACCTGCTTTCTGGTAACTCAGGTTTTATCCTTATCTTTGCTTCTCTGTAAATGAGATGTTTTCATCCTCTCGCTTCTTTCAAGAAATGGATCTTTTATTTTCATAGTCATATGCCTAAACATCATTTGTTTCTTTGTTTTATTTCATTTTATATTTATTATGTTTGGAGTTCACTAAACTTCTTGGTTGCATAGGTTTAAAGTTTTTGTCAAATTAGACAATATTTTTTTGGCCATTGTTTTCTATAATAAATGTTTTGCTCCAATTTTCTCTTCTGGGATTCCAACCCACATGCTTGACTATTTAATATTGTCCCTCAACTCACCAATGCTCCATTTGTTTCAAACCTGCTTTTTAACTTTATATATCTTTGCATATGTATATGTGTGTGTGTGTGTCACTTCAGGTTCACTAGCATTTTTGCAATTCTCATCTCTTAAGCTCATTCTGCATCACTTTCGTTTCAGTTTTTATTATTTTCATTCCTTAGAGCGCCGTTTAGTCTTTACTTCTCTCAATTCTTTTATATTATGTTCATATTTTTCTTCAGTTGCTTCAACAAGCAGTATTTATAACAGCTTAAAAAATTTTTTTCTTATAATTCCATCATATTTGCCATCTTTATGTTTATTTTTATTGATATTTTCTTTTCATAGTTCATCATTGTGTTTCCTTATTTAGTGGATAAATAATTATTCTGTTTACAACTTTTTATTGACAATTTTCAGACATGTACATAATATATTTCAATCACAATCTATTCCCATTAGTTTTTTTTTGTATAAGTAGTCATTCTGTTGGTGTTCAGATATTGTGAATTTAACACTGTTAAGTGGTCAATTTTGTTGTATTCTTTTAGTGTTACACATTTTCTCATATGTGCTTCCCCTTGAGGTTTATGTTTTGTCTTTTATTTTTTATAATTAATTGTGAACTTTACTGTATGAATGTGTTGCCTATTGGCCATATTCCCATTGGGAATACTCTTATGTCTCCCCTCCCTCAACCCTATTCCCCTGAGGGCTCTCTTCAGTGGGGTTAGGGTTATTTGCTGTGGGGTCACGAAGGCACCAGTCAGTCCCTGTGCAAGGAAGACAATGCCTCCGAGTGCATCTTCCTGTGCTGCTGCTCTTCCATTCTTTCCACACCCTCTTCTGCAGTTTCCTGAGCCTTGGAGGTCATGTTCTAGGTCTCCTTTAGTATTGAGCTCTCTGCAGCTCCTGGTTTTCTGCTTTGAGTCTCTTCAGTGTCCACTACCATCTCCTTGCAGGAGGGTCTCAGGCTAACAGTAAGAACAGCACTCATGTTCAGTCCACACCCTTCTCTTGATTGTCTCCTGGGACCTGGTAGATAAGATAGAGATGATTTATCTCATGCAAGGACTCAGCTTTCTTCTCTTTTCATACTGACTAATCTTGGGTCTCCCTGGTATTTGCTGCTATCGGTAAAAAGTAGATTCTGTAACCAAGAGGTAGAAAAGGATGGATCCAAGGAAATAAGCATAAACATTTAGAGGACTTTTTTGATGGACATAATCCTCTCATCCTAGCCAAAGAACCTTGGAAGCTTCCCATTAGTGTCTATGACCTTTCAAGCCATAACCTTCTGACTTGGTACTCAGTACCAGGTATAAATTCACTCCCAGTGAGCAGGCTTCACATGATTTTATTTATTTATATGAGAGAGAGAGAAAAGCCGGGCGTGGTGGTGCACGCCTTTAATCCCAGCATTCGGGAGGCAGAGGTAGGAGGATTGCCGTGAGTTCAAGGCCACCCTGAGAATACAGAGTTAATTTCAGGTCAGCCTGAGCTAGAGTGAGATCCTACCTTGAAAAAAAAGAAAAAGAGAGAGAGAGAGAAACAGACAGAGTGAACATGGATGCACCAGGGTTTCCTGCCACTGCAAACAAACTCCAGACACATGCTTTCCTTAGTGCATCTGGGTTTACATGAATAATGGGGACTCCAACCTGGGCTGTCAGGCTTTGCAAGCAACTGCCTTTAACTGCTGAGCTATCTCACCAGCCCATGACTTTGGTTTTGTTGTTGACTATTTTAAAAGGCCAAGAAGAGCCCCTGTGTAAATGAACTTTTGCCCCAATTTCAAGGCCTTGCCTTTCTCTGACCCCAATAGAGAAGGAATATCCTTGAGTTCAACTGCACCCCTTCAGTACGAACGGCAAACAGCCCTGGTTCTGAATGTGCTCAGAGACTTGCTCATCTTATAATTTCTCTGTCATTCTTTTACCCTAGGAGTTGATCATGGCCAGCTCAGTGAGGTGTATTTCGTTTATCTCCTCCATATATATGTTTTTCTTAAATTTCTTAAACAAATAGAGAATGAAAACCTCTGTAACAAAGCAAGGACTCAGACTTTTCTGTATGTTTCCATAGCAGTTAACCCTTCATGGGTAGAAAATGAAGTAGCCCATCCCTCCGTCTTGGATGGGGATGAGAGGCACACACCACTGTGTGTTCTCAACCTGTCATACCCCAAAGACTAAAGTATCCAAAGGTTATTTTTGATAAATAGTCTCCAAAATATGTATGTATTAAGAATTCTACTATGGTTTGACTGTTTTTGTCCACTCCAAAACTCATGTTGAAAGTGACTCTTCAATCAAAAACTTTGGGAGGTAGGACTTAATGGAAGGTGTATAGGCCATGGGTGTTCCGCCCTCATGAATAAACTTATTCCATTATAGACAGGATCACTGGGTTAAATTTGATCTTGCCCTTCTGCCTTGTGTTATACAGCAAGAAGACCCTGCCAAAGGCAGCTGTCTTGATCTTCAACTTCCTAGTCTCCAGAACTTTGAATCAATAAATTTATATTTATTAATTATCCAGCCTCAGATATTCTATTACAGCACAGAGAAATATGCCACATTCTTAGAAAGAACTCATCCAGGACCATATCTGAATTATTCTGTATCTAACAAAACATGTTCTCCAGTTCCTTGCTTGACAAAGAGCTAGAAATGTGGGTGAAGACGATTATGAAGTAGACACTATCAATTTCCTTTTGAGACTTTGCCTTCTATAATCTACATATGTAGTATAGATTATGTCAATATATAACCCACATATAATCTATAATCTAATTGAGCCAACTCATACCACTCCATGCTATTGAAAAAAAAAATAGGGAGAACAAAATACCTTTACCTAGCATCTTCCCTTGCTTCCTATCATGTTGAGCAGAGACCTCTGACTATATCAACAAATGTCCCCTGGGTCATTCGAGGCTTCTTATATCAGCACTCCAACTCCTGCCCTTCTCTGTCAGTGAGCAGGTCTTGTATAAGTAGAGCAGGACTTGGAGGAAAGGACCTAAGCAGCAGTTCTGAGGGATATCCCCCCGCCAGTAAACGACACAGGGTTCACTCCTGATAGCACACCCAGGACTGATCTCTTTCCCACTGAAGGTAAACTAGGAAAACAGCATTTCTAAGATGAAATGGAAGGAAAATAGATTATACATAATCACTTTAAGTATTAGTATTGGCAGAACTGGAAAATCCCTCTGGCTAAATCCGTGGTGGAAATCCACTAATTTTGAAAGGATTAAATCAATTGAATAATTTTAGATGGGTAGATAATGGAGATAACCATCCTGACATTTAAACGACTTGAGGAAGGAAACTTAATTTTTAAATCTTTGGCAGTAATTGCAAGTAGAATTCAATATTTTTGAAGCTACACAAATTGGGAATGTTTCTAAAGATAAAAATTATATTTCTTCCCAAAGTGAGGTCAGGGGAAGAGACTGAGTAAAGGAAAGGTGGAGGGAGGGCTAATCAAAATCTAAGAGGATGCAAATAAATCATATGGAATCCTCTGGTTTCAGACAGTGGAACACTCAGGAGCCATAGATCGTTGTTAGAAAATTTTCAGTGCCAGGGATGGGATACCTCCCAGTGAGTTCTTGGCCAAGGAGGTCCCTGATGCCCCCAAAATATTATAGGCCATTGCCAAGGCCCTTGGTTTCCCACCAGGAATAGATGGTAAGACCCTATTGCTGAAGACTCCACATACTTAGGCTGCAAGGCCACTGAGAAATCCTGCTGGAACTGAGCTGAAAACCTCCTCCATGTAGACCAGCTGACAGGAAGCTGGAAGAAGCCATTCTGCATGCAGTTCAATGGGAGAAAGATATACCACCAGTGAAGATACTCAGCAGAGGACACTGCAAGCCTTATAATTGGCCAGCCAGGCCAAATGAGCCAACGGGTGCAATAGTGGCACGTCTGTCATGGTGGAAACCAACTGCCCTCCATTTGGACTGGAGGCCCGCTCCATGGGGGGAAACATATCCCTGATACCGAAAACTTAAAACAGGGGTAGTCATGAGCCCTAGTGGTGTAACATCTGCTGATGTTTGGAAAAACGTATATACTATGCTTATCAAACTGCCCAGTAAGCACTTCTCTTAATGTTTATACCCTTATATTAATGCTACTCTCACTTTGGGTAGAGAATCTTCTCTTTTCAGATGGCAGTGACCTTGGAACGACTCAGGAGGTATCATGGTACTGGAAAGAAGTGACTGGAGTACTGAGTAACATCTCCATCACACCTTCCAAGGCTCAGGGTCTAATGCGGAAGAGGTGGCAGAAAGAATGTAAGAGCCAAAGGAAGGGTAGGACTCCTTATAACGTGCTCCCTCCAGACATAAAATGGACTGGATATCCATGTCCTCACTGTGCCTGACACTACCTACACAAGACCATCATAAGAGAAGGAAAAGATCATGACATCAAAATAAAAGAGAGACTGATTGAGATGGGGAGGGGATATGATGGAGAATGGAATTTCAAAGGGGAAAGTGGGGGGAGGGAGGGCATTACCATGGGATACGTCTTATAATCATGGAAAATGATAATAAAAATTGAGAAAAAATAAAAAATTATATTTCTATAATCTTTGGATGACAATACTGTTAACATTTTTGTTGAGATACTCAATTTAAAGATCATTGTTTGGAAACTATTAGATGGTCACCTCTGCATTTACCTTATCAAGAAAGAACCTATGTTTGGCCAGATCCAGTTGATAAAATAATCTCCACAAAATTTTTTTCTGTATTACTTTCAACATAGTGGCAAAGCTCTGAGAATCACATTAATATTATCAGAGGAAAGTATCTGGTGAGGCCGGCTGCAAACTTCGAGAAGCACAGAACTTTCCCAGCTCTCTTGCTTAGAACTGGGCACAAGGTACAGAAAGTAAGAAAAATCCAGGAATATCATTGGTGTGTTGTTAAAAGTCTTCCCTCTGCACCTGACAGGCCCTCCCAAAGGCAGAAAAGCCAGTTGTGATGGGGCACTCAGGAAGGCAAGGCAGGAAGTCTGTGAGTTCAAGGCCAGCCTAAGATACACAGCAAGACTCTTATCTAAAAAAAAAAAAAAAAAAAAAAAAAAAAAAACTTACTGCCAGGCGTGGTGGCACACGCCTTTAATCCCAGCACTTGGAAGGCAGAGGTAGGAGGATCATCATGAGGTCTAGGTCACCCTGAGACTACATAGAGAATTCCAGGTCAGCCTGAACTAAAGTGAGACCCTACCTCGAAAAACAAAAATCAAAAAACAAAACAAAACAAAACAAACCCCCACTATACTGAGCTGGGGAATCCTCTAAACACAGTGATTTTCTTCATTTTACTCCAGTGGGCTCCTCAGTGCCCAGTAAACTTCTGGACACAGCATGGAGGCCCAGGCATCCCAGCATGCAACCGATGCATCCAGGGATGGGCAGTACCTACGGAGCCCCTCTAAAGAGAAGGAATGCTCATCTTCCCCCTCCGTGCTGAGGCAATGGTCAAGGGAAGGGAGCGGTCGGGGCTTACTCCTCTCCCCATCTTCCCGGTGGGTTCAGTCTTTACTCTTATGAGCAAAATGGGAGGCCATGCCGCTGCGTTTGATAAGTTTGGGAAGCACAAGACTGCAGAACACGTCTGTGAAATACACCTTCCCCGCTCCTTACCTTTGTCCTCTCCACCTCTCTCTCTATCTCCCCTTCATCTTTATTTCTCTTACCCCCCCGTCACTTTTTCCATCCTCCTGTGGCTGTCCAGCGCAAGGACGGATACGAGAGACAATGCAGGTATGTTCTCATGGTTGGTCTGGTCAGGTTTTCCTACTCTTTTTTGTTTGTTTGTTTTTCTTTTGTTGTTGCTGCTTGTTTTGTTTGGTTTGATTTGACTTTTTTCAGGTAGGGTCTCACTCTAGCCTGGAATTCACTGTGTAGTCTCACTCTGGCCTTGAACTCACAGCAATCCTCCTGCCTCTGCCTCCCAAGTGCCAGGATTAAAGGCGTGCACCACCACGCCTGACCTTTAATGTTTTATTTACCGATCTATTACCTTTCCCACAAATGGGGTCCAGTGACAAACTAAGGCAATATTGATAAGAGATAAGTTCATACAAAAGGCCATGTGATTTTTTTTGTTTTCTTTTGAAAATGAAATCACTAGGAAAATGGATCTGAGCTGATGGTATGGATTAGGATCTGGAGAGTTTGAGTAGAAATAACCTGGTCTCTTGTGACTTGAAATGTACAACACGTATGCATGCGCTTGTGTGTGTGTGTGTGTGTGTGAGAGAGAGAGAGAGAGAGAGAGAGAGAGAGAGAGAGGGAGAGAGAGAGAGAGAGAAGGACATTGCTGAACCTTCAGTAGGTGGAGTCTAGCAAGAGGAAGTGCTTCAGCGGGAGTGGCCCTGACTGTCCTAACTCCTTATGGTCACTCAAGGTCACAAGCTCTGCTTGCTGACCCCTAAGCTGTGAGGAGGCTCTGCCAAGTGCTTCCCTTTGCTTTAGGCACCACTTTGCCTTCCCCACGACGGTGGGCTGTAACTATGAGCCAAAACGAGTTTCTGTGAGGTATTTTGTCTTCTGCAGGCCTGTTGATTTGGGTCAAAGGCTAAAAGCCAGATAATCAGTTTCGGTCTGAGCAGAGACAAGAGAACCAACGGAAATGTTGGCAGTCTCACGGGGCTGGAGATCTATGGAACTTAACATATTTTCAGTTTTTCCTGAAAAACATTTGCCAAGTTCTTACAGCTGCCTTGATTGGGAGTCCAAAAGCACAGTCGGAGTCTTTGCTAGTAGAATGGAAACTGAGGGACTCTCACAGTGCTGAGGAAACAAGCGGTGCCACTCAGGGTCCCCCACAGTGGGGGTGCTCCAAGACCACAGCAGGACCTTACAGGGTAGGCCGGAAGTGAAAGAGGGGACCTTGAGGTCTCTAAAGTTTTCAAATTCACATTGCCCAGCATATGATAAAATAAATATTGAGGTAGGAAGCAGAAAGTGGCAGATAATCGAGATAAAAATAGAAGCAGAAGAAGTGAGCTGTACCACAAGGACGTCCTTCAAAACAGATAAGATTGATATGAAAATAAAACAGAAGACTGAATAGATTGTTTAATATATATATATATATATATATATATATGTATATATGTTACATACACAGCGTGTATACAGCCATGTTAGATTATATGTATGTATATATATATGTATATATATGTACGTTACATACACAGCATGTATACAGCCATGTTAGTGCCATCGTTAGCCTCCTCCCTGTCCTCCCCACTCTGCAGGGAGCCCTCCTTGGGGAATGTGGGTTGTGCATTGTGGGGGCAGCCATCAGTTATGGGTAAGAGGCAATGTCTCTGTGCATAATGTCCCAACATGTGGCTCTAACAATCTTTCCGCCTGCTCTTCTGCAAAGTTCCCTGAGCCATGTTGGGTTCGTTTTAGGTCTACTTCAGTGACAAGGTCTTGGGAGCCTCTGTGTCTCTGGATCTCTGGTTTGGTAGGAATTGAGTGTTCTCTGTGTCTATCTCCTTCACCCTTGTGCTGGTACCAGGTCCACCAAGAAAGCAGCACTCTTTCTTGTTTCCCCAATTCCTCTTGGTTTCAGCTGGGCCCTGGTGAGGTGTGATGGGCTGATTCTCTCCTCAGGTTCTACACCCTGGATACTATATTTTAAAAAGCCAAATTGCCATTCTTGAATGGCAAAATTGGGTATCTGGGAGACTCTACTTCTAGTATATAAGAAGTTTTTGTTTTGGGGTGGGGGGTGAGGTAGGCCTCACTCTAGCACAGACTGACCTAGATTTCACTGTGCTATGTAGTCTCAGGCTGGCTTAGAACTCACAGCGATCCTCCTACCTCTGCCTTCCTGGTGCTGGGATTAAAGGCATGGGCTACGATGCCCAGCAAAGAAGTGGATTTTTAATATAATTTGTCCTTTCTAAAATAACAACCAGCCAGGCATTGTGGCCCATGCTTTTAATCCCAGCACTTGGGAGGCAGAGGACGGAGGGTCGCAGTGAGACAAACATACACCCTGGGGAAATGCAACAAAGAGGATCACACTGTAATGGCTTCGGTGATTTGAAAGATGCAGACTGACTATAGACAGGAAATGACATCTGAAAAACATCTAGCAGAGTAAGTCTTCATGTCTCCCTACCTCCAGGTCAGCTAGAGACACAGCGGAAACAGTATCAAAGGAAGATAAAGAAAGCTAGCTTCTTTTAGGCAGTTCCAGTTAGAGATTGAGGTCCAGAGAAAGCGAGGAGATGCCCCCCTCAACCCCCCCCCCCCCCCCGCCCACGCCACCTGGCCCGGACACAAGAAGAGAACTCTTGGCAGAAACAGAGCCCATGTCCAATCAAGACTGGTCTACAGTGCCCCCAATTAGGTCTTCCCCTTGCCGATAAAGGCTGCTGTTTTCTTTCTGTCCCTAGCTCTGCCTCCATCCGCTCAGCTCCCCACTGATTTTCTGGCTCTGCTTGACTCTGCCTACCTGTCTTTGTTAGGGCCATGAGGATACATGAGTCCACTGGTTTCCCCCTCACTCACTCTGGCCGGGAGTGGGGTGGCGGGGCACAAAGCTGTGTCTTAGTCGGGAGGAACTCTTCTGCTCACCTCTGCTTGATAGTTTGGGGTAATTTCTCAGTTTAGTTGCATGCGTGATTTTCCTCCAGACTTCAAGTCTACCACGTGTGTGCTTCCCTTACACTCCAGGTCTACCGCGTGGAACCTGTCGCTAACTCTAGGTCTGCTACGTGTGTGATTTCTTTAAACTTGGGGTAGCCATGAGTGTAGCTTTCTTCATGACTCATTTCTTCTCTGGATTTCTTAGTCACTGCTTTGATATGTTCCCTTGAGCCTAATCATCTGCCCGCTTCACGTCGCTCCACAGGAAAGCACGTTGCACATGCCACGTGTATTTCTTCTAAGCCTCCATGCATAGACACCTAAGTTCTGTCTTCCCTTGCTTGCAGCCCTACCTCAGTCTTTCCTTGAAAGCCTCAGTTTAACGCCCCTCCACGTGCTCGAGGCTCTGCTCCAGTTTCTCCCCTAAACCTCAATTTCTCTTAAATGAACCTTATAAACTATGCAGTTTTTACACACGAGAGTGTGTTTCTTAATCCCCATGTGTTTATGACTCTACTCCAGCTTTCCTTCCTCGATCTCAATATCCCTTAAATAAACCCACAACTTGTGATTTTTCTCTAAATAAATTTAATAATTTGTTATTTATACTTCTTGAGTACATCTTTATCAATTCTTTGTTAAAGGTAGGACAGAAGCCTACCCCAGGGCCCCAGAAGGCCTGGGGTTCATAAATTCAGGGGCCCCTCTCTTGAATCCCCAAAATCCTTTATCAGTAACTTGTCACCAAAATGCCACAAGAAAAGTCCATCGACATGCTAGCCAGAAGAGGCAGGAAAAAGACCCTGGGACAATCATAGTCACTGATGAAAGTGGACCCTTGATATTAAGACTTTGGGGAGGCAGGCGAGACAAAGCCTAAGTTTGTGTAAGCAGTTTTAAGAATGTATCAGTTACTTTCTCATTGCTGGGACAAAATACCTAACCAAAGCAGCTTCAGAAAAAAGGGTTTGGGCTGGAGAGATGGCTTAGCAGTTAAGTGCTTGCCTGTGAAGCCTAAGGAACTGCGGTTTGAGGCTTGATTCCCTAGGACCCATGAAAGCCAGATGCACAAGGTGCGGGGGGGGGGGGGGAGGGAAGGGGGAGGCGTCTGGAGTTTGTTTGAAGTGGCTGGAGGCCCTGGCGCACCTATTCTCTCTATATATTTGCCTCTTTCTCTATCTTTCTCAATTAAATAAAAATTAAAAAAAAATTTTTAAAAAAAGAAGAAAGGGTTTGTTTTCAGATTACAGTTCTGAGGGAAGTCCATATGGCAGGGAAAGCATGCAAGAGCAGGAAGCACTGTCACATTGTCACAGCAGCATTGAAAGTGGAGGGAGGTGAGCACGGGTGTTCAGGCGCTTTCTCCTTTGCATGCAGCCTAGGACCCCAGCCTGTGTAACGGAACCAACCCCAGTTAGGATGAGTCTCTTCACCTAACTTAATATGATTCTAGAACAGTCTGTAACAGTCATGCCAATAGATTTGTTTCGATGATGATTCTAAATTGTGTCAAGTTGACAGCCATAGACTAAGCATCAAAGAGTGTGATTCCAGGGCTGGGGAGATGGCTTAGCATTTAAGGTGTTTGCCTGCAAAGCCGAAGGACCCAGGTTCAATTCCCCAGAACCCATGTAATCCAGATGCACAAGATGATGTACACATTTGAATTCGTTTGCAGTGGCTAAAGGTCTGGCATGCCTATTGTCTATCTACCTCTTTCTCTCTCCAATTAATAAATAAAAAAAATTTTAAAGTGTGATTCTAAAAAGAGCTTATAAATCAAGATTAGAGTCTGGAACTTCTTAGAGATTACATATGTGCTCCTGAGTAGGACGCTGATAGAAATGTGGGTGGTAAAGGACTTTATGATGAAATTTCAGAGAGAGTTGAGAGCAATCCCAATGGGAAATGGAGTAAAGACCATGTGTGTTATATAGCTGCAAAACCTGCGGCCTCCTCATGTCCATGGCCCAGGGCCTTTTTGAAAGGTGAGCCCCAGAAGCGATGCAGTGGGACTTCTGGCGGAAGAGACTTCCAAACCAGCCAAGCATTCATATTGCTGCGTGGTTACCTCTGCTTGTGCTGACGCGAGGGAGAAAAACGATGACTCACAGGCAGAGTTTGTAATTAAAAGGGAAGCCGAGTATAAAAGTATGAAAAATTTGCAGCTTGGTCAGAAGGGTATGAAAAAGCCTGTTTGGCCAAGAATGTCAAGAATATGGCCAAGAAACATAAAGAACTTGGCACAAACAGTAGAATAGAAGAACGCCTGAGATCTCTTCTCTTCCATCATTGTCATACAGCACGAGGCAGACAGAGTGGTTTCAGATGCCCCCAGGTACCTGGGCACGTTGTTCTGTGCACCCCAGGGCAATACTCACTGGCTTTTCCAGCCAAGGCTCAGCAGCAGAGATGGGACCCAACTGGACATGTCCAAGGACAGGAGCAGTGAGCCTCGGCAGTGAGCCTTTGGTGCTGACTGGGTGCTGACTCTACAGCTGCACACAGTGAAGGAAGAATGAGGTGCGATTCTTCACCTAGATCACACAGTTGAGGGGCCAGGTAGGAAACTGCCTCCAGTAAGAGTCACTGCAGGCCACGCCCACGTGGCCGGTGCCTGGGAACTACCGTTCTTGGGACCCCGAAAGGTGGAGCTGATGAACCATAGCAGGTAGCGATCACCTGGGAAAACCCCAGGCACCCGTGTGAAAACTTTACTTAGGGAGCTGCTCTGCGAGCTGCATCCATGATGGCTCTGGGGGTGCACTCCGGTGTGCTGGGAACACAACCCCCCTGGATGTGTCCTGGAGAAAACACATAGAAGCAAAGATGATTTGGGGGTTTCAACTTGACGTCTATCTTTTTGGTTTTCACTTGCTCCTTTCTTCTGCTTGATGTTCTCTTCGTGGAATATAAATGTCTACCTTATCCATGGCCCTCTGGTACATATTGAAATATATCATTTCTATTGAGTTTTCAGATTTAAAGCTAGGGGTCTGCTCTGAGTCTTAGATGAGACTTTGGACTTTCAAATTAGTGCTGGAATCATTTAAGACTTTGAGACTAGTAGAATGGAATGGTCATATTGTACATTATGAGAAAGACATGGATTTGAGGGAACCGCGGCAGAATGCCAACATTGAGTGTGTCCCACAGAAGTTCATATATTGAAACTTCATTCCTTAATGTGGCAGTGTCGAGAGGTGGCGCCTAGCGGGGGATGTTTGCATGATCAGGACGTCCTCATGAATGTACCCTGGCACTGCATTCATGTTCATGGCACTCTCACCTCTTCTTTTCTCTTTCACACAGAAGTTCTTTGCATTTCCATTTCTGCTGTAAGTTGAAAGAGCCCAGGGCCCTTGTTAGCATTATGGTCATAGATTTTCAACCTTCAAACCTATAGGACAAACTGCATCTCTACAGGGTTGGAGGGATGGCTTAGCGGATAAGATACTTGCCTGCAAAGCCAAAGGACCCAGGTTTGACTCCTCAGGACCCACACAAGCCAGAGGCACAAGGTAACGCATGCATCTGGAGTTTGTTTGCAGTGGCTGAAGGCCCTGGCGTGCCTATTCTCTCTCTCTCTTCCTTCCTCCCTCTCTCTCTCTCTCTCTCTCTCTGTCTTTTCCTCTCTCAAATAAATAAAATAAAATTTAAAAAAACATCTCTGCAAACTATCTATTCTATTCTATTATAGCAAGAGTAAACAGACCAAGACTGTAAAAAAAAAAAAAAAATCAGTTATTTCTATAAAGGAAATCTCTTTAGCAACAGTCAGTATTACCAAGGGGTAGAAATCATCAAGTCCTGCAATCCGTACCTACAGCCAATGCAATTTACTTCAAGCAGCTTGCACATATTTATCCTTTCCCCCTTTGTCAAGTCAGCCTCCCCAGGATGTCTCTGTAGTCCACAGTAGCATGCATATCACTTGCTATATCTGAATAAACTCTGTGCGAGTCAGTCTCTGTTACTCAAAGGAGTTTCAGAAAAGAGAAAGATAAATAAGTAACCATATACTTCTCAAGAAGGAATTCTCAGAAAAACACTAAAAATATTTTAACCGAATAAAAAAATGAAAATTAGTTGTGAGATGCACAGATGTAAAGTAGCACTCACAGATACATATAAATTGTGTTGAATATATAATGAAAGAATAGAATTAGAAATAAAGGACACAAAATTAGCAACGTAAAGTTCTACCTTGAGAATCAAGGGACTACAAGCCCTTTTTGGCTTTGTTTCTGTGGCGCTTTATACCTGCTAGGGAAGCGCTCTACTCTTCAGCTATATCCTTAGCCTGAGAAAAATAAATTATGCCAAAAGAAAGCCAAATCAGAGAAATGAATATCATAGAATCAGTAAAACTGAAAATGTAGAGAAAATTCACTAACACAAAGCCTAGTTCTTTGAAAAAACTGATCAAAGTTATAAACATCTATCCTGAATGACCAAGAAAGCAGAGAAGTCAAAAATTTCCAATACTATAATTGAAGGAAGAGAGTATCATTGCAAAAATATAGTGACCAATGGTTTGTTATGACTAGTATTATGACAATCAATTCAGAAGCTTAGAGAACATAATTTTTTTAAAGATAATTTCTTAAAAGAAAAAAAATGATTAAAGTTAGTTCAGAGAGAATGAAAAGTTAAATAATATAAACCAAATGTGTAATTTGTTTTCTACTGATTTGATTTCTACTGAACATCTTTACAATGAACTTCAATGTTTTTGGCCTACTTGGCTTAGTAAGTTCCTTTACAGACCCTGTTTCTTGCTAGAAAAGAGTTTATTAGGAGTTATTTTGATTGTTTTCTTTCCCTGGGTTTTGTTGGTAAAGCTTCTAACCCATCACATTTCCCAGAAGTCCTCTAAAAACTCTGTAGATCAACAACAAGAAGACTATCAATAAAATTTTAAACTTATTTTCAAAATTAATTTTAAGTTACCAAAAATAATTCACTTGTCATTATATTTTGTTTTTATTTGACTTCATGCCCAACAATCTTTTTTTTATATGTCTTTATTATTACTATTATTATTTGGCTTGGTATTTTGTTTTGTTTTGTTTTTTGAGGTAGGCTCTTGCTCTATCTAGCCCAGGCTGACCTGAAATTCACTAAGTAGTCTCAGGGTGGCCTTGAACTCACAGCAATCCTCTTACACTGGCCTCCTGAGTACTGGGATTTAAAGGCATGTGCCACTATGCCAGGCAAAAAAATTTTTAAATGAGAAAACTCTTTGAAAAGGCAATTCTTAAAGTGAATATGTAGGTGGCCAATAAGTGCATGAGAATGTCAACAGTATCATCAGTTATCATGGAAGTGCAAAATGAAACCTCTACATGGCTACAAATCCCCCCAATCAGAGAAAAAGCACCTCCACAGTAATAACTATTGTTGAGGATGTGAATCACTAAACCCTTCAATTATTTCAGAAAAGAGTTAGGCAGTTTCTTACATAATTCAACAAGTACCTTACATACAGCTCATTAATTGTGATTCTAAGCATTGTCACAAATGGAATGAAAATGTATTTGCCTCCCCAGAGACAGATTTTCATAGTGGCTTTGTCAGTAACAGCTCCAAGGAGGGAGTAGTATAAAAGCTTGTCAATGAAAGATCAGATGAACATTTCCTCACCGTGGGCCACTGTTGAGCAACAGAACAGGGGAGACTCGGGAGATATTCATAAATCTCCAAACTAAGTTGAAGCACAGAGGCCAGACACGAAAGAGCTCATCGCATGTGCTTTGCATTTACGTGGTGTTCCAGGGTTGGCAAAACTAATCTATGATATCAGCAAGCATATTGCAGGCTGCCTGGAGCCGAGGATGAAGGCTGCTGACTATAAGGAATACATAAGAGTCTATGGGGTGGCAGGCATTTTTGTCCCCAGTAAAGTGATGGCTGCAAAACTTTATTTGTTAAAATTTTTTGAACCATACAATTAAAATGATATACACATGTTACCTTTTTAAATTTCTTTTAAATTCATTTGAGATAAAAAGGGGAGAGAGAATGGGTACACCAGGGCTTCCAGCCACTGCAAATGACCTCCAGAGGCATGAACCATCATGTACATTTGGCTTATGTAGGTACTGGGGAATCAAACCTGGGTCCTTAGGCTTCATAGGGAAGTGCCTTAACTGCTAAGCCATCTCTCCAGCCCTGAAATGATATATTTTATTTTTAATATAGTAAGTTAAATCCTAGAATGTTAACCAGAGTTTCAGAGACGTCATGTATCTTTCTACAGATGGTTTTCAGACAGACAGCTGATTTCCCTGCTAGCATGGTGCATCAAAGTGGAGCAAAGAATGGCATTCCAAGACTGGAGCTCTTTCTGGGAGCTGGACCAGAGCTCCCGAATGGCCTTGATCTCTAGTTAAATGACAACTGAGGTCTGGAGGTCCGCTATTCTGAATGTCTCTATATAACCCTGTTTTTGGTGTTTAGAAAGGATGACAAGGTGTCGGCTAACAGTGACGTGTCCGGAAGGTCTGGGGCAGTGTCCATCATGAGGTTTCTCCCATCCAAGTACTAACCAGGCCCGACCCTGCTTAGCTTCCGAGATCAGACGAGATCGGGCGCGTTCAGGGTGGTATGGCCGTAGACCATCATGAGGTTTCTCAAATGAATGAATCAGATAAGAGGATATTCCCAGAAGAATCCTTGGATTTCTAGAACACTACACATGCAAGAATTCAATAAAAGAGAGAATAAAAGGAGATAACTAGTGGCTTCCTAGAAACCCATCAGACCAGAACACGTCTCAGTGCCGAGTAAGCACTTCCCCATCCATCCCAACAACACTCTTCATCCGTTGCACTGGGCCAGAGAACAGAGACGCGCCCGCTCCAGCATACTCCCCAGGGAGGGAAGTTTCACATACACTTGCAATGCCAACAAGGCAGAGCTCCAACCAGGGCTGGCGTGCCAAGTGGAGCTCTCATTTCCTTGAAAGTCTTCCTGGAACATCTGGCCTCTCCCAGGACACTCACAGGCAGGCACATTTCCTCTAGTCCCACAGTGCCCTTGTGCTTCCCAACACAGAGGTGTATGCACATCCCAAATCAATTAATCAGCGCTTCCCAATGACAGCCAACAAAGGCATTCGTAACATGACTTGACTCAGCTCGTGCTGCTCCTGCTACATCACACCTCTCGTGGGATCATATGTGACCCATCTGTTGATGAAGAATTAATGGAACACAGTTTGTCACAAATGGCCATACATTCATTACGGGATCAAGCTAGAAGTCAAGCTGTTAGGGAAGCTTCTGAAGAGTATATACAATAGGCTTTGTGGCTTTCTCACTCATAAAGGATTCCAGGCCTTGGATCCTTGGAAGTAAACATCTGATGAGAAATAGCAAAATGTGCTTCTTGCTCAGCAAGCCAATGTGACAAGGGGAGGTCACCAGCATAATTATGTCACAGATGTTTCAACAGAGTGGTGAGGAGGCTATGGACACGTAAGACCACAGTACACAATCCAGTGTTGGAGAGGGCATGGACACGTAAGACCACAGCACACAATCCACTGGTGGAGAGGGCGTGGACACGTAAGACCACAGCACACAATCCACTGGTGGAGAGGGCGTGGACACGTAAGACCACAGCACACAATCCAGTGGTGGAGGGGGCGTGGACACGTAAGACCACAGCACACAATCCAGTGGTGGAGGGGGCGTGGACACGTAAGACCACAGCACACAATCCAGTGGTGGAGGGGGCGTGGACACGTAAGACCACAGCACACAATCCAGTGGTGGAGAGGGCATGGACACGTAAGACCACAGCACTCAATCCAGTGGTGGAGAGGGCGTGGACACGTAAGACCACAGCACGCAATCCAGTGGGGGAGAGGGCGTGGACACGTAAGAACACAGCACAGAATCCAGTGGTGGAGGGGGCGTGGACACGTAAGACCACAGCACGCAATCTAGTGGTGGAGGGGGCGTGGACACGTAAGACCACAGCACACAATCCAGTGGTGGAGGGGGCGTGGACACGTAAGACCACAGCACACAATCCAGTGGTGGAGGGGGCGTGGACACGTAAGACCACAGCACACAATCCAGTGGTGGAGGGGGCGTGGACACGTAAGACCACAGCACACAATCCAGTGGTGGAGGGGGCGTGGACACGTAAGACCACAGCACACAATCCAGTGGTGGAGGGGGCGTGGACACGTAAGACCACAGCACACAATCCAGTGGTGGAGAGGGAGGGCATGGACACGTAAGACCACAGCACGCAATCCAGTGGGGGAGAGGGCGTGGACACATAAGACCACAGCACGGAATCCAGTGGGGGAGAGGGCGTGGACACGTAAGACCACAGCACGCAATCCAGTGGGGGAGAGGGCGTGGACACGTAAGACCACAGCACGGAATCCAGTGGGGGAGAGGGCGTGGACACGTAAGAACACAGCACAGAATCCAGTGGACAGACAAATATACCATAAGCAGAGCCATATATTACCTCTTGAATGGGAGAAAATCTTTGCCATCTGTAACACTGACAGAAGCCTCATATCTAGAATCTACAAAGACCTCAAAAGAGCTAAACAATAATAAAATCAAACAACCCACTCCAAAATGGGGCAAAGAACTAAATAAGGAGTTCTCAGAGGAAGCATTACAAATGTCTAACATGCACTTAAGAAAATGTTCAACATCCCTAACCATTAAGGAAATGCAAATTAAAACAACTTTGAGATTCCACCTTACCCCAGTAAGGGTGGCAAACATTAAAAAATCAAATGAAAACAAATGTTGGTGAAGATGGGGAGAAATAGGAACCCTCATTCACTGTTAGTGGGAATGTAAGCTGGTGCAACCCCACTGGGGAAATCAATTTGGAGACTCCTGAAAAGGATGAATAGAGAGGTACCAACAGACCCTGTTATTCCCTTAGTGGGCACCTACCCTAAAAGCCCCACATCTCAGTTCAGAGAGATTTGTTCAATTATGTTTATTGCTGCTCAATTCATAATAGCTAAAACCTGGAATCAACCCAGGTGCCCATCATTGGATGATTGGATAACCAAGATGTGGTATATCTACAAGAAGGAATTCTACTCGGCAGTTAGAAAAAAATAATGACACAATAAAATTTGTAGAAAAATGGTTGAGCTTGGAACAGATAATTCTTAGTGAACTCACACAATCACAGAAAGTCAACCATTGCATGATCTCACTCATCTGCAGTTCCTAACCTGGATCAGCCCAAGTTGCTGACATAACTGAATAGCATCTGGAGGCTTGGACAATAGGCAGGGTAGAGATTGGGGGAAAGGAAAGGACATAAAACTGAACCCCAATTGAACTGGTACTATAGAATCCTATACGCTGGAACTTAGACTAAAAGGTGGAACCCTCAAGAGGACCTTAGAGGGAGCACCTGAATCAAAGGGCCCTGGAGAGAGTGAGATGAAACCTAACCTCAAATTTCTCCAGTTTCTCTTTCTTCTCTGTCTTTTCTTTTCTTTTCTTTTTCCTTGGTGCTGGCCTGTAATTCCCTGTAACAGGATGTGGTTTACATCCACAATAAGCTGTTGATCAGAGAGACCTACTAGATCTCCCAAAACAAACGAGACAGACTTCTGTCAGAGGACTTGAATACCCACCAGAGGTTAAAGATAAGATGCTCCTGCTAAAGAGACCAAACGCTGTTTGTATGGACCACAGAGGACTTGGTTGTAATCCAGAGGAGAGCCAGTCCCCAGACAATTAGCTCATCTAGTGCTGGAAAGTGCTACATGAGCTACCAAGGAAAGTGGCCAACATCTGTCCAAGCAACTCAAAGTCTAAGTGACTCAGAAGTAAACAACTTGTTGTGATGTGCACACAAATGCAATAGTGGCACACAGCCAAGGTGGGTAACCAACTGCTCAGTGGAAGGGAACCCGTATCTGGAACTGTGAAACCAGTCAGAATCATATCCAGATAATGATTCTGCTTTCCATTGTCAAGCTCCCACTAACCTTAGACTATAAGAGTATCTACAGCCTTTTAATTCTCTCTAAATTAATAATGGTTATCCCATTTAACTGGCACTGACATCACTCTCCATTGGAGAATCTGCTTCTCTTTTGCAGATGGGAGCTGGACCTTAGGAGAACAGTGAACTCAACCCCTGCCCCTGCTGAAACCACAGAGGAATTGGGGAAATAAGGAAGAATGCTCCTCTCTTAGTTAAGCTGATATCAGCACAAGGGTGATGGAGAAAGACACTGAGGACACTCAACACCTACAAAACCAGAGATCCAGATGCTCCTAAGTGCCCATCACTGAAGTAGACTGAAAATGCTCTCAGCATGACTCAAGGAATTTTGTGAAAGAGGGGGTGGAAAGATTGTTAGAGGCGCAAGTTGGGACATTATGCAGACATTATGCCTCCCCCCATAACTGACTGCTGCCCCTATAATGCGTGACCCACAATCCCCATGGGGTTGACCTGCATTCCTAACAATGAAGGCCTCTTAAGAAAAGGGGCAGGGAGAGCTGGAGAAGATGCCTTAGTTGCCTGCAAAGCCAAAGGACCCAGGTTCGATTCCCCAGGACCCACATTAGCCAGTTGCACAAAGGGGCGCATGCATCTGGAGTTTGTTTGCAGTGGCTGGAGGCCCTGGTGAGCCCATTCTCTCTCTCAGTTTCTCTCCCTTTTTCTCTGTCAAATAAATAAATAAATAAATGAAAAGGGGCAGAGAGGAGGGAAAGGATGGTACCAACATGTGATGTTTACATACAAAATATGTCCATATCTAATAACAAGAAATTTAAAAAAGTTGTGCAGAGGCTATGGGCATGTAAGACCACAGCACATAATCCAATGGTGGACAGGCTATGGACATGTTTGCTTGAGGATTACGAGACCTGTCTTCTACTCCTGGCTCTGCTAAGTGTCATATGACATCGGACAAGTCACTTAATCTCCTCAGAGCCTTTGGAGTACTTGGCATTTTTCTGGTTCATTTCTGATTTTTTTTTGTGGGGGGGGGTTGTTTTCATGCTTTCCTCTGTAATATTCCTTCAGCTTGCCCTCTAGAAGTCACCATTTATTTGAACTCCAAGTTGGGTCCACCATACTCTTTGCATTGCTGCCGGGGTCAGTACAGCTGTTCTCAGTCAGGAATTGATAAATTTTATCGAAGAAATGAATGGCAGTATTTATGAAATTTTCTCACTTCTTGCCTTCTGCAATCTCTACGAGCTGTGACCACACTGCATCATCCAGCAGTGCTGAAACTAAACTGTGCTCAGTTAGTCAGTTCATATCCCACAACTCCAATATGTCTGACATCAAAGCAGGCAAGGGCTTATAATGACCAAAGGTATATGACAAGTGTTCTGCAGTAGACACTCTCTTCTCAGTGACATCACAGCAATTTAAATAAATATGGACAGCTTAATATAGAGAAGCATTAAGCCACTATTAAGTAGTAAGTATAAGAGAACTGTTTAGGAATTCACAGGGCTGAAGGAGAGTACCCAAGGAGGGATGAACTTTGACGGCTGTTCCTCCTTTGAACTGGTGTTCAAACCTAGGTGGAGGAGGTGTGGCTGTGGTCCACCGCATGTGTGAAAAGGTTGCTGATATGTTCAGGCCACAGCTGGTCAACAGGTTTTGAGCAAGTAGGAAGTACCCAGTGGGAAGGAGTAGGGACGACAGCCAGTGACTACGTGTACAGGTACCCCGAAAATGCTACTGTGGGTCTGAGGCTGGGCCCGACTGGTGTCTGTGTCAGGCAGGCGGATCTGAGGGATGGAAGTACTTGGGTCGAAGGTGGCTGAGCAGGACAGGGCCATGCGGAGGTGGGAGGTGGCGCCACGAGCAAGAGGCCAGCGCACCCGGCACCTAGCACGTGTGTGAGGAGCGCCGCCAGGCCAGGTGCGCACGTTCATTAAGAGACTGCGCTCTGAGGCTGGAGAGATGGCTTAGCGGTTAAGCGCTTGCCTGTGAAGCCTAAGGACCCCGGTTCGAGGCTCGGTTCCCCAGGTCCCACGTTAGCCAGATGCACAAGGGGGCGCACGCGTCTGGAGTTCACTTGCAGTGGCCGGAAGCCCTGGCGGGCCCATTCTCTCTCTCTCTCCCTCTGTCTGTCTTTTGCTCTGTGTCTGTCACTCTCAAATAAATAAATAAAAAATGGACAAAAAATATTAAAAAAAAAAAAAAAGAAGACTGCATTCTGGCAAGAGGCAGGCATGCTCACAAGTACCAAAGGCGCAGCTGCTGGAACATGGAGCCACCTTCCCCTGAACTATCCCTCCGATGCCCACCACTATGGTGCTGACACAGAGGAGAAATTAAAGGGATTCCTGCCTTCTGCAGAGCAAGTACCAAAGAGCAAACTGGGATTCACAAGGCAAAAATAATTGGTCCAGTATCAAAGGAGCCCTAAAGTTGATATCAGAAATTCAGAATTCTAGTCGGAGCTTAGTTATGATTTTAGCAGGTTTAATTTGTTCATCTATGAAACAAATGATGCTTTTCCAGTTTACCAAAGAGTACTGCAAGGACTATATGAAAAGCTATCTTAAGCTGTAAAATTCTATGTATTTCCAAGGAGTCATTACTGTGGTTGGTGTATTCAGTATTACATAGACTGCCCCACCAGGCTAGGCAATGTTCAACCCGGTACACAGACCTTGTCTCTAAATAGCCCCCTAGCAGGAACAAAGAAAGTAGTTAATGTCTGTTACATGTTAGCCATTAATTAAGTTGCTAAAGGTACTGCTGAGTCTATTGATCAAGGACCAATCATAGCCTCTTAGGGGTGGTCTACACTGAGTGGATGGTGTCCCTCAGTATTCTAAAAGCTGCTACAGGAGTCAGCAGAGTCTCCTGGCCCCCAATCAACCTCTACCTTTAGGGTACATCTTCTCACTCAAGCAGAACGGAGTTCCAGGTACAACTCCTTTGCTGGGTTACGGAATACTGGAGAAGAAAATGTGTATGACTGAGCAGTCAAGCAAACAGAGCTCAGCAAAGGCATTGTCCAGGACCTGATTTAATATAATCATGAGACCACCAAATGCTTCTTAACCATTTTCCTTAAAAACAATGTACACACACACACACACACACACACACACACACACACACCTTTGACCATTTCTTTTCCCTTTCTTGCCTCCCTCTCTTCGTGAATGAAGACCTGAGTGTACGAGTAAAGCAATAGTTGACTCATTCATTTATTTGTTACATTCTTGCAGGATAAACCCACCAGAATACCTGAGGGCTCTCTCTGGGCATCTTGGGTACTGCCATCTGAGATCTGAAGAGCTTCTCTCTGCCCAGATTTCTTTCTTGGTGGTCTGCGGCTCCCCCCTCCCATCTCAGGACTGATGTAGGGATGAAGCTGGCAGCAAGCTGTGGCTGGAGGGGGCAAATGACGGAGGACACGCTGATGGGCCTGAGGGCGGAGCCTCCGGCCATCTGGTCTCGTCCTCCACAGGGGCTGCCCAACAGGAGAGGCAGACAACTTGAATTACTCTGAAACAGACCCTAGGACATTTCAGAGCCCCCCTGCAGGGAACTGAAATGTTGCATGTTCTTTAAAGCTAAATGTCACTAATACAATTAGCGGTTTTTTTTTTTTCTTTCTGCCTATAACACATTTTGGGGACAAAGTTCTGCCAACAAGTACTCACATGTAAGGGATGGTACCGGTTAATAGTTTGCGGCAGAAGCAAGTTGGCATTGCAGACTCTGTTTCTTCTGCTTTTGATGCACACTGTGATGGGTTAAATACTTGGAGGCGAAATAACATATGGAAGAATCCTTTAATCCATTCATTCCACCGCCCGAAGCAAATCCCATGGGTTTCATGTGATGTGAATCAGCTCTACTTGCAGATGACCGAATGCATTTAGAAGAGGAGACACAAAAGTAGCCCCGAAGTGGCTTGGACATCTGTTCCTGGAAGCCAGGCAACTTGATCTGTCAGTTAACATCTCATCTCTTTTTCTTGGTTTCCTACTTAGCTGGGTTGCATTATGAACGCTTCGTCTGGCAGGAAAGAAGCCGTGTTTTACGTTGTTTTTTTTTTTCATTGTTGTTGTTTTCCTTCTGCAAATGAAGCCGGAGGCTGAAAGGTAGAATGGTGGCCACCAAGGGCTTATTCCATTCTCCCTCAGTTTCCTTCAGAGCTGAAGGGGAAGGCTGAAGCACAAGTTCTCTCAGAAGTGCAGGGGAAGGTGAGTGTGACATCAAT
Source organism: Jaculus jaculus (assembly GCF_020740685.1). Lineage (NCBI taxonomy): Eukaryota > Metazoa > Chordata > Mammalia > Rodentia > Dipodidae > Jaculus > Jaculus jaculus. Next base: position 62,041,544 of record NC_059115.1, read on the forward strand.
TTCTACCCTACCAGAAACTGGGAGCAACAGCTGTCCACCAGTGTGCCATGGCAGGTGGGTGATCGAGGCATCTCTTCCTTCCTTGCTGTGCTGGGGACAGACCCTGGGGCTTCCCCCATGATAGACGAGATTCTAGCACTGAGCTATACCCGTAGCTTTCAAGGAATCTTTGAAATTGACCCAGCAACAACTCTCTGCACTCACAGAACTTTTGCTTATTAAAAATATTTTAGGCTGGGGAGATGGCTTAGCAGTTAAGGTGTTTGCCTGTGAAGCCTAAGGACCCGGGTTCGATTCCCCAGGACCCACATTAGCCAGATGCATAAGGGGCGCACACAGCTGAGGTTCATTTGCAGTGGCTGGAGACCCTGGAGCATCCATTCTCTCTGCCTCTTCTTCTGCCTCTCTCTCAAGTAAATAAATATATTTTTTTAAAATATTTTATTTATTTATTATGAGAGAGAGAGAGAATATCGGCATGCTAGGGCCTCTACCCACTGTAAAGAACTTCAAACACATGTGCTATCATGTGCATCTGGCTTATGTAGGTTCTAGGGAATTAAACCTGGGCTTTTGGGCTTCGCAGGCAAGTGCCTTAACCACTAAGCTTAAGCCATCTCTCCAGCAGGAAGGTCTACTTCTTTTGAGGGCAGGGTGAGAAGCGCTGAGCTAGTGTTCTTCAGATTGAGTCCAAGTCATTGATTTCACAATCTTCTTCTCTGACTCAATGCCCACTGTGGAATTGAAAGGTAAAATTCATACCTTTAATGCTTGCTATAGCTTTGTACACATGTTTATAATTAAAAAAAAAAAAATAAGGCAGCTATTCTAGGAAGAGCTGTAAGGGGCAGGAAAGAAATCGTTATGTTAATGGCACTTGACTCGAGAACTGCCACATGTCTGAATCTTGTCCCGCCAATCTCTCCTTTGCTCTTGCCATCCGAAGGGAACCGCACACAGAAGGACTGACAACAGATGGGAAACAAAGTGACGCATGGCTTGCTTTCAGAACTTGGAACATTCCTAAGGCCTGGTTAAGGACGCTTACCCTCCAACAACCCCCTTCCTCACAGCCCAGCCTCTACTTCCGATTTTGGACTGTCATCAGCCTTGTCTGTTCCAAGGCATGAAACCAAAGCAACAACGCTTTGTTACGGCAGCCAAAGACGCACAGACCCTAGGGGACCACTGTTTCATTTGGCAGTTCCCAATGATGGATTAGATGCAGTACGTGTTAAGGAGTGCCATTCCCAGATAGGCTGCTGACGGGTACTCCGCCCATCAGGAAACATGGCTGACCAGTACTGTAGAACTGACTGAACAGAATGACAGGTTTCTCTTCCTCCAGGGATTTAGGGAGCTCGGAAGAGGATAGTGGGGGAGTAGGTGAAGAAGGAGGGCATTCCTTCTATAAAATTCCACAATCTCCCCATAAAAGTGTTGTGTCTGGCATCTTATGGAGGAAGATTTAACATCCTAGATGTTGTAGAGGTGGCATCCTTCAGTAAAACCTAGAGGACATATTTTGTCGTGGCCCATAAAATGCACAATTATTTAATTTTAAGGACCTTTTTCACATCTCAAAAAACAAGTACCAAAAAGATTCTCTGTTAAGAAATTAAAAAAAGAAAAACAACACTTGAAAATTTATTTATTTGAGAGAGAGAGAAAGGAAGAAGTAGAGAGAGAAAATGGGCGTGCCAAGGCCCCCCAACTGTTGCAAATGAACTCCAGATGCATGCACCACCTTGTGCACCTGGCTTATGTGGGTCCTGAGGAACTGAACCTGGGTCCTTTGGCTTCACAGACCAGCACCTTAACTGCTAAGCCACCTCTCCAGACTCGGAAACTGTGTTTTGTTGTGGCCCCCCGCCCCCCTTTTCCAGCACACTCTGGATCCCCTGCATAGACTGTGGAGCTAAAATAGAAGTAACAACTCAAATGTCCTGAGATTCTCTTAAACTAAGAAAAGAGATCTAGAAGTCAAGCTGCCTGTATGGGAATCGCATTGATCCAAGGCAACGACTTAGGGCAGTGGAGAAGCGCTTCCTGAAAGCCAGTAGAGATCAGCACTTTCAGAGGACTCTTCACTGAGCACCCGGGGGAATAACTCCAGACGGTAGTCACACTCCACTGGGCAACATACTTAGGCACCCCCATCGACACATTTGAACCTACTAGCACAACTGCACAAGGATTGCTGACCCAAATACATCTTGCAAACGCGGCCACCCCCAGAGCTCCCCAAGCCTGCTGTGCGAGCAAATTGGTAAGCCCACAGGGCTCCCGCAACTACTGACTCCACTTTGCTACCCTAGCTGCCACACAAATAAACATCACAAGAGACTTTGCAGTAAAAAAGCACCAGCGTCTTGACAGAGGTTGCCAGGGCAATCTGCAGTGCAAGTTGGAGAGTTGTTCTCTTAGGAAACTGATCCCTCACACGGGGCTCCCCATCCAAGGGCACAGTCCTGGGTGCACAGGGAATGATTAACTAAAATGCTATGAAATAGCTGTCTGCCTGGGTCTCTATCTTTTTTGCATTTTGCACTATCAGTAAGAATCATTTTTGAGACTTTTGTCCAGTGTCTTGAGTCAAGACACAAGCTTTTCAGTGGGAAGTTAAAGTCTTCTGGGTAATGAGCTCGCTGAATCGCTGCATACTGAACACAGCTCTCACTAGAAGCATGTGGTTGGTGACTCTCTGGAGAGCTGCATCCCAGTCTGTCATATAAACAACCTCAGAACGTGGTAGGAATGTGACTGTTGTCTGGGTTTGCAGCATCGATGTCGAGAAGCACGTCTAGGCCAACGCCATGACTGCCATCAATCTTTGGACGGCATGCTCTAGCCTTGTGGGTGGCGGCAATCTGGGCTTCAGCTGGCTGCTAAGCTTCTATCCTCCGTGTGAACACGCTTGTCCCCAGCAGAGAGGGGGCTAGCTCCCTCACGGAGTTAACAATGTAGTTGGCTGAAGCGATCTGGAAGCTACTCTTGTGCAGCTTCATGTTTAAGATGATTTTGGTTCTTTTAAGGACTCAAGTGGTACTGTGCAAATGAAGATAGGTAGAGGGAGAAACCCTATTTTTATGTACTCCATTAAGCCATTCAGCTAACATTTCTTAAGCTCCACGACAGAGCAGAGCCACTCGCATGAACGTGTGAGAGAGAGGCTGGAGGACAACGGGGAGAGTGCGCTCCGGCACGCAGGGGCCAGTCTTCCTCTGACCATTTGTACAATCACTGGGCTTTTCTCACAGTGACCAAACTGAGGACAGGGGTGGCCAGAGCATCTAGTGTGTTAAGGCACCCTTCTTTTGGGGGGACAGCTATTTTTTTAATTCATTTCCAAGCAGATAGAGACAAGGAATAGGGGCGCCAGGGCCTCCAACTGCTGCAAACAAACTCCAGATGTGTGCACCCCCTTGTGCATCTGGTTTACATGGGTCCTGGGGAATCGAACCTGGGTCCTTAGGCTTTGCAGACAAGTACCTTAAGGGCTGCAGAGCCATCTCTCCAGCCCAGGGGAACAGCTGGGCCTATAGGCAGCTGGACTGAACCTGCCAGAAGCGTCCACCATGTGGACTAGACATAGAACATGAAGGAAAAGAAAAGCCGAACACTCAGAAGGAGATTCGTGATTCATGGGCAGACCTTGAGGAACACGGCCTCACAGCAGCTCTGCGCTTACGACAGACAAAACCTTTCTGAATTTTCCTTAAGCAGTTCAGGTATGACGAATTCTTCAAAGTTTAACTTAAAAAATACATGCATATACTTTTTTGTTGTTGTTTTGTTTTTCTTTTGAGGTAGGGTTTTGTTCTAGCCCAGGCTGACCTGGAACTCACTATGTAGTCTCAGGGTGGCCTCGAACTCACGGCAATCCTCCTACCTCTGCTTCTGAGGGCTGGGATTAAAGGCGTGCACCACCAAACCCAACTTGCATATACAGTTTTTGTCAAATAAAGAGTAAAGATCAAAAATTAGTAAAAAAAGAACAAGAAACAAACAACAACAACAACAAAAAAAAACAACCAAATGTAACTGCTACATTTACTAGCCACTGCTTTCCTTTACCTAGATTTCTTTGAAGAAGAAGGTTTCTAAAAATCAAATCAGAAATTAATTCTCAGATTTCCACTAAAAGAGGCTAAATGAGACTGGTTGCTAATTTTGTAATTCTACACTAATTTTTCTTATATAGTTGCTATTTTTCCTGTGTTGGAGATTAGAACAGTTTCTCTAACCCCGTACCACTTTCTTCATGGAGTTACAAACTGGACCTGCTTATATCTTTCCTATCTTTGCAGTTATTTCTTTTGAAATAGAAACTAGTAATTTTCCATTTAAAGTAAGGTCATGCAAGCTGTGGAAACTACCATCACTTGGAGCTGTAGACCACCACACTGAGAACAAGCTTACAGTTCAGGAGTGTGAGAAGGAATGGGGGAGGGGAGGAGTAATGATGAAAATCCCTAAAATTCCTCAAAATTATCAATGCCATTAAGCTTTAGTCTAACATCCTTAAAATTAAAGTGTTTCTAATTTTAGCATTAAACGAGACTGGCCTATTGAGTAGATTATTTGCATATTTTAGCAAAAACCAAAGTTTTAGGGAAGCAAAATTGACTGATGTGAAACTTAAGTTTTAACTCCTGAGCAGTTTCTGACTAATGAGCACGAACAAGCCGGAACTGCAGCAGCAGACAAGGAGTTCTGAGAGGCCTTCGGGACGTTTCCAACAAATCCTCACGGCTTTTCAAATTCTTTCCAAGTAGCCACTTTGGGGGAGGAGGACAAATGCGTAGTACCTTTGAGAATTTATCCTGAAGTTCTATACTGCAAGTGACTTTTGTTTTCTCCTTTAGGTTTTCTAATTTTTCTTTGGCATTTGTCTGTAGTTTGATCTAGACACTAAAATGTTTGTCTCTCTGCTTAATTAAACCGTTATCACCACATTACGACACAGGCTTAATCGCAGGTTTAACATGACGGCGGACAGAGTTGCTCAAACAAGGTGCGTGATTTCTCACGCAGTGGTCTGGGGTCACGGGCGTACCTGCAGCCTTGCTCTATGAGGCAAGGACCCAGTTCCCTTTTCTTGTATTGCTCCCTGACCCTAAAACATTATGCTCACAGCTGAGCAAGCTCCTGATCTACATCTCAGCCACAACTCACTGAATTAGTGACATGGCTCCAAGTAGCTGCAAAGAGGATAGAAAATGTAGCTCCTCGTTGGACGATGGCAACCTGACAAAATTATAGGGAAGCTGTAAAATATATATACCGTGCCCATGTTGTGACTTCTGATGTTCTCTCTGACTATTCGATTCCTCTAAGAACGGGCAGTTTGGTAGTGGGACATGATCCAGGGGTCTGCATACTTTACTCTGAAAGGGGCCAGGTGATGTGTTGAAGACTGAGCAGATCTCACAGAGGTCTCTACTGTGCTGCTGCCAAGCAGAAGCAGAGCCACCGACTTACATGCAAAGAACACACCGATCACGGCTGGTTCGGGCCACGAGTCTAACCCGTCTTAGTCAGCACTGTTGTTTAGAAGCTCACAGGCTGTGTCCAGCTATCAGATGGGCTGTGTTCTTGGGTGGAAGATTGACTGGATGAGACTCTACTTCTAGGCTCCTTCGGATCGTGTGAAGGACCCAGAGGTCGAGAGCGGAGAGACTGGACTTCCTTGCTGGCTGCTATTCTCCCTCGGCTCCTTGGGGTCAGCCAAGTACCTTGTCATGTGGCCCTCTTCATATACTCACTCATGACAAGTTGTTTAACGCCAAGAAAGGACAAAGTCTCTAGAGTGAGTTGGGTTGTGTGACAGCCATATTCTAATAAAGTTCTATTTACAAAGACGTGGTGTAGCTGTTATCTGACCCATGATATAATGAAGAAAGTACAGAAGATATTATTTAAGGCAAAAAGAGAACTCATTGAGTGGAGTTAGAGAAAAAGATTTCTTAAAGCCAGAAAAGCCATGTGGAAAGGTACTCATAGAAACAAAACAAAACAAAATTCTGGTACTATCATAGTTTGTTAATAGGAAAGTAAGAGTAGGTAGCTTAGCATTATGTCTGAAATGGTGGAGTTAATACCGTTCCAAATCAAATCAAGGTGAAGGACCTTTATAACAAATTTTCTGTAATTTTGACATTAATTGAAACCTCACCTGGAACCATTTCAATAGAAATCCTGGCTATTTCCTAGGAGTTATAAAAGTACCACGAACACTTTTATGTGTTTATGGAATCAGAGATCATGCTAAATGGTTAACACAAATTATCTCACTTAATTCTCCAAACACTCCTATTATTTAGATTATTACTACTCCTATTAAAAGGTCAAGGGAAGAGAGCTTTAGCAAATTGAGTAACTTGTTGAACACATGTACACCAAACAACAGAGCTAAAATACAACTTGTGCACTGTCTCAAGGGCTAGATGATTACACTTTGTTTGATGTATAATGGGATCCTTTGAAGGACTTTAAGCAGGAACATGGTATAATTAGTAAAATTAATGTTTAATTAGCTCGGTCTTAATCTTACTCTAGCTTTAATTTTCCTTTAATAGATTCAAATTATACGTTGTCTTGTTCTTGCCAATTTATTGCATGTTTGATTATTTTGTGACCATTGTATTATATTTCAAGATGGCAGGGACTACATTGATTTTGCTCATCATGGTTGACATTGTAGCTATATAATGCCTCATTTCTGGCAGCACAGTACTCAGTGAATATTTGTTTAAAAAATCTGACCTAGGGCTGGAGAGATGGCTTAGTGGTTAAGCTAAGATGATCACAGCATTTTAAAATGGAAGAACAACAAATATTTTCAGAAGGTATTTGTTGTGCTTTCTAATGAATAATTTTATTTCTAGTCAATGCTCATGTCAAGCAGTCTGTGACAGGAATATGTAATATGTATCAACGTGCAAATAAATTACACTTACATAAACCTATATGTTCAAGCCCACTACACAACTAGGCTATATAACAGATATTATTGTACTATGGCCTGTTATTGACCAAAATGTTACATGATCATACAATTCTGTGCTGAGATAATAGGTTCCAATCTTATTGATTTATTTATAACTGTTTTGTTGACATCTTCCATATTCTTTGCTGGAATTACACCTGCATGTACTTTGTTTAGTGCTTTGAGTGAAACCATGTTGAACTAAGCTAATGGAAAGAACGTTGTTTACCATGTGTTAATATAGAATGATATTTCAGGGACCTTAAAATGAGTTATTTAACTTAGACAATTACACTTGGAATTCAATTAAGCCAATACAAAATCTTATCTATCTATAAGGCCACTGTTGGGAGGGTCTAACAAATTCAACTTCAGATTACCGATATTTATATTATATTAAAGTCTAAATGAGCCGAGTATGGTGGCTCACATCTTTAATCTGAGCACTCAGGAGGCAGAGGCAGGAAGCTCACTGTGAGGCTACCCTGAGACTACATAGTGAATTCCAGGTCAGCCTGGGCTACAGTGAGACCAACCTCAAAAAAAAAAAAAAAGAAAAAGAAAAAGAAAAGTCTACAATACCAAAATGTTTACAGTACCTCTGCAAACTCACCTTTATGAACTGGCAAAACAGCATTAAAAAAAAAAAGCTGGGCAAGGAAGCCTGTGCTTGTAGCTTCAGCTACTTGGGGAAGCTGAGGTAGGTTTGCTTAAACCCAGGAGTTTATGACCAGCCTAAGCAACACATTGAGATCTTCTAAGGAAAAAGAGAAAAGAAACAAAATAAAAAGAGTGACTTTAGAAGCCAAAGAAGGAAACGTCACATTCCATCCATAACCTGCCTTACCGCTTACCACCGCAGGCAGGCAGGCATTAGCAGGCTTGAACCTCGTCGGTGGAGGCGTTCTGCCTCCACCCATCTCCCCAGTAGGAAAGAGAGGCAGGGGGAGCCTGTTACTCTCCTTGTCACCAGACCACCTTGCACCTACAGGCATGCACAGGAGGTAAAAGGAGCGTGCACGCTCTTAGTGAATAACATACTCTACCCCAGGAGTCTCTCAAATAAATAAATAAAGCTTAAAAAAAAACCTTTACAATTAATTATGGAAAACAGTCATAATATTTGCTTTCTGAAATAACCTAACCTTTAAATTCTTCTAAGGGACAAAATAAAATACACAAACACATAAATAAGTGTAGGCATAAATTCTATATACTGATCACTGATTCAGATACATTCAGTACTTGTATTACCCAGAGACTTCATATGAGAAATGTGCTTCAAATGTAATGATTTTGTTTGTTTAACAGGGCATTTTTGAAATAAAATTATTTCATGGGGAGAAAATTATGTTTGAACTTCTTAGACTTAACCTCTTTTCCCTGGAATAATCAAAAGATAAATAACTCATTCATAAAAATTTCAATTATTTTTTACAAGCAATCAATCATACATTTACACACAGTCATCTTAAAATATCAAATACTGAATACTTCAATTCAAATACTTCTGAAACAGAATAATTTTATTGGCTAAAACCAGTAGGCATATTTACAAGAGAATGTAAAAAGTACCCAATTTGAACTTGTAGGTATGGCCACTTAGCACACATTACAATTTTCATGCACGATCTGAAGCTGTCTACCACACTATGAAGTAAATCATTAATTGGCAGTATCAAGCTCACAAAACCAGGACTATTATTAAATCATTAAACTCAAGAGAAAATTTGGAGTCAGTCAACAGAGAAAGGTCACATTGAAATTAACTGATATAATATTCCTAGTCCCATTTTTAAAATTTTATTTCCTCTATTATTTCTCAAGCAAAATAACCCTAACATAGGAAAACTGCCGGTACGTATTGGGCTGGGGTGGCTGTTTCCTCCAGGCTCTCATGGAGGTGTAGCCGTTCCGCACGGAGTTAGAGGGCGCACCCAGCAGTATGACTCACAGTGCACAAAGTGTTCCTACCAACTGCTACTAGCTCATACAACTGAAGAAAGGGTATGAGAATCTCAGCGACCCTAACAATGATCTCTTGGTTATTATTTGTCTAAGATGCATCATTTGCAGAAAGTTAGCCACTGATTCCTTCAGAAAATAAGCCCAGGCAATCTCTCTTCAATGAGATGATGGGAATTCGACCGAAACTGATCTTCAGCAGCATCATGTAAGGGAATCCAGCTGTGCCTGTATGGTCTCTAGCTATTTACAAAAACAAAAATGGAGAAGAGAGTTAGTGAAGGGAAGGGATTCACAGCAAGCATTTAGCAACACGCACGAAAAAGGAGAGGCGGCATCAGTGACTGCATAACAAATCCACCCAAAGGGCAACAAAAGTAACACTGACAATATTTTTTTCTCATTATGGGAGGATATTAGATTTTATGCTTGCCATTTAAGTCTCCAATTTATAAAGAAAGAGGACTTCTAAATACACGGAGCTAAGTACAACCAGCTGTTTCATTTTCAATTACCACCGCCTGATAAGATTTTAACCTTCTGAAGTTTCAGGAACTACAAATTCCTAGGTTATGAAATCAGTATTTGAAAAGAAACATAAGGGCTGGAGAGATGGCTTAGTGGTTAAGCGCTTGCCTGTGAAGCCTAAGGACCCTGGTTTGAGGCTTGATTCCCCAGGTCCCACGTTAGCCAGATGCACAAGGGGGCGCACACGTGTGGAGCTCGTTTGCAGTGGCTGGAGGCCCTGGCGTGCCCATTCCCTCTCTCTATCTGCCTCTTTCTCTCTTTCTGTCGCTCTCAAAAAAAATAATTAAAAATGAACAATGAAAAAAAAATTTAAAAAAGAAAAGAAACATAAAATACATTCAAAGATGAGCCTAAAAGTGTGGCATCATCCTATTCATGCTTTCCCTCTGCCTTGAGGCCAGCGGTGAAACCAGCCTTTCATGGGATCTGAGTTAACGTAAAGTGTCGGCGAGGCTGGGCGCCGAATGCCTCACCTCAAATGTTCTATGCTGTAGCGCCAGCGCTACTGCTGGATTAAAACCACTCTAATTTTCTTCTTGATTTAGACAAGTTTAAAGAACACAGCTCTGTAATAAGGCATTTTAAGATAATAATTCATACAACCAAAGAAATGGTAGGAAAACCCCCTACAGATCAGGAAATTATTTTAAAATATAGACCTTGTTATAGAAATCAAACAACTCCTTGTGAGTAAATTCCATACAAATTTTCTCCAGGTTCTGTAAAGAAGAAAAACAAAGAACAGAGAAGAATTTAGTTACGTTCAATTTACATTACATGTTTTCTCTCTAGCTAGCCTAGAATATGCTATAATATTTTCTGAGTGGTTAAAAAAAAATACTTACCTGTTCTCCTCTCCTAGAACTCACAACTGCACTTAATAACACTCCATTTTAGCAAAAGGTTTTAACTCTACAGAGATATCTGTTCTCTATGGTGACTCCACAAAGGTTAATACAATATATGCTAGCAAGAGAACAATTTCATTATCTTTTTTTCAAGACAGATATCATACATAAGATTGTATTCCATCTTCCTCAGCAGTCCATTTAAAATCTAGTAAATGCCATTACACAGACACTGGAGGCGGCACAGCTGCTTGAACGCATCCAGCCGTTAACGCCTCACATCAGCACGGCTACGGCCCCCCAGCTCTGCTCTCTTACATGCTGAGCTGGGCACCTTCTTCATCGTACAGACTCAGCCAAGGTCAGCAATTATACAAGGGCTTCGAAGCCAGGACTTAAAAACGGTCTCAGCTTCACTTCACATACACGTGACATTGTACATATACAACTAAACTAATCCTAAACTCAACCCTACCCAGTTTGGGTTGATTGTGTAACTGAGAAAACAGCTACTAACCAAATATTACCCTCTGAGGAAGTTAAAGTTAGCGACAGAAGCCTAAGACTGTGCTACTTGCTTTGACCCCGCTGCCCTGCTCCCGTGGCGTAAAATGGACTCTATGAACTAAAGAAGTGGAAAGTGACTATAAATGGTAATGATGTGCACACTTAACTGTGGTCAATTCCAATATAACAGTAATTACAGGTTTCAGATTCTATATTCCCTTTCAAAAAGTTCTGTTTTAAAGACTTCCATTTGTGTTGACAAGGCCATACATTTTAAACCAAGTGATCTCTGCAGAAAGGTCAGTGGGCTGTGCTCAGAAACAGTACGTACTAGATTAAATTAAATTTCATAGTTCTTTTCTTTTCTTTTCTTTTTGGGTTTTTTGAGGTAGGGTTTCTAGCCTAGGCTGACCTGGGATTCACTCTGTAGTCTCAGGGTAGCCTCGAACTCACGGTGATCCTCCTACCTCTGCCTCCCGAGTGCTGGAATTAAAGGCGTGTGCCACCATGCCTGGCTCAGTTCTTTGCTTTCTTGCTCGTAAACAAATCTAACTATTTGCGCATCAGCTCTAAAGCCTGTCCTTTAGGAATAATATAAAACATGAAAGTTGTAAACTGTATTCTATTTCAATAATTAGCACATATAATTAAACATCCAAATCTCTAATCAGCATGACCTTGGGATACAATATTATATATGTCCTTCCAGAAGTTAAAAGGTAATAGGTCTTGAATTTACCCCTATGTTCTGGGGAAGGTCTCCATGCCAAAAGTTAAGATGAAATAAAAGCTGAGTCATATGAATAACTGATTTTCTGTAACCCTGAAAACATCAATAAATTCAGGTTGCTTGCATTCTGCTTAGCTATTTTTCAAGGTGGGGTTCCCTAAAATACTATACTAAGGAAAGAGAAGAAATATAAAAACAAAACACATTTCCTTGGGCTGGAGAGATACTTAGTGGTTAAGGTGCTTGCCTATAAAGCCTGACCCAGGTTCAATTCCCCAGGACCCACAAATGAAGAGTAAAAAATATATTGTTTATAAGCACAACAAATTAACAGCAAAAAAAAAAAAAAAAAAAAAGGCATAAAGTGAAACAGTGTTGTTTGGGGCGGGAGGTTTAAGTAGGGTTGGGACAGGGAGGTAGGAAGGAGAGGGGAAGTGGTATCCAAAACCAAGGAAGCATGTAAAATGACATACAGAAACCTACTGCTGTCTTCTGGATACAGTGGGGCTGTTACACCACAAACTCATAAGAGACATGGTTTCCTGCACAAGACTGAGTCTATAAACATTCCATCTTGATTGGGTATGAGCTCACAAGACCTCACACCTCCTAAATTAGCTACTGGCAGTCAATGGTTTCTGGGAGCGGGGAGTCATGTTCTTTGGTGGAACTAACACTGGCAGGTTGCCCATACTCCAGTAAATAACCATAACCAATCTTCGTGCAAGCAATCCCAATTTAACTCAATGGGTCATGAAAAAAAAAAAAAAACATGAAAGAAGGACAAGGATTAGTTGGGAGGAGGATAAAGGAGGGTAATGGGGGTGAATATGATAAAAAGAGTTATAGACTTCTGGTCAAGATGGCATCTGTCTAACCAGGCAGCACCTCCCAGGAAAGGAAAGGAAAGACATTTAGGGTTCATTGGGTCTTCTAGGAATGGACTCAGATCCTGAGGAGAGATTCATCCCATTGTACCTCACCAAGGCTCCAACTGAAACCAAGAGTAATGGGGGAAATGAGCAAGAGTGCTGCTTTCTTGCTGAACCTGGTACCAGCACAAGGGTGAAGGAGATAGACACAGAGAACACTCAACTCAACACTAAACTCCTACCAAAGCAGAGATCCAGAGACACAGAGGCTCCCAAGACCTCATGACTGAAGTAGACCTAAAACAAACCCATCATGGCTCTGAGAAATTTACTGAAGAGAGGGCGGAAAGATTGTTAGAGCCACATGTTGGGACATCATACACAGAGACATTGCCTCTTCCCCATAACTCATGGCTACCCCCATAATGCACGACCCACATTCCCCAATGAGGAGGGTCCCCGTGGAGGGGGGGGAGGACAAGGAGGAGGCTAACGATACCAACATGGCTGTATACACACTGTGTATATAACTAATAAAAAAAAAAAAAGAAATCACAAACTCACCAAACTTCTATCTTAAAAAAACAAAACAAATAAACAAGTCCAACAGTTCACTATGTTCATGGTTAAAAGGATATAAAAACTGGCTTGAAGTCTCTCAATAAAGTAAATTAGGCTAATCTACTTACCAAGTTTTTTGTCTTTTGGTTTTTCAAGGTAGGGTCTCACTCTAGCTCAGGCTGACCTGGAATTCACTAAGTAGTCTCAGGGTAGCCTCAAGTTTATGGTGATCCTCCTATCTCTGCCTCCCAAGGGTAATGGGATTAAAGGCGTGCATCACCACTATGGCTGGCTTGTCAAGATTTTAACTCTTGGAAAAACTGAATCTTATGGTTAAGGCTTAACTCATTAGCAGCTCACTGATGCTAATTTGTTATGATTAGGGGATATAATACTGACTCTGAGGCTGTCAGTAAAGTTAACTATGTTATTTATATTCACCAAGTCATTAACTATTGGGAAAACTGAGTCTTAATATAAAGGTTCACATATAAGAAAATATTGTCACTTTAAAGATAATTCGTGGGCTGGAGAGATGGCTTAGCAGTGAAGCCTAAGGACCTCAGTTCAAGGCTCGATTCCCCAGGACCCACGTTAGCCAGATGCACAAGGGGGCGCATGAGTCTGGAGTTTGTTCATTTGAGGTGGCTGGAGGCCCTGGCATGCACATTTTCTCTCCCTCTCTCTGCCTCTTTCTTTCTCTGTCAGTCGCTCTCAAATAAATAAAAATAAAAAAAATAAACAAAAAGATAATCCTTGCTTTATTTATACTAATTTTATCAAATGGTCATCACTAGGTTTAAACACTTAGGTTTAAGTGATTTATTTTCAATCACTAGAACTTTTATCCTGTTAGGTAAAATATGCTGGGATAGCTTACCCAAGCTTTCTCAATTTTAAGTCATGGATAAGATATACAATTGCTTCATGTTAATAAAAATTTCTAATGAACATCAGATTAAATGCTATCCAAGATTAAACTATACTTGGTAGTCATCAAAAAATTATATATGTGCATGAAATGAACAGGAAAAATAAAAAAGAAGCAGAAGAAATAGTGCAGTCAAAGGAACAAAATACCACTCCAGAAAGTGACATTAAGGAAATACAGATCTATGACCTATTTGACAAAGACTAGACGAGCTGTCATAAAGATGCCTGATGAGTTAAAAGAGAGCACATATATAATTAAATGAAACCAGAAAGAGATAACATGAACAAATACAAATACCTATGAAGAGAAGCACATTTTACACAGACATAAAAATTCTGGTTCTTACATTACAATATCTGAGCTGAAGAATTCAGGCAAATATGAAAGAATCACTGAACTTGAAGACAAGTCATTTGAAATAACTAAGTTATGGGAACAAAAAAATTTACTATAAGCCAAGGGACTTAGGGGATAATATCTCAAACTTTTCCATAAAACAGAAAAGGAAGGAATCCTACCAAAGTTCTTCTATGAAGACAGCATCACCTTGATACCAAAACCAGGCAATGATAGAACAAGAAAAGAAAATTACAGACCAATCTCCCTCATGAACATAGATGAAAAATTCTCAACAAAATATTGGCAAGCAGAATACAAGAATATATTAGAAAGATCATTTACCCTGACCAAGTAGGCTTTATCCCAGAGATGCAGGGATGGTTCAATGTATACAAATCAATAAATGTAATACATCATATGAATGAACTGAAGGACAAAATTCATATGATCATTTCATTATATGCAGAAAAAGCATGTGACAAAATCTGACATCCCTTCATGATAAAAGTCCTACAAAAACTGGGAATAGAAGGAACATATCTCAACATAATAAAGGCTATTTATGTCAAGCCTACAACCAACATAGTTCTAAATGGGAGAAAAACTCGAAGCTTTTCCACTAAAATCTGGAGCAAGACAAGGGTTTCCACTGTCCCACTTTTATTTAATATAGTACTGGAAATCTTAGCCATAGCAATGAGGCAAGAAACACACATAAAAGGGATGCAAATTGGAAAGGAAAAGATCAAGTTTTCGTTATTTTCAGACAATATGATTCTATATAGAAAGGACTCTAAAGACTTTAGTAGCAAACTGCTAGGTCTGATAAACACAGCAACGAAGCAGGATACAAAATAAACACTCAGAAATAAGCAGCCTGCCTATATGCTAACAACAAACACACTGAGGATGAAATCAGAGAATCACATTTACAACTCCATTTAAAAAAAACCTTGGAATAAACTTAACCAAGGAAGTAAAGGATCTCTACAATGAAAACTTTAAAACACTCAAGACAGAAATTGTGGATGACACTAAGATACGGAAAGACATCCCATGTTCTTGGAGTGGAAGACTTAATATTGTGAAAATGGCAATCTTACCAAAAGCAACCTATACATCCCCATCAAAATTCCAATGGTATTCTTCATGGAAATAGAAAAGACAATCCTAAAATTCATTTGGAAGAACAATAAAATCTTGAATATCTCAAACAATATTGAGCAACAGAATAAGGCTGGTGGTATCACCATAGCTGATTTTAACCTACACTACACAGCCATAGAAATAAAAACAGCATGGCACTGGCACAAAGCAGACATGTAGATCATTGGAACAGAATAGAGGACCCAGATGTAAGTCTTGGTAGCTATAGCCACCTGATTTTCAACAAAAAATGCCAAAAATACTCATTGGAGATAAAACAGCCTCTTCAACAAATGGTGCTGAGACAACTGGATGTGTATCTGTAGAAAGATGAAAATAGACACTTATCCCTCTCCATGCACAAGAATTAAGTCCAAATGGATCAAAGACCTTAATATCAGACCTGAAACTCTGAAACCACCAGAGGAAAAAGTAGGGGAAATCTCTCAACATATTGATGGCAAAGACTTTCTGAATATAACCCTAGTTGCTCAGGAAATAAAACCACAGATTAACAGCTGGGACCTCATGAGATTAGTACAGCAAAGAACACTGTGAATACAGCA
Source organism: Jaculus jaculus (assembly GCF_020740685.1). NCBI lineage: Eukaryota > Metazoa > Chordata > Mammalia > Rodentia > Dipodidae > Jaculus > Jaculus jaculus. Next base: position 62,057,531 of record NC_059115.1, read on the forward strand.
AAGAGGAAACCTAAAGAATGGGAGAAAATCTTTGCCAGCTACACATCTGAGGATATAAAAAGAAATCAAAAAACTAAATAATAAGAAATCAAACAACCCAATTAAAAAATGGGCTATGGAGCTGGGCATGGTGGCACACGTCTTTGATCCCAGCACTCAAGAGGCAGAGGTAGGAGGACTGCTGTGAGTTCAAGGCCACCCTGAGATTGCATAGTAAAATTTCAGGTCTGCCTGAGCTACAGTGAAACCTTACCTTAATAAACAAACAAAGAAAGGCAGGTGGGGGGGGAACCTATGGAACTAAATAGAGAGTTCTCAAAAGAAAAAGAAATACAGATGGCATATAAACAGCTAAAAAAAAAATGATCTATATCCTTAGCCATCAGGAAAAGAAATGTAAATTAAAACTACGTTGAGATCCCATCTCACTTCTGTCAGAATGTCTACCATCAAGAAAACAAATGACAAAAAATGCTGTGAGGCTACAGAAAAAGAGGGACCCTTCTATACTGTTGGTGGGAATGGAATCTGGTTCAGCCATTGTGGAAGTCAGTGTGGAGGTTGCTGAGACAGCTAAAAACAGATTTACCATTTGACCCAATTATACCTCTTCTAGGCAAATATCCTAAGGACTCATCTCACTACCTTAGAGATATTTGCTCAACCATGTTTATTGCCACTCTATTCACAATAGTTAGAAAACAGAACCAGCCTAGATATCCTCCAACTAATGTGTGAATAATGAAGATGTGACACATTTATACAATGGAGTTCAACTCAGTGGTAAAGAAAAATAAAATTATGAAATATGTAGGAAAATGGATGGATATGAAAAGTATTATACTTAGGTAACCCAGGGCCAGAAAGCCAAGCACCGCATGTTCTCTCTCATATGTGGATCCTAGCTACAAATGACTGGACTTCTATGTGAGTAGGAATAAAACTCAGTAGCAAAGGCCAGTAAGCTAGAAAAGGGAGATAAAGGGAATAGAAAGGGGAGAGGGGACTTAATAGGATGGTATTGTATACATGTAAGTAGAAGAATAGATTAATAGTGGTGGAAAGACCTAAGTGAAGTCAGGGGAAGAGACTCAGTAAAGGAAAGGTGGGGGAAGGGCTAATCAAAATCTAAGAGCACATAAATAAGTCACATGGAAACCTTTTTTTTTTTTTTTTTTTTTGTCAATGGCACATCCAGAAGCCATAGATTGTTACTAGAAAATTTTCAGTGCTAGGGATGTGATACCTTCCAGTGAGTTGTTGGCTAGGGAGGTCCCTGATACACCCTAAACATTACAGGCCATTGCTGAGGCCCTTGGTTTCCCACCAAGAATAGATGGTAAGACCCTATTGCTGAAGACTTCACATACTTGGGCTGCAAGGTCACTGAGAAATTCTACTGGAGCTGAGCTGAAAATCTCCTTCATGTAGACCAGCTGACAGAAAGCTGGAAAAAGCTATGCCGCATGCAGTTTACTGGGAGAGAAAATGAGAAATCACCAGTGGAAATACTCAACAGTGGACACTGCAAGCCTTAAATTTGGCCAGCCAGGCCAAATGAGCCAACAGGTGAAATAGTGGCATGTCTGTAATGGGGGAAATGAACTGCTCTCTAATTGGCCTGGAGGCCTGCTCCATGGGAGGGAATATATGCCTGATACTGAAAACCTATGACAGGGGAGGTCATGAGCCCTAGGAATGTAATGTCTCTTGGTGTCTGGATAAATGTATATACTATGCTCATCAAAATGCCCAGTAATCCCTTCTCTTAACGTTCATATCCATATGTTAATGCTACTCTCATTTTTGGTTAGAGAAACTTCTCTTTTCAGATGGTGGTGACCTCTGGGATGACTCAAAAGGTACCATGGTGCTGAGAAGAAGCAACAGAGAACTTCTTAGCACTGAAATATCTCTATCACACCTTCCATGGCACAGGATTCATTGAGGAAGAGGTGGCAGAAAGAATGTAACAGCCAAAGGAAGGGTACGACTGCTTACAATGCACTCTTCCAGATACGAAATAGTCTGGATATCCATGACTTTACAGTGCCTGACACTACCTACAAAAGACATCATATTAGGAGGAAAAGATGATGACTTCAAAATAAGAGAGAGACTGATCAAGAGAGGGAGGGGATATGATGGAGAGTGTAGTTGCAAAGGGAATGTGGGAGGGGATGGAATTACCATGGTTTATTGTCTATAATTATGGAAACTGTCAACCAAAAAAAATTCAAAAGGTTCAACTAACTCTAACAATATCTGAAGAGAACCACACCAAGTGTTCAAAGTGGTCATTCACTTATGTAGTCTACAGCAGCAAGAGAAGTAATTTATCACATACAAGGAAGCCTTTTACCAGCAGACTCCCCAGCAAAAACTGACGGCAAGAAGGGAATGGGAGGATGTGATCCAAGTGGTGGATGAGAAAAGAAGAACAAGAATCCTGCCAACAAATACTACAGCTCTCAAAAGTATCTTCAAAAATGAAGAGGACATTATGACTTCCTGATGGTGATTCATTATTACTAGACCTTCTTTCAAAAATGAAAAAGGTAGTTCTTTCACAGGAACTGATGTTCCTCTGGTAAAGTTAAACCAATGGGCAGATATAGTAATGTGGACTATTGTGAGTATAGTACACATAATTTAAATAGGACTTACCTCACGTATTATTAATGCATATATTTTTATAATACAAATCAAATATAAGACATGTATAAAATAAATGTAATCCTTAATATCAATAGAAAAATGGGAGCAGACTGAGCCGTTATAAAGGTAAAAGGTTTCTGCATATTGTTGAAATTAAGTTGTTCTCAGCTGAAAATCAAATTTATTAACTTTGAAATGCTGCATATAATTGCAACAATAACTGAAAAGAAAATATTGATAGAATAGATGTAAAAACGAATTACAAGGGAACCAAAGTAGATGACTACAAAGAAGCCAATGAAACAGCGAGGAGGACAATGAAGGAAGACAGTAAGGACAAAAGGCTGCAAGTCCCACAGCAAGCAGCTAACAAAATGACAAGAATACTTTCATACCAGAGATTGCTATATTCCTGTTCTGCAGGTGCATGAGTATGTGGTATGCACGCATGGTCATGTTTTTGCACGGGTGTTCGTGCACTTGCATGTGTGTGAAGGCCAGAGATCAAGGTCAGGTGTCTTCCTCAATCACTTGTCCATCTTATTTACCCAGACAGGCTTCTCACCAAAGCAGACTCTCACTGATTTAGCTAGTCTAGCTACCAGCTTGCCCCAGAGATCTGCCAGCTCTTCCTCCTGAGCACTGGGTTACAGGTTTGTGTGGCCCACACTCACCTGGCATTTATGTGGGTGCTGGGGGTATGTGAACTCAGGATCTGAACATACACACACACTCCTAAACCTAACTTTATAACTTAACATCTTAGAAAAGGAACAAGCTAAACACAAACAGAAGAAAAGAAAAGTAGCACAGGGCTGGAGAAATGGCTTAGCAGTTAAGGCACTTGCCTGAGAATCCTAAGGACCCAGGTTCAATTCCCCAGTACCCACGTAAGGTGGTGCATGTGTCTGGAGTTTGTTTGCAGCAGTTGGAGGCCCTGGCGGGCCTATTCTCTCTCTCTTTGCCTCTTTCTCTCTCTCAAATAATAAAAATAAAATAATTTTAAAAAAATAAGTAGTGCAGACAGAAATTAAATAGGTAACAGAAAAACAGTAGAAATAACTGGAGAAATTAACAGCTGATTTTCATAAGATCAATAAAATGGATGAACCCTTGGCTATATAAACTAAGGGGAAAAAACGGAAAGGTTCAAATAACATCAGAAATAAAAGATGATTCAATAGAAATTTAAAAAAATAGAGACTGCAGGGATTGCTCCCGGGTTAAAAGTGCTTGCTCACAAACCTTGATGGACTGGGTTCAATTCCAGGGTACTCATGTAAAGCCAAATGCACAAAGTGATGCGTGTGTCTGGAGTTCGTTTGCAGTGTCAGGAAGACCTGGCATGCCCAAACAGACAGACAGACACACGCTCCCTCTCTGTCTCTGTATATGTGTTTATCTGCCTCTTTCACTCTTGTAAGGAAGTAAATAAAAAATAGGTTAAGAGCCGGATGTGGTGGCACATGCCTTTAATCCCAACACTAGGGAGGCAGAGGTAGGAGGATAGGAGGATTGTTGTGAGTTCGAGGCCACCTTGAGACTCCGTAGTGAATTCCAGGTCAGCCTGGGCTAGAATGAAACTCTACCTTGAAACACACACACACACACACACACACACACACACACACACACAAAAAAAAAAAAAGGTTAAGAACAGTAATGAACTAAGTATGAACACTTGTGAAGAAATTAATTTGATAACCTAAAATAAATGAATAAATTCTTAGAAAAGTACAGCTCACTAAGACTAAGTCATGAAGAAATAGAAAATGTAAAACAGATCAATAATGAGTAAGGAAACTGAATTAATATTAAGAAAGCAGAAACAAAGAAAAGGACAGGACCAGATGGTTTCAGTAGAAATTTTTATCAATCATTGAAAAAAGAACTAGTGCCAATCCTTCTGAAACTTTGTCAAAAAAATGAAGATGGAACACTTCTAAGCTCAGTCTAAGAGGCTAACATCCTGATATCAAAACTACCAAGATGCTACAAAACAACCACAAAACCAGTAATTCCTGATAATATTATTGAAAAAAATACTCATCAGAAACCTAGAAAGCTGAATTTAATTGCACATGAAAAATATTGGACATAATGGCTAAGCTGTATTAATTTATGTAATACAAGGATTATGCAATATGTAAATTGATCAACTAATACACATACTATTATGTCAACAGATGCAAAAAAAGCATTGAAAAAGTACAATACACCTGCATGAATAAAAAACAACATATTAAGAACAGAGGGAAACTATCTCAATATGATACAGGCCACATTTAATAAAAAGGTCAGGCATAAGAATCATGTGATTAAACATTGCAACCTTTTCCTCCGAGATGAGGAATACGGTAAAAATGTCTGCTCTTGCCATTTTAATTCACCATAATATCAGAAGTCATAGCCAAAACAGTTAGGTAAAAATAGCAACACACGAAAGGCAGGCAGGCCAGCAGGAAGGAAGGAAGTCATCTAAATTGGAAAGGGACATCTAAAGTGTTCATCTTTGAATTTAAGAAAGTAGTATTATTTTTCTTAAATTTAACATATACATGCAATAGAATATTATTCAGCTTTGGACCAAGGGTAAATGCAAAAAAAGTGAAGCTTTCAATTCCCAAAAACACAGTTAATAGAGTATATGGAAGAAAATACCTGGAAATTATGTTGCATAAAGAACTAATTTCCAGAATATATGAAAAATCCCCTCCCAACTAAACAACAAAAACTCAAATAAGCTGATTAATCATTGAACAAAGGATGTGTCTACTTCTCTCAAAGCATTGTATAATTGGGCAGCCAGCGTATAAGATGTTCAACATCACTAATTTCAGAGAAATAAATCAAAGCCACAATGATGTATTACCTCATGCTTACTGTAATGGCTACTATTGAAAACATATAGGAAGTGACAAGTGCTGGTGAGAATGTGGAGAAATCAGAGGAATCTTACACAAAGGGTGAAAGAACAGCTATAGAGTGTGAAGGTTTCTCAAGCCACCACACTCACCATGTTATTCAGTGCTTCCTCTTCTGAGTAGACATCAACATAAGTAAAAGTAATGTCTCAAAGATACTTCCTCACCATAACCAAATGTCCAGTGATAGCTGAAAAACTGAGTGTGTGCATGTGACAGAATATTATTCAAACTAAAAAAAAAAGTGTGGTGCTTGATTCAAGCGTCCCTCATAACAACTTAGGGGTTCTGAACATTAGGTTCCCTAGCTGATGGCAATTGGAAATTAAAGCCTCCTGGAGGCAGTGTATTGTTAGGGGCGGGCTTATGGGTGTTATAGCCAGTTTCCCTTTGTCAGTGTTTTGCACACTCTCCTGATGCTATGGTCTACCTTATGTTGGCCAGGGGGTGATGTCCACCCTCTGCTCATGCCATCATTTTCCCTTGCCATTGTGGAGCTTCCTCTTGACCCTGTAAGCCAAAATAAACCTCTTTTTTTCCACTAGCTGCTCTTGATTGGGTGATTTCTACCAGCAACGTGGACTTGACTGCAACAGTAAAGTGGTACCGAGGAGTGGGATTGCTGCTTGACACCTGACTATGTGGCTTTGGCTTTTTGGAGCTGATTTTCAAGAGGAATAGGAAGGATTTGAAACCTTGGCCTAAGAGACGCCTTGCAGTGCTGAAAGTACAGCTTGATGGACTATTTTGGTCAGAGTTGAAAGACCTAAATGTAATAAGAACTATGGACTGTGAGGTTTGGCTTATGAGGGTGAGAAAGAGATGTGCTTGGACTGGGCTAGAAGTTTGTGTGAGGCTTGCTGTTATAGCCATGTTCTGAGAAGTTGTGCAGGGTTGCTTTGTGTGGAAAGGAACTGGTGTGAGGAGAGGGACATGACACAGAAAAAAAAATGAAATCTTTGGGCCTAAACTTCTGCCCGTTCACCTGCAAATTGTTTGAGAGATTACAACCTTTGAGATTGGTGTGGAAATGAACTGGTGTGAGGAGAGGGACATGACACAGAAAAAAAAATGAAATCTTTGGGCCTAAACTTCTGCCCGTTCACCTGCAAATTGTTTGAGAGATTACAACCTTTGAGATTGGGCCAGGTGACCTGCGCTGGGGCAACAGGAAGAATGTAAACTCTTTTGAAGGGGCCCGAGTGCTCAAGGAGTGTCCTGTTCTTCAAAGTCTGCTTTATTCCCCCTCCCGCCTATGATTAACAAATTGGCACCCTACCTGGTATTGTGGAGTATGAGAAATGCAGAAAAGAGAGGGTCATTGAGTTTGCAACACAATCTTGTGTTTTGGAAATGGCCATAGGCAGTGTGAAGGATGTTTGCTGGTTGCCTGCATGGAGACCATGGGGCCATGAGAATGAACTGTGGACTGAGACCCAGTGGAGATGCCGGGACCACGAGATGGCTCCAGTGAAGGTTTCCAGGACTGTGAGTAGCCTAGTTGGAGGGGTAGAATTGGAATGCCAGAGACTTGTTGCTGGTTAGAATTATTGGACTTGGAGATTTGTCACTGGCTAGAGTTGTTGGACTTGAAGCTACAGAGTTTGATATTGTTTTAAATCTTGTATTGTTTGAATATTTCTTTGCTGTGCCTTATGCCATCTTTTGCAGTGTGAATGTTTATTCTGTGCCATTATGGGTTTTTTGAGGTTATTGTTTTTTGGCATTATGGCTGAGTTAAAAGATCTTGGACTATGGGATGTTTGAACATCATTGGTATTGATAAAAAACTATAGGGACTTTTAAAGTTGGACTGAATGCATTGTATTTTACATCATGTATGGATACCAGTTTATGGGAGCCAGGGCTGGAATATGGTGGTTTGATTCAGGTGTCCCACATAAACTTAGGTGTTCTGGATGTTAGGTTCGCCAGCTGATGGCAATTGTACATTAAAGCCTCCTGGAGGGAGTGTATTTTTGGGGGTGGACTTATGGGTGATACAGCCAGTTTCACCATTCCTGCCCTGGGCACACTCTCCTGTTGCTGTTGTCCACTTTACGTTGGCTAGAGGGTGATGCCCACCCTCTGCTCATACCATCATTTTCCCTGCCATCCTGGAGCTTCCTCTTGACCCTGTTAGCCAAAATAAACCCCCCCCTTTTTTTTTTCCTCCCACGAGCTGCTCTTTGTTGCGTGATTTCTACCAGCAATGTGTACTTGACTGCAACAGAAAGGAATCCTGTCACATGCTACAGCATGGACAAACCCCCAAGGACATTCGGCCAAAGGAAATAAGTCTCCAAAAGACAAATGATATATTTCTTTCATATGGTGTCTAAAGTAGCCGTATTCATGACCCAAAGTAGAGTGGTGATAAAAGAGCTTTGGGAGTAGTATTGTTTTTCACAGGTAGAGAAGTTCATACTGTTAGACAAAATGGTTCTGTTATCTTTCTTACAACTTGTGAATACAATTAACTACTTTGATTGTAAATGCCAAGTAGTTAAGATGGTATATTTTATGCCTCTTTTTTTTTTAACCAAAATAAAATAACAACAGTGAACATAATTTATATGCAAGTACAAGCACATGTTTAAGTGTGGATATATACATAGCCAGATATATAATTTACATGGGCACACAACTCTGTCTTGCTATACTAAAATAGCCCCCAAAAAGAAAAATAAAGATGTCCAAGATAAGACATGCAAAGAAGTGATCTCTGTGGAGGGCATAATCACCAATATGCACTGCCACTGAATACATAGCAACTAAGAGAGGAAGAAGAAGAAAACAAAGAATGTAGAGGTAGTAAGTTTCATGTCTATATACACAGGTTGTACTTGGCATTTTAGGATCTAGGGTAACCTACGGCAGTTGGTTTATAAGAATGGAATATACATATACATATGTATATATGAATATGAATGAAACCAAAACAGGATGGTTGGCTAGGGGCCACCTTCCTACACTTATGTTCTAAAAACAGCATTCCACAGAATGCAAAGATCTCATATTAAGACCCAATTTCAGGATATCGTGAAGGTATCTTATGAAGTCAGGAAGGTAAGCAACACGTTAACTACGTCTGGTGGCTGTATTTACACCTTTTAGGTGTAGACATGGATGTTCTCCATTTTCACTACTGTTTCCCTTTCTACAAATGTTAGGATGGGGTCTGAGCAACGGCCTTGTCAGGATCACTGCATTTTAAGAAGGGAAACACACCAGGGCTGTCCCTGAGCTGGCAACCAGGAGTTAGAGATTTCTTATCAAAGCAGAAGTAACTTATTTCAGGTTTTAGTCTTCAGACGTGCATGCAAGGTTTTGACCACGAAGGAGGCATATTTTCAAACAAATTCTATTCGTTGTAATATCTGGATCCAAAACGGGGGCAGCCTCAAGCCCCGCCAATGCCACTGAGGACGCAGTCACTAGCGCTGCAGGGGCTCTTGCGGGTCGGCCAGGCAGTGCGCTCCGCTCCTTCATTTATGTACTTCAGGCTTTGAGTCCATTCAGGGTTCATCGTGTCTTTGTTAAAGAATGAAGGGAAAATACACTGAAATTCAAATCTGTCATCTTAGCGACCAGTAATTTTTTTTTTTTTGAGGTAGGGTCTCACTCTAGCCCAGGCTGACCTGAAATTCACTGTGTAGTGTCAAGGTGGCCTTGAACTTGCGATCCTCCTACCTCTGCCTCCCAAGTGCTGGGATTAAAGGTGGGTGCCACCATGTTCAACTTTAGCTATCAGTAATTCTAACAACAGATTTTGTGGAAGAAAATACAGAAACTCCAGGCTAAAGTTGCTTTATAGGTTAAAATATGGCAATGGATTTAAGTACCCATATACTTCCTGTCAATATCATAAGATCATGGAACTTCATTAATTAGCCCTTTAAGCACTGGCACACCCCTCACCCCCAGGGGAAAAAAAAAACTGGACACATAGTTTGGATAGTAAAACAGCCTACAAGGTCATACTGATGAAGCAATAGTCTAAACGCATAAAATCACAACACACCCAAACTATCTTACACTTGAATTACACTCTAACAATACAGTGAAATAAAAATCTGTATGTACTTAACACATACACATATCTTCACATGGTATAACACTTTATTGCTGAGTTATCTAGTGTTGAAGAAAAAAACTGTAATATATTACAACCTCATTCTTCCAGAAATCAAATATAATCATATAATTCAAAACTAGATTTTAAGTGAAAAGTTTTAAAGAACTAGATTGGGCTGACACTTCTGATAGAGGGCCTAAATATCTTTCAAAGGCTCTAAGTTTCTGAGTAATGATTTCTGGGAAGAGATTTCCTGTCCGTTTAAGAGCAGTCTGTAGACACACCATGATCCAGGACGGCGCATGGCACCAGTTACACATTTTCTGCATGACGTTACCATAGCTATTCAGGTTAAGGTATTGTTACAGATTTTCTTTAATAGAAATGACATTATAATAAATACATTAAAATTCAGAACTTCCATTTATCAAAACACACCATTAAGAGAATAAAAATGTTACCCAGATAGTTCGAGATACAAAAGAATTCCTATAAATCAATAAAAATAGCAAGATCTGAACAGAAAATTCATAAAAGATGTCCAGACCATCAACACATATATGAAACTATCTCAGTCATCATTGATGGAAATAGGAAAACTCCGTGTGCTATTTTTTGAAACTTGTATTATTTACTGAAGCTGACTATATGCACACTGTGAGGAGCAATAAATGCTAAGTTCAATACTGTGACACTGTGTTCAGACAGCACAAGATGTGCCCAAGAATACCGATACCAGCATTATTTAAAATAATCAAAGTACAAAAGTGATTAAAATTCCCTTAAAAAGAATATGTACATGAGCTACAGTAATGCTTTTTCTACATGTGTTATAAATTTCCTGAATAAAAACATATAAAAAAATAATGGAGCAAGGAAATAGCTCAGTGGTAGAGTGCATGCCCTAGCATGCACTTGTCCCTGGGTTCAATTCTTAGTATGGCCCAAAAATAATAATAAAAATAATGACATTATTATGTAATAATTTAATTCATTAATATTATTCACCAAATATTTATCAGTTGCCTGCCAGACTTACTCAGGCAGCAGTATCTACCAGTGAACCAGAGTTCACACTAGTTGAGTGAGAGAAACGAGAGCACGTGAAATATTAACGATGAAGATGCTACATGAAGACTGTTGTGGTAAATATAAAGAGGCTTCAGAAGAAGCCCAGTTTTATCCAAATCTTGAACTTGGACTTCTAACCTCTAGAATGTGAAGAGAGAGAGAGAGAACCTGCAAAGGCGACCAGGGTTCTGTCCCCCAGTATCCACGTAAATCCAGATACACAAGGTGGTGCATGTGTCCGTTGTTCACCTGCAGTGGCAAGAGGCCCTGGTGTGCCCACTGTCTCTCCTCCAGTCTCTCTCCCTCTAACCAATACTTAAAACAGAAATAGATTTAAATTATGTGTGCAGCACTCTGGCCTGCATGGTTTGAATATGAAATACCCCCTTAGGCTCATGTAGTTGAAGCTAGGTCCCCTAGCTGGTGGCCCTATTGTGAGTCATAGTAGAAATTTTAGGAAGTGGGGCCCAGAGAAAGAAGAAGTAGGTCCCTGGTGGAATGTCCTGTCTGTCTCTGTTTTCCCTGCCACAGGTAAGCAATCTCTGCTGCACACTCCTGTCCCACTGAGGTTCTCCATGGCCTCAGACACAAAGCAATGGTTCCAGCCAACCTGGGACTAAAACTTCCAAAATTATGAGTTTAAAAAAAATACTTACTTCCTTTGTTTTCCAAGGTATTTTGTCACAACAATGAGAGAAAAACAAAAAAACCTGCACTAAGACAGAACCCTGGCAATCTAGCATAAGCATTACCACCTCTCATAGGATTAAAAAAAAAAAATCTTTATACTAAAAGCAATGGAAATCACTGAAGAGTTTTAGGTCTGAGTGATACAGTAACATTCAGTAGTCAATTTTTATTTTTTTTAAAACTAATCAGACACACTGTATGTGGAAAGACCAGCTAGAAAGCCACTGCATAAGTTCAATAAGAGTCATGAGCTAATTGAGTGTGAGGGATGCAGAGATTGTGAAGAATGAAAAAGGCCGAGACAAAGTGAGAGGTGACAGCTGAGTTGTGGTTTGGAGGTGGTTACAGAAGCTAAGGAGTAGAAAACGCTGGTGAAGTTTCTGAGAAAAGGAGCTGGATGGGTGGGGCTGAGGTTAGAAATCCTGGAGCATCAGGATCAGGCCATACTGATGTTGTGAAGATTCGATGCATGTTACCAGCTTGTCCCTAGAAAAGTTATATTTTAAGCTCATTTGTCTAAATGTAACTCAACAAAATAATTCTGATATTTATATTTTTAGTTTTTACCGTTTTGATAAAAATCATATTTAATTGTTCTACTCTCCATCTCTTCGAATAGCAGTCAAGTTGATAAATGACAATGAGATTTTTTTTTAATTTTAATTTAATTTAATTTTTTATTTGAGAGTGACAGACACAGAGAGAAAGACAGATAGAGGGAGAGAGAATGGGTGCGCCAGGGCTTCCAGCCTCTGCAAACAAACTCCAGACGCGTGCGCCCCCTTGTGCATCTGGCTAACGTGGGACCTGGGGAACCGAGCCTCGAACCGGGGTCCTTAGGCTTCACAGGCAAGCGCTTAACCGCTAAGCCATCTCTCCAGCCCGACAATGAAATTTTTGAATTACTAGGCTTGCTGAGAATTTATGTGTATATCCTCTGCCCATGATTTCCCTAAAATGTAATGTTTCCTCACTAATCAATAAGATTGCTTTATATAGTACTGTTTATATCAACTCAATATCATATAGAGTAAAAAAATGTTTTCCTTGCTAAAAAAAAAATAATCCTGGAGCAGCAGACCTGAAGCGGGGAGGATCCCAAGTGCACTTCCTGGCCAGGAGCACAGGAAGCAGAGGCTGTCCTGACAATACATGGAATCAGTGTGGAAAGCAGAAAAGGGATCTAGGAAGGAGAGCTGCATTTGGAACTCACTGGCATACTTAAAACTGTTAGTGGATGAAAGTGCCCAGGAAGAGAATGTAGGATGAGAAGAGAAGGGGTGTGACACAACTCCAATGTCTACGGTAAGCAGTTTGAATAAGTGATGAGTAGTGTCAGGTTCTCAAATACGGCACTGTGAAATATATAGTGGTGATTTGTTATATTAAAGAATAAATCTGCAAGTTAGGATATAAACAATAAAACTGAATGGCTATTTTTAAAATATGCCTTTAATCTTCCATTTTCCTATAAAACTCATCAAAGTCACTGACACTGCTACCTAAATGGATAAAGACTGGAAGATTGACTTTCTCTCTTCAGTCTCGTACATATAGGGTTACACGTAAGAACCCACTTAAGAAACTCACTACTTATACTAAAGTAATCTTATGCATTAATACACTGAGCTCAGACTCTGCATTCGATTTGCAAACACTGAGAAGTAAAATGACATCATAAGGATTGAGAATGTGCTATTGTCTCAAGAAAGACATGTATATCTGCTCTTCTATTCCTTTTTATTTTTAATTTGTAACCTTATCACAAGCATGTGGATAATGTTGCACATAGCCATTAACAAAATTCCCATGGAAGTAGAATTTAGCAAGGTCTTCAAAAAGGTCTCATTTGATGAAAGATGACACCAAAAATATCTTCTGCTTTCCCAATAGTTAGGAACACAAATACATTTTTAAGAGATAAATGCACTAACTTCTTCACAAAATTATCCAAGCAGAAGTAACTTCTAAATAATATAAACATTCTAAGTAAGAAGTAAATTGCATTTGTATTCCTTAGCTTTCACATTTAAACTGGTTATCAGAATTAGAAATGCTACAATTATCCTTTCACCTGGAAAGTCAGTCAAGTAGAATATGCCTGCAAAAACACACTATGTCTTGTCTGGTTGCATCTAAAAGTGCTTTGCTAGGTATTTAAAAGGGAAGTTTTAATAAAAAAGAAAAAAAGAGGAAGTTTTCTTTTCAATTATCTCATAAGTTAATTCTAATCATACTGAATTGATTTATAAAACAAAAATCATTAGACAATATTTACTAAGTAGTTATATCTAACAAGTATATTTCCATAACTATATCATTATAGGTATTTATAAATATATTCCAGCATCTTTATTCCTATTGGTTGACTACATGAAATATTTGTTCAAAAAATTAGAAACCTAATGTCAACTCTCACCATACTGAATGTCACAAAGTTCTACCCATGTGTATAAGCATTGGTCACTTCTCTCATCCACATTTAGTCTATTCAATAAACATTAAGCTACATGCTCATTGAATTGCACTGTACAAGATATTCATGAAACAAGAATGAATAAGAAATACACTTTGGGCCAAAGAAAGGTCCTTCTCTACGCTGGCAGGTTACCTTTTGCAACTAAGTTTCTAAACAAGGGAAGAATTTCATGGGACAGCAAATGGGTACTAGCTTGAGAAAGCATAAGCAAAAACATTCTAGACTGAGGGCAGACACAGATGTCCACTTTGATGTGAGGCAGCTTGACACTTTTGATTTTAACCTATGAGATATTGGAAAATATTCCTACACAGACAAATGAAACTAGTGAACTGAGGTAGTGAGAACCGCAAAGTATTAGTGAGAACTTTAGCAATAACCTGGATTAACTAACTCTCTTAAGCATTATAGGAAAACTTTTACCCACAAAAGCAAAACAATTCACATAAACTATAGAGATGGGGCCAGTCACTGTCATACTTTTGCACTGTTGTGGTAACTAAGAATGTTGTAAATTTTCACCTGCATATTGAGGCAACTTAGAGGAAATCTCCCTCTCCCATAAATAAGCCCAGCCACCTAATAGCTAGCTCATTCTTCAACATGGGACTATATAAAAACTAGGCTGAGGGTAAAACTTGGATAAATATGGCTGATAAGGTGTCAAAATACTTTGGGTAATAGATGTATAAACTGAGGATAACATCTTCAGTTTCTAAAAAAAAAAAAATTCTGAAAAATGTAATGAAATGGGCTGGAGAGATGGCTTAGCGGTTAAGCGCTTGCCTGTGAAGCCTAAGGACCCTGGTTCGAGGCTCGGTTCCCCAGGTCCCACGTTAGCCAGATGCACAAGGGGGCGCACGCGTCTGGAGTTTGTTTGCAGAGGCTGGAAGTCCTGGCACGCCCATTCTCTCTCTCTCCCTCTATCTGTCTTTCTCTCTGTGTCTGTCGCTCTCCAATAAATAAATTTTAAAAAAATGTAATGAAATCTCTTTGTCTTGGTTACATTGATAGAAACAGAGCAAATATTACAACAACAACAACCATTGTGAAATTTCACAAAAGTTAACAGAATATCATTGCCAAGTTTAAAATTCTAATTTCAAATAAATAAAAAGTATTAGCCTAGGGCTGGAGAGATAGCTTACTGGTTAAGACGTGTGCCTGTAAAGCCAAAGGACTCAGATTCGATTCTCCAGTACTCATGTAGAGCCAGATGCACAAGGTGGCGCATGTATCTGGAGTTCATTTGCACTTGCTAGAGGTCCTGGCTTGCCCATTCTCATTCTCTTTCTCTCTCAAATGATTAAATATTTTTAAAATAACTGTTAGACCAATGAATATAGTACAAAATATAGAAACAGAGACTAAAATTGGTCATATTCACATAAACAGGAGGCAGACTCCTGTTGTTCTCTCTAGCCTGGTGAGTTAAAAGGCTCCTATAAATTATGCCCTGCCCAGCAACTTCTCAAAATGTACTGGTACATCCCGCTCTCTGAGGAGGGTAGAAGGAAAACTGAAAATTCTCAGCTTACATTACAATTTGATAAAAGTTACAGACATCTGCAACAACAAAAAAAGAAAACATATATGAGAAGTAGCATCCGCAAGAAGCATTTTCCCAAGTTAAATTACCCAATTTCCAACTGTTTTAACCTTTTAAAAGTAATGTTGATAAAACACTTATCTACGTACAAGCATGAGCAATATGTAGACAGCAAGAGCAATTTCTAAGCACCTGTGCACCGAGCTTAGTTGCAGAAAACCTGACCTGTGACTCCTTGTACAAGTTCACACCCCAACATCCTCTTCCCACGTGTGCACGTGGGCAGTTGTGGACATGCCACGTACTGCAGACTGCGTCTCTATGCTAGTGTCCATGAATGCATGCACACGCACTCTCACAGACACGTACACACACGCGCGTGCATGTATACACACGCAGGCATGTATTTATACCAGCTATTTCATTTGGTTCAATCTTTTAACTCACAGTTGTCATTTTTCTTTGAAATGAAAGAAGACTGCATATAAGAACAGCAGAGTAAGTGGACTTAGTGTAAATGATGACAATATTTTTCAATTAAATTTTGGTACTTGACCCTATGATGGCAGTTATCTTGTAGGTCTCATAACTCTCTTTTATTTAGAAATATATGGGCTAGTAGTCTAGTCATTAAACCGTAAGTATTGATTCTCTAATAATCTTGAAAAATTGATTCCCACCTCAAGCTGCTTAGGGAAGAACAGTTAGGGTTGTATACATACTTAGTTAAAAAAATATGCAAGCTTTGGCCATTGGCCACCAACACACCATTGTTAGCTAGAAATCCTTACTCAGTATAAAATTACAGGAAAGTGTGTGTAAAATACACATTTCATCAAATGTTTAATGAAATAAATCTATTTTGGCTGTTAGACAGTTGACATGTTACCTGCCTATGCTCATTGTATTCTGGCAAAAATATTACTCCACTCATATGGACAAAACAGTGCCTGATAACATACCACTATATTTTCCTTCTTTAAAAAGTACATTGTGCTATGCATGAGCAGGTCATGAACTTGAAGACAATCAAAATGTATCACAGACAGCATTCATTAACTGTAATATATTATGTGTATGCTGATATGTTGCTATAATTTTCAGCTTTGGTATTGAAATATTTAGCTATGGTTGCTGAATATAATCAGAAAGATAAGAGGTTCTGAATATGACTACATGAAGCTTCTTAAACAGTGAGGAATTATGTTAAGAATAGTGACAGTTAAAATGGAGCATTTTCTGTACTAAATGTAGGCAATGCTACATTATTCTGGAAATTTCAATTTACTATTAGTCCTTATCTAATTACTAAAGCATTATCATTTGGAATAACTATATTTCTTCTCAGAATACATTTTAGTACTCTAGTTGAGGGACTCTGGGTAAACTGCAAATATGAAATTGGAATCATACTGTTTCTGATATGCAGTTTTGAAGACTCTAAACTCAGCAGCTAAATTATGGTTTGTCTTCTCTTCATAAAATCACTTTATTGGATTTACAGACAGAAATCTGCATGTTGCATTTGTACGTTCAAGAGCCACCTTATATTTGCCATCCTAAATTAAATAATCTGCTCTAATAAACAATCCCCAAAAGATAATTAAAAGCATATGGTGGTTTAATTTCTCTCTCAACAGCTCGCCTTACCTCCCCCCACCCCACTTCTCCCACTTTTCTCCCTCATCCTCTCTCTTGCCAGCACCTCCCTGTATAGTCTAGGGGGGCGTTAAACTCATGGTACCCTTGATTCAGCCTCTGAATACTGAGACTCAGGATGGCAGGCACAAGCCTCCATGTCTAACTGATTTAATCTTATATTTTTCAAATCCAGTGCTGCCGGTTTCAAAGGAAGAAGAGCATCATAGCGCCTATGTTCTGTAATTAATATGTCCTCCTCTCCCCTTCCTTAGAAGCAAGCCCTCACTCTAGCCTAGGCTGTCCTGCAACTCACTCTGCAGCCCAGGTTGACTTTAAACTTAGAATGAGCCTCTCACCTCAGGCCCCCAAGTGCTGGAACGAAAGGGGTACACCGCTACCCATGCCAGTGTAGGCTTCTTATTCTCTATGTGGAGGCTGCCCAGCAGGATGACAGGCAAGCTGCTGACCCTGCATCCGTAACAGCCCACGACAGGGAAAGCTTGTTTACCCCCAACACCTGTGAAGCCCAATTCCAATGACAGTCAGCTTCAAAAGGAATTGGATAGAAATCGGGGTCAATTCAAGGCACACTTTGACCTATAATGGTGGTGTTCCAAACACAGGACAGACGATACCTGAACTAATTCTCCCACCCACATCAGATAACTACTAATTTAATTGCTGACTATGACATGTAGAATCATCCTGGAGTCATCAAGTGAACTAATGATACATATTCTATAAAACAGATGACTTTATCAAGTTGGTATGTTTGTAATCCTTAGCAGACCTGGTACTCACAAATAGCATTTCCATTTATGTTAAAAAAATATGGATATTCTGTGGCATACCTACTGTGAATTCAAAACAGACTATACAGATAATTTACTCTTAAAAATCCCAGCATTGGAAAGTTAGTGTATTTTTCATAATAGTTTTATATGAATTTCATATGCTGTTTAATATATTCATTTTTAAGTGACTACTTCAATCATTTTGGTATACTCACCAAATTGTACTATCAGCACAATTATTTTAGAATATTTTCATCATTTCAAAATGAGACATTATATATTAACCATCATTTGCATTCCTATTCATTTTTCTGTGACCTACTCTTTAGCCTTGGAAAACTAGTAATCTAACCTTTATAGGCTTGCCAAATATGAACACAACATAATTTTTTAAACATAATCATATAATACATAGCGTGTTATGACAAATTTCATTCATTTAGTATGTTTCCAAGGTTTATCGATACGGTGCATAAGAAATACAACTTGTATAAGCAAAATATGTCCCAAGGTTAGGGGCTGGAGAGATGGCTTAGAGGTTAAGGCACATGCCTGTGAAGTCTAAGAATCCCAGTTCAATTCTCCAGGTCCTACATAAGTCAGATGCACATGGTGGTGCATGCATCTGGAGTTTGTCAGCAGAGGCTAGAGGCCCTGGCACATCCATTCTCTCCCTCCCTCCCTCTCTCTCTCTGTCTCTAATAAATTTATAAATAAAAATAAAATCTTAAAAAGATATGTCCCAAGTTTAAGGAATAAAAAAATGTTAAGTTGGATTTTGAAACTTAGAGTTAACAAATTATACATGACATAAACATATTTACTCATAGGGCATAATAATAAATTATTTTAGCGTATTATTTTGACAAAGCATAAAAGAGCACATAAGATATTTTACAAATATGTTTTATCTAGTTGAAAAAATAAGCATTCTTTTTTATTCATCCTAGCAACCTGTTCTCATACTTTGACTCCCCTGAAATTTGACCTTCTCTGTAAAACCTTGTCTGACTTCCTTCTGCCTCTCAGCTTTGGCTCTCAACAGTGCTGTTAGTGTTTATTATGATGCCCCACAGTGGAGACTTTCAAAATAGGTGGCATGTTCCTTGAGGCCAAGGGTGTACCACATTCTTTTAATCCTCAGTACCAAATGCAGAACACTGACATAGTAGGTTTTCAAGATTCTTCCTCTCCCTTTCTTCCTTTCTTCTCTCCATCTGTCCTTACTGTGATGAGGGACCGAGCCCAGTGCCTCACATACACTAAGTACATACCCCACCATTTACTTACTACAAGGTCTCAAACATTTCTAGAATGCGGAAAACTATTTGCTAGCTTTTTAATCTAGTAGATAGATGCTCTTGGGACTTTTCAGTAGATATTTCTAAAATTAATGTTTTGTCAATTCAAATGATAAAACAAAAAAACTATGTAACATAAAAGTTACTAACTGAAGGAATAATAGCCAGCAGATCACTTACTATGTGCTCATCATTATTCTTAATGTTTTTATGCATTAACTAATTTAATTCTCATACCAGTCCCATGCGATGTGATTATCTCCATTGAAGGTGAGGACTCCGAAGCACACAGATTAGACAAGGTCTGCTCTTACAACCAGGAAAGGTAGAGAATGAACACTTGGGAGCCTGGTTAGAATCCTTGCTGCGCTTCTCTTAGCATTAGTTTCTTACATTACCAAACAGCAATAACACCTATGCCACAAGGCTTAGTGAAAATACTTAGCCTAATACCTATAATATATAAGAATAAATTGAGTAATATGGCAATAATTAAGTAATAAACCTGTATTTTAAGGACTGATGACATTAATTTTTTTTAGTTTTAGCAGATCTCACCTCAATCACTTTTAGCCTTTTTCTTTTTTAAAAAAACAATTACTTATTTATTTGTGAGAGAGAGAGAGAAAGAGAGAGGAAGAGGCAGATATATATAGAAAGAGAATGGGTATGCCAGGGCCTTCAACCACTGCAAACAAACTACAGATGCATGCACCACCTGGCTTACATGGGTCCTGGGGAATCAAACCTAGGTCCTTTGGCTTTGCAAGCAAGCAAGCACCTTAACCACTAAGCCATCTCTCAAGCCTACTTTTAGCATTTTTCTTCAGTTCCCTTATAATATACATAGTTCATAATGACATTACAAATTTTCTGTTGCCAAAAAAATATTTGTAATGCTATTGATTTCTCCACATTATACCTGTTATAAAGGTGATAAACCTGGGAGAAATGAGGTTACATGATATAATAGTCTTAATTTTTCCTATATATGAAACTAATTATCAGATTAATGCTAATGGATGCTTTTTTCATTCTTATTATGGAAACGCTGCTCTGCATTCATCTCCAGTGTATATATTTCAAGCTGTGTAAAGGGTAAGCTCAGTTATACCACTGATCCATGCTGAAAGTGTTCTACATTAAAGAACAAGTAGTCCTAAAAAATTAGAACAGGGGCTGGAGAGATGGCTTAGTGGTTAAGGCATTTGCCTGTGAAGACAAAGGACCTAGGCTCAATTTCCCAGGACCCACATAAGCCAGATGTATAACATGGTACATGCATTTGGAGTTCGAGTTCATTTACAGTGGCTGAAGGCCCTGATGCACCATATTCCCTCTCTTGCTCGCTCTCTCTCTCCCTCACTGAAATAAATATTTAAAAAAATTAGAACAATCAAAAAGGAGATAGCTCTTATGTTCTATAAAACTAACTCTAGAATTGTGTGTGAAAATTAGATGGTCTCTAAAAGGCAGTTATTTTACCTAAATCAATTTTTTAATCTTCCCTCTACAAGTTGAGATCCATTTAGAATACCAAGTGTCTCTTATTTCTAAGCACAGGGCTCCATGCATATGAACTAACATGCCGTGGAGGGAATGCAGTGCATGCGCAGAGATAGGTCCAACATTCTCTGTAGAACAACATGCAGCACGCCCTCTTTGCTGTGCCCATTTACTTTCTGATTATACACTTCCCTTAAATGACCCCTCAAATTAAGCTCATTAGATATGTCCTGGTACTTTTGACTTATATGGAACACTGTGTGTTTTGAGGACTTTTACACTAATTTCACTTCTTTCAATTTATATCTACAAGCAATGTGCTAAGGTGTTGGGGCTGCAGCAGCGAAAGCAGTGCATGCAACCTTTGTCTTCCTTGAACTGAGGAGTCCAGCAGAGATATGCAGAAGGTTCAACATAATGTGTCATAACAATGAAAATATAGGGCACAAAGAACACATGCCAGACCCAAAATGTAACGTGAATAAAGGGTTCTTTATAGAAGACACAGCTAATTTCAAAGACCTCAAAGATAGATTATGGAAGCAGGGCAAGATAAGGGGTTATTTCTACCAGCAAAAGAGGACATGAATGACAGAAGTTGACTCAAGTAGTAGCAGTAATCCAAATTAGAGATAACTGGTCTCAACTAGGGCAGATGCAGTAGAAAATTAAAAGAATCACATGGCTTCAAGAATTATTTAGGAGGTAAGGTCTGAAAATCTCAGTGATTTTTGTCAATGTGAGAAATGTGTGAGATATAGGACTTAGGCATCAAAAAGAAAGCAACAGGTCTGAGCAATAGGAAAATGTGTAGGGCACTTCACCAAGATAGGAAGCGCTTGAGGGAAGAAGTCTTGGGGATGAAACAAAGTGTGGAAATGATGAGTTGTTGATTTTGAAGCACCATGGATAATCAAGTGGAAAAATCCCAGCAGGCCATTTGACATGTAAATCCAGAATTCAAGCTAGAGATCAAGTATGGACACATACTGAAGGCCTTAGGGCAGGGACTGTGGTCCAGAGTTCATGTTAATGTAGCACAAGATATTATTCAAGGACAGTAAGTGGAGAATACGAATATATCCTCTAAGCACACCAACAATTATTGGTATGCCTTAAGCCAGGGAAAATAAACCAGAAAAGTGTAATCATGGACCCAAAAGAGAAACACTTTAAGAACTAAAGGTTAGGGAGTCATATTGTTTTACAACAGCAAGAAGAATGTTATGTAGAATGCTGAGGCACTTCTGGTTGTGTGGTGGGGAGAACCAGACCTAGCTGATTATAGATGCCAATATAAAATAAGGCCATTCAATGCCCAGCTGGTCAACTAGAATCCAGAGATCGTTTGAACTGCTGTCTGTCTTAGGAGCACAGCCACATTCGCTCATTTACATACTGTCTACAGCTGTTTTTGTGTAAGCTGGATGGTTCGCAAACATAAACTAGTTACTATTTAGCTTTTTACAGAACTTTCTTAACTACTTTTGTAGACAAATGTTTTCAATTATCAGTTCTATTTGCCAAAGTGAACTAACAAGCACTCACATTCTTCATTAAGTTCACATTGCCAGTTAAAGGACCTGTTGTTCACATACAAACAAAAAAGTAAAATAATGTGTATTACCAGTGTAATTGTCATCTCAAGGTTGAGCTGTCAGGCCTTCATTACTATTGAACAGTTTTCTGTTTGACGGGAAAGTTTCAGAGACTGTAGAACACATACTTGAGATAAACAGAATCTACCTCCTAGCAGTCATATTTATGTAAATTTCACAAACACTGGTAATAACTTATGTAACTTCTTTAAGAAAAATAAATGAAATTTGAACATTATTTTTTAAAACAAAAATTGTGCTCACAAACTTAATCTCCCTTTTTGAGAGCATATTAGTAGTTTTTTGAACTGTAAGTGGCTAGCTCCAAAGTCTTTTATTTCATGTATTCCTATGAAATCAATGAAAGTTTTATTTGAAAGTCAGTTTTAGAACTTTAGTTCTCATGCATAAAGGAATAAGAAACGAAACACCGGGATGGGAAGCACACAACAGACTGCTGCACTCGGGCTTCGTATGTGTGGCCTTGCTGGGATGACTCACGGCATACCAAAGCTTCACAATCTGGTGTAATGCATTGTATCTGTTCCTGATTAGCGGAGCCAAGAGCCTCTGTACTCTAGTCATTAATATTAGTGAGTTTTGTGGCATAGGCCAAGTTAATAAAACAAACTCTTAAATATCCTGTTAAGAAGTTCTCAATAATAATTTTGAACTCAAAATTGCCTTACAGAATTCTGTTATAGTGCTTGCTGGAAAATAAACAAAGGTTTCAAAGGCGTTTCCTATCTGTTAGAGGAAAATGACAGAATGGTGAAAGCAATTATCCAACATACCACTTTCTGATTGCAGTTCACAACCACAGACCATGGAATACTGAATTAAAAGAGAATATTCCGTAAGTGGCTTGAATATAATGTAAAACAGGCTAACTATGGCTGGGGCTGTAGCTCATTTGGTAGAATGCTTGCTCACATGTCCAAGGCCCTGGGGACAGAACGCTTGCACAGGAGGCAAACAACAAAACCAAACCAAAGCCCAACACACACACACACACACACACACACACACTCTCTCTCTCTCTCTCTCTCTCTCTCTCTCTCTCTCGCGCTCGCGCTCATTCTCTCTCTCTCTAAATGTGCTTAATTCCAGTGTGACTGCAAGTGACTTTTACTTTCAAGATAGATCTGTACTAACATATAAAACTGTGATATTGGTGGGATTTACCCAAATTGCCATGAAAAAAATACTCATTGATAGCATGAAGTTGGAGAAAAGCCAATGGTCTTGTAAAACTAGAATGCCTGTATAGGTGTCTGAGAGGCTTTTCTTATGTATGATCAGGACCGAACAGATACTGAATCTATTAACAACTTTAAGCTTTTGTTTATTAGATTAACTATTTCTATTGCAGAGATTACAGACTATTTTCTAAGAAGTTTCAAAATTTCTACTTCAAAAAATATTTTACTTATTTATTTGCAAGTACAGATAGAGAGAAAGAGAAAGAAAAGGTCATGCCAGGGCCCCCAGCCACTGCAAATGAATTACAAATGCATGTGCCACTTTTTGCTTCTGGCTTTACACGGGAACTTGGGAGTTGAAATCAGGTCGTTAGATTTTACAGGCAAGCACCTTAGCTGCTGAGCCATTTCTCCAGTCCTCTACATTTTTTTTTAGGATAGACAATGTTACTAATAACACCTATTTACACTGAGCATTTTAAATGCAAGGTTATAAAATATATGACAGACATATTGTCAAATAATATGCAAATGGACCCATCTGATATCTGAAATCACTGTAGAAATCAGTGAGATTAAAAAAATTATTTCAGGGCTAGAGAGATGGCTTAGCGGTTAAGTGCTTGCCTGTGAAGCCTAAGGACCCCGGTTCGAGGCTCGGTTCCCCAGGTCCCACGTTAGCCAGATGCACAAGGGGGCGCACGCGTCTGCAGTTCGTTTTGCAGTGGCTGGAAGCCCTGGCACGCCCATTCTCTCTCTCCCCCTCTATCTGTCTTTCTCTCTGTGTCTGTTGCTCTCAAATAAACAAATAAAAAATGAACAAAAAATATAAAAAAAATTATTTCATTTTGTTGGTACAAAATATAAAGAATAATAATTTTAGACTTTGTACTTTCAGCTCATTTCAGAGTAAAGGATTTAGGAATATATACACCTAATAACCCACCCTTAGCCAACTGTATAGTGGATAGTGGGTAGATTTGTACATTTTCTAATAATTAGCATAATTGAAAAAAACTATTGTTACAAGAGCAGGACTAAGACAAAGAATCTCACTTTCCCCACTCTTTTTAAATGTAAAAATGTAATAATGAAAGTCTTAGCAACAACAACAAGGCAAAGCAAGAAATAAGGGGCATCTAATTGGGAGTAAGAAAGAAAAAAAAATCAAAGTATTCATGTTTCCAGATTACATGGAGCTATAACTGAAAAGCCTACATACTTCATTACAAAATTGTTAAGCAAAGTTGCAGAAAACAAAGCTACACCTAAACAATAATAGCATTTTTATATACCAGTGATGGGCTAGCTGAAAAGAAGCTAGAAAAGTAATTTCATTCATACATCAGTTATAAAAATGCTTAGGAATAAGCCAACCAACACACAAAATCTCTGCCTAAAAATTACAAGACAATGATGAATAAACTTACAGTGTACACAAAAAAAGAAAAGATATTGTATGTTCATGGTTCAGAAGACTCAAGATTGTTAAAATGACCTTCCTACCCAAAGTCACCTAAAGAGTCAATGCAATTCCTTCATAAAACAAACAACTTCCTTCATAAAAATAGGAAAAAAAATTCTTAAACTCATATAGTCCCATAAAAAAGACCTAGAAGAGCCAAGGCAGTCCTGAAGGGAGATAAGAGGACGATGCTAGAGGCATCACAAACCTGACTTTAAATCATCCCAAATAAAACCCTGCGATACTGACTTAAGACCAGACACATATATCAATATAAAAGAGGACCCAATAATTATACAGCCACTGATTTTATGAAAGTCTCCAGACACAACTATACCCCCAGCCTGACCTGACCAGAGAATCAGAAGGTTCCTGATACCACAAGAAGAGCCTCCTGACAGCTGAAGACCTCCGTGCTACCCTAGCAAGACCAGCAAAGCCTTCACGGCAGTAGCAACCATTCCATCAGGAGTCTCACATTTAGAGTCTCCATGAGCCCACCTAGTATTCTGATTGTGTCTAGGTTTTCTGTTCAAAAAATAAGCAGTTCTGAACATTGCCATCAATATCTTTTTCATAAAACTAGTCATATTGGCAAATGAGATAGATAGTTTTGAGGAACGTAATTCAGTAGGGTAGTTTTTGTTATAAACTGTGTTTTCAATCAGTTTTGCATGCAGATGTATATTTTAAAATAAAAGTAACAACTTGATTCACAAACTACTTATATATTTTTAAATAGAAATGGACTTTGCTAAAGGAATGTAAGAGAGAAAAGTGAAATAAAATTTCATTAGTCTCCATAAGGCAGTACACACACACACAAAGACAACCTCATAGATTTGGTAATGGTTTTCATTTCTTACAATGAGAACATGTTGTTTCACAACTCCTTCCTATTTTAGAATATTTTAATAACAAACATATAATGACTGTCCTATAAATAAACCTGAACTATGTAAATGAAACCTCTTTTTATTATCTTCTAAATACATAGTTATGAAAACTATAGTAAATTCAAGCCTGAGGTCTGGTCTTAAATTGTAATTTCTAAAAATGTATTTAATTAAAATAAAGTGTAACTTAATCTCTATTTGACCAGATAGTTAATTTGCATGTGCAGATTAACTTTTGCTGCTTGACCACATAGAGACCAGTTAATTTTCTTCTTCTTAAATCTTGCCTTGAAGTTCTTTTACACTTCCCATTAAATATATATAATAGTTTACTTCTTTCATATTCATAAGCAAAAATTTATCAATCACAAAGCTATCAATCTATGATGTTTTTGAAAATAACATTCCTACTTAATGGGTCCGTATTGAATATTTAATATATTAAAATAGGCTATTTGTTCTAAGAAGTAAATGTACCACGTCAACTTTTTTTTTCACGTGTGTATCTAAGTACCATGCATTGTACATAGTCATGTGTGTGTGTGTGGGTGCATGTGTGCATATGCGAGTGCATGTGGAGGCCCCAAGTCAATGCCTAGTGTCTTTTCTACATCACTCTCCACCTTACTCGTTGAGACAGGGTCTCTTGCTGGACATGCAGCCCACTGATTCAGCCAGACTGGCTAGCCAGTAAGCAGTAAGGAGTCCCTCTCTGCATTTCCCCAATGCTAGGACAGGCACGCACTGTCATTCATGCCCAACATTTCACATTCTGGGGGTCTGAGCTCAGGTCCTTGTGCTTGCACCGGTGTAATGGCTTGAATATGAAATGTCCCCAACAGGCTCACGTGCTTTGAGTACGTGGTCCTTAGAGGGTGGCACTGCGGGAGCGTGCTGGAGCATGAGGGAGGTAAGCCTTGCTGGAAGCGGCGCGCTGCTGCGGCGGGCCTGCACCAAGCCGGCACGCTCAGACCACGTACTTCAAGCTGCCGTGCAGATGTCATGTCCCTTGGCTGTCTGTCAGTGCCATGTCCTCCCCACCAGGATGAAACGTCCCCTGGCAACTACAAGCTTGAAATCCTTTCCTCTCATAAGCAGCTACTAGTCAGGTGTTTTGTCACAGCAATGAGAGGTTAATTGCTACACTTGGCAAGCGCTTTACCAACTGAGCCACCTCAAAAGCCCCAGCAATTTCTTCTTATGCAGGATAATTAATAATAAACACTGCCCAATAACTTTTATTAACATCAGTAATTTCAATTTATTTTCTTGGGAGAAAAACAAATGATGCATGGTGTAAGGTAACTCTATAAACATGGCCTCTATAATTAAGCACTACAACAAATAGCACATTTTCATCACATCAAGGATGTCAACAAGGCTCCATTAAAATATTTTTATCATCCTTCTAGCCCCTCAGTTTCAAACTCTGTCCTTTTGCTGTTTAAAAGAAAATAGTTCACAATGGAGAATGAGGACATTTTACCTCTTCACTTTTCCTTCAAATTTAAAATAGAACATATTTTTAAACTATTAATACAGTAGGAAATTAATAAAGACTACCACTGCAGATCAGATAACTTGAAGAAGTTCTAAAGTCACGTCAGATTTGATTAAAGCAAAATCATATCAAAGAAAACTGCACCTATAATAAGCACATGAGAGTCTGCCATAGGTCCATAGAAACTCAAAAGTCATAGTAAACAACTAAACGCAAGGGTAAATTTTTTCAAGTGTGAACTTTGACAATGGATAGAATGTCTGAGTAGACAGTGAGATCGGAGGAAGAGAAAAGGTGGCAGGTAACCTAGAGAAAGAAGCCCAAGCCCAGATCATCATCGTCCACTCCTTCTGCCCTGCTGGAGAAAGACTTCTTTCTCTGAGAATATAGACACCTCAAGAAGAAAAAAGGGCTTCTCATTTGTGTGGAGGCGCCTCAGTGGCTGCTCAATCTAGCCCTCCACATACACAGTATCAACCAATAAGAATCACCAAACATCTGAGGGAAAAAAGAGCAACAAGTCATCAAACCTAACAAATTAAAGAAACAGCATTCAGGTTTGGCAAAATGAACAAGAAAACCTTAAAAATAATTGTTATTCACTGTGAAGTTTGAAAGGATAACAATCAACAGCAACAAAAGCAGGACACTATGAAAAAAAATAAGAGCTACAAAATGAAAAACATAACTAACAGAATAATGATGCGTGATTCCAAAATTATGAACACAAAACTTAAAGAACAAAGCAAAGATGCAATTGTTTTTTGTTTTCGAGGTAGGGTTTCATCCTAGTCCAGCCTGACCTGGAATTCACTATGTAGTCTCAGAATGGCCTCATCTGCCTCCTGAGTGCTGGGATTGAAGGCATGTACCACCACACCTGGCTCCAAAGATGTAATTTTTGAGATAGAAATATAAAAGCCATAGACGATCTGGTAGTCACCTAATAAAAAGATAAAGGCAACTGTGTGGAAAAAGTAACTATAGCAATGAAAAAAAAATTCATAGCCTATGGAAAAGGGGAGGGAAGAATAGGTAACTGAGGCTGACAAGAATAACAATCATATCCTAATGTAACATCAGAACTCTGAAAATAAAGGTTTTTAAATTTGTAGAACACCACAAAGATAAAGAGGAGGAAGGGATAAAAACAGGTTATCCACAAAGGTATAAAAATAATATTGATATTAAAAAGCTTTACAGTGGGCTGAAGAGATGGCTTACCGGTTAAGGCACTTGCTTGCATAGCCAGAGGAACTAGGTTCAATTCCCCAGGACCCACATAAGCCAGATGCATAGGGTGGCACAGGCATCGAGTTCATTTGCAGTGGCTGGAGGCCCCGGCACACCCTTTCTCTGTCTATCTGCCTCTCTCTCTCAAATAAATAAATAAAAATAAAATATTTAAAAAACTTTATAGCAACATCAAGTAACTGAAGTCAACAGAAGAATATGTAAAAATTTTTTTAACTATAAGAATCCATGTAAGATTGAATTAGCATTCAAGTGAGATTAAATATACAATGGACCTTTACTTTGAAACTACATTTTAAAAAGCAGGCTATATATAAAGATCCTCTCCATGGGAGGGAACCCATTCCTGGTACTGAAAACCTAATGTAAAGCTTATGGCTGGGGAGACCATAATCCCTAGGGAGAAGTCTACTATGGCTGTCTTGCTAAATGAATATACTATGCCAACTAAACTGCCCTTAAAATACTTACATTTATACCTGTATATTAACACTACGCTCACTTTAGGTTAAGGAAGCTTCTCTTTTTAGATGGTAATGACCACTGGGAAAACTCAAAACTCACTGAAGTGCTGAGAAGTCACATTGAAGGGTTCATCATTGAGACATCTCTACTACACCCTCCAAGGCTTAGAAATCATTGCAGAAGAGGTGGCTAAAAAAGTGTAAAAGCCAAAAGAGAAAATGCTTACAATACTGTCTTCCAGACAAAAAGCGCTCCTGATACGCATGGTCTCCTAGGGCTGATGTACCTACACAAGACCTGCGCACTAGAAGGGAAAAATGATGACATCAAGTAGAAAGCAAGATAGAAGTGGCAAAGGGAGGGTGGTGGGAGGGTTACGATCGTGGTATAGTATCTGTATGTATGCACTCTGACAATGAAAGTTAAAAAGAGTTAAATCATACTTTAGCATAATCATATAAAGATAACTGACCTTTAAGAATAAGGAAGTACTTTTCATATCCCAAATAACTCCAAACAAAGCAATTAGGAACTTTACTGTTTGGCATCTACAAGTCTCCAAGGTAAGTTGTATTCAGTGAGGTAAAATCAGTATTAATTTTTACAACAGTATGGTTGACTTAAATTTTAGGTTATTTCCTTCCAATCATATTTTCCTTTGGAACCCAGGTATAACACTTTAATACATTAAAATACATCCATTGGGGCAGTTTTCCAATGCTTTTGGAAATTTTTATGGAAGGTAATGTTAGTGATGCATATTTGGGCTTATTTGTTTAGCTGAGATTGAATAGTCAAATAAGCATATGCATGAAAATTTAAGAAAATGAGAAAAATTAAGGACAAGTCTAATTTCTGAATACCACATTCAATTATAGTTTAAAAATAAGAATATGTTCTTTTTTTGCTTAATTAAATCAGTTTTTAAATGCTTCAACAAAGCATTCTATATCTCTTATGCAAGTAAAAGTTTACAGAGTAAATTAATCTGAATATACAGTTAGCATAGAGGCATATCATTAAATATCAGCATTAGCTTATACAATTATTAGGTTTAAAACTATGATTATGAAATGCAAAGCCTTCTAACTTATATTCATCAATATACAAGCACAAAAAATGTCTTCAGATTAAAAAAAAGTTTCTTGTAGAATACTAATACTGGGACATGTCTATTTTGGATATCAGGAAATCTGAGCCTTAGCCATGCATGAGAGAGATAGAACGATTCTACATTAGCTGTGAGCATACCTTTAACTCTGTCTCTTCAGTCTTTCTCTAGATACAACTCTCCCACTATCCTCTGATGTTTTTCTCTTCTGCATGTCGTCCTCCTTTTCTGTTGCTATAAATCAACACAATGCTATATGTTTGTTCTATGGAGATGTTTCTGTCTTTTTTTTTTTTCCTCTCACAAACCCAGAAAAACTAATATGCAAGTTCATGTATTATTGTCAATGCTCCCTCACTCCCTAGCATGTTTAGCATTTAAGAAGCAACTGTAATACAATAGATAATCACGATTTTTGTGGAGGGTCTATCCAGAGATAGTAGTGATTGCTGTACAAGCAAAACTGTCCTCTCAGGGGAGGGCTGGGCAGAGAGACAGGTTCCCTAAACCCCCGTCTAACAGAAGATGACTCCTCCACCTAACTACCAGATGGTGTCTCCTGAATATAGCAATAACTTCCACCAAAAGAAGAAAGGTGATCTCAATTAAAAATATTCAACTAGATGGTTATGGTGGCACATGCCTTTAACTCCAGCACTCAGGAGGCAGAGGTAGGAGGATTCCTGTGAGCTTGAGGTCACCTTGAGACTTAATTCCAGGTCAGCCTGGGTTAGAATGAGACCCTATCTTGAAAAACCAAAAAAAAAATCCAACCAACAATCTAACCTCTGACTCAAAGTCCCAAAACACACACACACACAAAGAAAAACCAAAATAATATGAGAAGTCAAGACTATCTGCTCTAAAACCTAGCAATCCCAGACCTGATGACAGAGCCTACATGAAATTCCAGACAAAATATTCAAAAGAATGATAAATAAGTGCAAAGAAGTGAAAGAATTCCAGAAGAACACAAAAAACTGGTTTCATAAAAGACAAAAGTCAGTGGAAGAGATGAAAATCAAATTCAATGAAGAGGTAGAACTACTGAGTAAAAAATAAATTTAAAAGATGCTAGAAATGAAAAATATAGTAAGTCAAGTAAAAAGCACAGTGGAAAGCTTCACCAATAGTGCTAAGGACCATGGGGAGAAGAGACTCTAAGGGCTTAGAGACAAGGTACAGGAGCTAATATGTCTAGTCAAGGAATATGACTGACTTACAAAAACACAAGAATGAAACATGTAGCATCTTTAAGACACCATGAAAAGACCAAATCTATGAATCACGGGCATAGAAGGAGAACATCATGTCAAAGGAACAAAGAATATTTTCAATAAAATTATTGCAGAAAAATCCCCAAATCTAGGGAAAGGCATACCCATCCAGGCATAAGAGGCATATGTAATAAAATAAATTACTACAAATTCAATGCAGCCCCGATCATAATTCCAGCACCATTCTTATCAGAAATGGAAATGAAATCTAAAAGGTATAAACACAAAAAGAATTCAGAAAGCCAAAACAATCCTGAGCAAAAAGAAAACTACTGGAAGTATCACCATATGATTTCAAGTTATACTACAGGGTCATAGTAATAAAGACAACATGGGCTGGAGAGATGGCTTAGCGGTTAAGCGCTTGCCTGTAAAGCCTAAGGACTCCAGTTCGAGGCTTGATTCCCCAGGACCCATGTTAGCCAGATGCACAGGGGGCACACACATCTGGAGTTCCTTTGCAGTGGCTGGAGGCTCTGGCGCACCCATTCTCTCTATCTGCCTCTTTCTCATAAATAAATAAAATAATTTAAAAAAATAAATAAAGACAACATGGGTTTTGTCTCTCTCTTTTGGTGAAGTTAGGTCTATAGAATGGAAGAAAAATCTTTGTCAGTTACACATCTGACACAGCATTTATATCTAGCATATAAAAAAAACTAAACATCATGAAAACAATCCAATCAAAAAATGGGTTATAATTTTCAGTAGAATTCTCTAAAGAAAAAAGAAACCTGGCTAATAAATATTTTTAAAAGCATTCAAAGCCCTTAGCCATCATGGAAATGCAAATGAAAGAGCCACTCTAGTCAGAAGAGCTGTCATCACAGAAACAAATGACAACAAATGCTGATGAAGGTGTGGGGAAAGAGGGACTCTGACTCACTGTTGTTAAGAATGCAAACTGGTGTAGCCATTATAGAAAGCAGTGTGGAGGTTCTCAAAAAGCTAAAAAGGGTGCTAATTTATAATCAAATACAGCACTTCTGAAAATGTTTCCTAAAGGCTCTACCCTTTGGTTACACTTATATAGTCGTGTTTACTGCTGCTCTCTTTACAATAGCTAGGAAATGAAATCAGCCTAGATGCCCATAAGCAGATGAATGGATAATTAACATATATACAATTCATAATGGTATATATATATATATATATATATATATATACCAAAAGATGAGTTTTATTCAGCTTTAAAGAAAAATAAAATTATGGAATTTGCAGGAAAATGACTGGAAAAAGTCATACTGAGTGAAGTAACAGGTTCAAAAAAATGGAAAAAATTGGGCTGGAGAGATGGCTTAGCGGTTAAGCGCTTGCCTGTGAAGCCTAAGGACCCTGGTTCGAGGCTCGGTTCCCCAGGTCCCACGTTAGCCAGATGCACAAGGGGGCGCACACGCCTGGAGTTCGTTTGCAGAGGCTGGAAGCCCTGGCGTGCCCATTCTCTCTCTCCCTGTCTTTCTCTCTGTGTCTGTCTCTCTCAAATAAAAATAAATAAATAAATAAGTAAATGGAAAAAATTAATTTTTCCAGTTATCTCTCAACAACTGAATTAGCTGTAATGATGAGAACTAGCTGCTTAAGAGCAAGATTCTAAAGAAGCAATAAGAAGGATAAACTATGATACCATATGGAAGTTTGGAGGAACAAACTATCATTCATGAAATCAAATTTGAAAACCAAATAGCAGCAAACCTTAAAAATCCTACATACATACTAAATTTCACGACAATTATATGAGTAAACAAATGTCTTGTTAAGTAACTTATGTGAATCACAGCTAATTGAGTCACTATGTTATTACATTACTGTTGCTGACTTACTGGATACATTTCATACAATTATATGTGGCCTGAGGTCTTGCCAGTATTCCTCCT
The DNA here is from genome assembly GCF_020740685.1 of Jaculus jaculus. Classification (NCBI taxonomy): domain Eukaryota; kingdom Metazoa; phylum Chordata; class Mammalia; order Rodentia; family Dipodidae; genus Jaculus; species Jaculus jaculus. The sequence goes on from NC_059115.1 coordinate 62,090,865, forward strand.
GTGGTGGCTCAATCACATGTCCCCATAAACTGTTGTATTCTGAATGCTTTGTCCCCAGACGGTGACACTTGGTAGGTGAAGGAGATGTGGAAGAGGTGTGTTGCTGGCGGCAGACTGAGGTTTATTAGCCCGTAGCTTGCCAGTCACTCTCCTGCTGCTGCTGTCCATCTGATGTTGGCAAGGAAGTGGTGTCCAGCCTCTGCTCATGCCATTATTAAGCTTCCCCTTCAGACTATAAGCCAAGATAAACAACTGTCTTCCCATCAGCAACTTTTGGTCGGTGTTTTGTCCCAGCTATGAGAAGGTAACTGCAACACATCCCCAAAACAAAATATAACAAGAAGTATACAAAGGCTGACTAGAATCTGGCCTGTATTATATATTCAATCTTTAAGATTATAATTGGCTACAGAAAACATGCTTTTAGTAAGTTCATATGATAACTAGTTTTATGGCAGCACCATACAGGATGTGCCAGCCTTCACGTATGTTGATGAAATGTAGTATCAACTTTAGAAGTTGCTCAAACTATGATAAATTTTGACTGCTTTAGATTTTTGCTTTGTTTCTCATAAGATATTCAAATCTAAACCTGTCTAGTAAGGCTCCAAATGCATTAAAATGAAATTCAATGTTTCTAATGACTCTGTAATCACTTCCAAAAATTAATGGCCACATAATGGAGGTTATTTGAAAATCAGATCCTTATGAATTCCAGGAAAGCTATCTCCTTCCTTTAAGTGCTTAAAAACTAATTAATACAAAATAACTATTCAAACTGTTTTTTTTTTGACCATACATTCACACACATATTAATTAAAGAAAAACTGCAACCACATAATTATTGAGGTAGGGAAAAACTCTTAACAATTAAAAAGATAACTATGAAAGAAGCAAAAAAATTTCATATTTTTTTCATTTATTTTCTTTTTTCTCTTCTTGTTTTTTCCCTTGTTTTTTCCTTTAATTGTTTTCCTTGACAAAGATTCCAAAGTAAGTTTTCTAAAAAGGTTATAAATAAAACAGATTAAAAGGTTAAATAAGCAAATCTGAGCCTGTGCTGAGATTTCTTTTAAAATGCCAATTCCTTCAGAAAACAGAGAATGGAAATGTGCTTATTCTAAAACGTCATTTGTAAATGGTCCAATGTGATCACTGCTGACCTTACATATAGGCAGCTAAGGAGAAGAGAGTTGGCGGACATTTATTGGGCACAGTGGACAATGTACTCAAAATCAAAAAAACTCATGTTCTAGAAAATAAGAAAAAGAATTAAAATAGTATGTATATCTACTGCTTTAAAAGGGAGAAGAAATTGATTGTGATAGTTAATCTCTGGTTGGCAACCTGATGGGATTTAGAATTACAATGGCAATAAATATTTAGTCATGCCAGTGAGGCACTTTCTAGATTAGATTAGTTTAGATGGGAGGACCCACCATAACTGTGTAGAGCACCATCCCTTGGGCCGGGTTTCTGGACCATAAAAAAGGAGAAACCTGGCTGTGCACTCAGCCTTTCTTCCTTCTTTTCCCCACCTCACCACCCCCTTCCTATTCCTGCTGTGCGCTCCTTGACATTGCCTGGGTAGATTCTACCCTGTGTAAACTCAAATAAACTCTTTCCTTCCCTAATCTGCTTCTAGAATATTTTGTCCCAGTAACAAGAAAGTAATTGACACACTAGCCTGTTTATTCTTAAGCTTTCATGATTAGTTTATGCCTACTGACTTTATTAGAAATTTTTATAAAACAAAGAAAAATCTTTGATGAACATATAATATAGTTATCTGAAGAATTATTTGAAAATGTGAAGTAAAAGAATGATTAAATGTAAAGTAAAAAATGATTAAATCTTCATCCTGGAAAACTCAAGTATTTATAGAGCATCTGTCACGTGCTTGGTTGGAGATCACTTTAATGATTACATGTAGGAAAATAAGGACGACTTCTGCCTTGTAGATAGAGTATTTTCTCAAACTGACATCAAGGAAAAAGTTCCCATGAAAGGCTTTCAGGATGAACTTGAAAGAGTTACATTTCCTACCCGGCAGTTTAAATGATAAGTTATTTTCTCCTAAAGTCAATCCCATTATCCACTAAATTACATTAGGTATATACTCCATAGAAATTCACACATATATGCACTAATAATGGTACCTATTCAATTTTATCATAAAGAAATGGTTAAATACAATGTAGTATGGGCATAGAATAAAATCATTAGAAATATAAACCAAATTGTTATAGTTAATATGGAAGACCCTTATGGTGGTGAGCAAAATAGCCAAGCAACAAAAGATGCTATTCTGATTATATTTATATAAAGTACATAAAACAGGCAAAACCAATATGCAATAATAGAACAGTTAACTTTGGAGAGAAGAAAGGGCCAACTAGTGGCTCTGGTGAGTCAGTAAGAGAGAAGGCTTTTAGAGATGCAAGCAAAATCTTATTTCTTCAGTGGGAAACTGAATCACTGATCATTCTGTTATGAGTCACTGAGACAGTATACACTTCACTAGAACACATGGTCATTACAGGCTAACATTTTTCTCTGGTGTCATACTTTCATTATTATTTTAAGTGAGAATTTCAGTATGTAGTCCAGACTGACCTTGAAGTGACAATCCTCCTGCCTCAGCCTCTTGGCTGCTATAGCTGTATAGTTCGTGACATGTGCAGCCTCTTCTATTAAAGTCAACATTAGCCAATATATTACTTATTTTAATGTTTATTTAACTGTCATTGGTAATCTATAAGTCTTCAAGGAAACTAACAGGGAAGTAATAGTTGAACAAAAACACTAGAGTAGCTATTCCAAGAAAATAGCAGATAAAGTGAACAAAATGTAATGTTTCTAAACAAAATTAAAAGTCATCATATTTGAAGAAATACCTCTGTAAGGATCAAATTTCTTTGCACTCCCTCCCTAGCTGAAGAGCCTCTTCATGCTGGACTAGATTTCCTACAGGGGCCGAGAGAATCACAGTTTGCACTACCATATCCTGAAGGGCACAAGCTCTGCTGCTGACATGGACCAGACATGACAGGATCTCAGGACCTGATACCATATGTATTTCAGAAGCTTAGGTCCTCAACTTATTTTTTTCATAACCAGCAGATGCTTTCTGTGCTTTATCCAATCTTGTAATATGCTGACTCGAAGAAGTTCTGATTAGAAAGGTTGGGTTTTGAGACATTACAAATGGAGGTCAAGAAGTAGATAGAACACTATACAAATACATATGCTATAGCTGTTATAAAGAAAGTCTTTTATACTGCAATGTCAAAATCATGATTAAAAACAAAAGATAACTAAGCTGGATGAATTCAACCCACAGTGTTGTGACCAGCATGCTCCCTCTTCAAAGAACTTGGCATACATGTTCAGAAATAGCTAAAAATTTTAACAAAAGAATATTTGACAGGGTTGGAGAGATGTGGTTAAGGCACTTGCCTGTGAAGCCTAAGAATCCAAATTTGACAGACCAGGAACCTCATAAGCCAGAGGCACACAGTGGTGCATGTGTCTGGAGTTCCTTTGCAGTGGCTGGAGGCCCTGGTGCAACTGTTTTTTCGCTCTCTCTTCCTCTTTCTCTTTCTTAAAAAGATTATTTAGTATTTCCTTGAACATAAAATTATAGAATTCTTAAGTGTAAGATTTGTTGTTTATATTGCTTACATTTGTTGACATATTCAGTTATAAATTAATAGAGATCACTAGACAATAAAGACTTCTAATAGAGACTACTAGACAATAAAGAAATAAGTAAAATATATGATTTGTTTAATAAATTATATAGTTTAAAGCTGGGAATGTTATTTTATAAGGATCTCAGTAGATCTCAGTAGTAAGGTGGCACTTGAGTAAAAATATGAAATATGACGGGAGCTGAAGGGTAGAATGAGGACATGTGGGAAGAGAACACCACAACTGGAGGATTGTCCAGTGCAAAGGCCCTGAGCAGACCGTGTGTCTGAGTGCTTAGGGAGCATCTCCAGTAGTACACTGAACCCAGTAAACAAGAGAGACTACATGATGAGGTAAGAGGGAGTGGTAGGACACACATTCTGATTACTGTTTCTGATAGGAAGCCATTAGAGGCAACAGCCCAGAATGGTGACAATAATACAAAAAAAAAAAGTAGGCCAATAACTCGAGATTAATGTGTCTGAAGGGTGAGGGTCCCTGTAGGATATAGACAGGGAAGTTAAAGGAACTAAAACTTTCACTAGTTGGGAAGCCTTGGGTCTAAGTGGACCTCGGCTGAAGAGGACAGGTGCTAGAAGGCAGAAGTAACAATGGAAGTAATGAAAGTTCTCACTAGCATTGAAATAACAGGAGCTTCTTCATAGAAATACTAGCAGAAAAAGAGAATGCTGCTGGAGACCTACATCAGTCAAGAGAAGCTACACTAACTAACAGACATACTTAAAAGGGGCATTTGAAGGACTTTTAGAAACAAACAATAAGTGCTGAATAGCACCAAAATAAAAACAATTTCAATTCTGTAATAATTATTAAAACAAGGACACATTGGAAAAATACTATTAGTTCACCTATAAATGCTCAAGGCGGTAATAATCTAAGATGTGTACCTTTGAGTAAGGGTAAAATTACCACTCTAACAAAATGAAACTTCAAAATGATATAGGCTACTTATGTAAATAGGCTTGAAATAAGTAAAATTCAGAGTTCAAATGGAGAAGCTGTTCAAGTGTCCAGTAATGATGCATTTAAATGAAGCAGCCTGGCAGGATCTGCACTCCACTGTAAATAATTTACACACAGATCAACTTATGAACTGCCTAGCAAAGAGTGTAAGTTCTAAAAGCATACCCAACAGGACAGTTTCATCATGTGCTTTGATCCCACTTGTGGAGAGTCCTTGCAGTACAAATGGTTAATAAAGCACAGGAAGCAGCTGACTTGGAGCCTCAGGAATGCTACAGAAAAAGTCAACAGTTCCAGCTGGCCACTGATTCTTCTGAAAGGGGGAGGCCTGAAGGAAGAACACTAAAAACCTCATGGCACTGGTTTGGGAGGTATGGGGGAATGGAGGGTCATAGACTGTCCTATGGTGCAAAGGAGCTGCTTAGGCTAGTGTTAGGAGGCAAGGTCAAGGTCCCTGAAGGGAAGCCCTATGAGGTCACTGCATGAAGTTTTGGGGATCAAGCACAGGTTGCTATGGAGACCCTGAATTTTGGGAAGGCTGCCAGGGAGAGCTGCTGGCTCTGTGTGGATTCTACCTGGCAAGCAGGGAGACAGCTGCAGGTGCAGGGTGTTCTCGGACATTTTGGAGCATGGCTGATTTCATCACAAGTTCCAGGTACCAGACATGGAACTGCAGGATTGATGTCTGCCATGCTGGTTTTAGACCTTACATTGGTCCAGTCTTTCCTTGCTGTGTCCCCGTTTCTACACTTTGGAGTGGGAATGCTTTGCTCTGTGCTATTGTATGTAGCTTGTGTTTTGGTTTTGCAAGTGTTGTGGTTTGATTCAGCTGTCCCCCAAAAACTAAGGTGCTCTGAATGGTAGGTCCCTAGCTCATGGCAATTTGGAACTTAACGTCTCCTGGAGGCAGAGTATTGTTGGGGTCAGGCTTATGGGTATTATAACCAGTGTCCCCTTGCCAGTTTGTGGCCCACTGTCCTGTTCATGTTGTCCACCCTCTGTTCATGTCTTCATTTCCCAGCCATCATGAAGCTTCCCCCTCAAGCTTATAAGCCAAAATAAACCTCTTTTTTTCTCACAGGCTGCTCTTGGTTGGGTGATTTCTTCCAGCAATGCCAACCAGACACAAAAATAATGTTTGTACAGAGGAGTGGTGTCATTTGCTGCTAGACACCTGATGGTGTGTGGTGTTGGCCTTTTGGAACTGATTTTTAAGAGGAATGTGGAAAGGCTTGAAAGCTTGGCCTAAGAGACACTTTGCAGTGCTGTAAGTACATCTTGATGGACTATTCTGGTCAGAGTTGAAAGACCTGAATGCAATGAGAACTAAGGTCTCTTAGGTTTGGCCTGTGAAGGTGAGAAAGAGCTTTGCCTGGACTGGGCTAGAAGCAGTTTGAGTGAGAAGCTCGCTGTTATGCCCATGTCCTGAAAAGTTGTGCAGGGTTGCTTTGCATAGAAATTGACTGGTGTGAACAAAGGGATATGGCACAGATATGAAATCTTTGGGCTGAAATTTTTGCCTGTTCAGCTGCAATTATATGAGACGTTACAACCTTTGAGATTGGGCCAATCGATCTGCATTGGGGCAACAGGAAGAACGTAGACTCTTCTGAAGGGGCGTGAGTGCTCAAGGAGTGTCCTGTTCTTCAAAGTCTGCTTTATTCTCCCCTGGATTAACAAATTGGCACCTACCTGGTATTGTGGAGTATAACAACTGCAGGAAAGAGAAAGTCATTGAGTTTGCAACATGGTCTTGTGTTTTGGAAACGGCCATGGGCAGTGTGAAGTGGGTTTGCTAGATGCCTGTGTGGAGAATCGATGGACCCATGAGAATGGACAGTGGGTTGCGGTAGAGACCCAGTGGAAATACCAGGACCACGAGATGGGTGCTAAGGAAAGCTGCTGGCTCCGGATGAAGTTTGCCAGGACTGTAAGTAGCCTAGCTGGAGAGGCAGAATTGGAATTCCAGAGGCTTTTTGCTAGTTAGAATTATCAGGCTTGGAGATTTGTCATTGACTAGAGTTGTTGGACTTGGAGCTATAGAGTTTGATGTTTGCCCTGCTTAAATCTAATATTGGTTGAATATTTCTTTGCTATGCCCAATGCCATCTTCTGCAGTGTGATTGTTTATTCTGTGCCATTATGGTTTTTTTGGAAAGACTTTTTGGTATTATGGCTCAGCTGAAAGGCCTTGGACTATGGGAATATTTGAACATCATTAGGATTGATAAGAACTATGGGGACTTTTTAAGATGGACTCAGAATGCACTGCAGTTTACATCATGAATGGTTATCAGTTTATGGGGGCCAGGGGCAGAATGTGGTAGTTTGATTCATTTGTCCCCCCAACTTAGATGTTGTGAATACTAAATTCCCAGCTGTTGAAGATTTGGGAATTAATACTTCCTGAAGGCAGAGTATTGTTGGGAATGAGCTTATAGGTATTATAGCCAGTTTTCCCTTGCCAGTTTTTAGCATACTCTCCTGTTCCTGTTGGCCAGGAAGTGATGTCCACCCTCTGTTCATGCCATCATTTCCCCCTGCCATCATGGAATCATGGAGCTTCCCCCTCGAGTATGTAAGCCAAAATAAACCTCTTTTACCCCGACAATTTGCTCTTGGTTGGGTGATATCTGCCAGCAATGTGAACCTGACTACAACAGCAAGGTTTGTGGTTGGGAGACTGTCTTAGGTTTCAGATGAGACTCTGGACTTCTGAGCAGTGTTGGGAGTGATGGCTGTAGGGACTTCAGGGGCTGGACTGAATGATTTTGCATGAGATGAGCATGATTCTGTGGAGATCAGGGGCAAAACGTAGTAGATTAAATATAACATGCCCCAATGTCCTTATGTGTTTGAGATTAAGTCTCATACTTGATCCTCAGCTGGTGGAGCCTTGCTGGAGGTTTGTAACTAATTCTGTTTATTGCTCTTAGCTTACTCTCTCCTTCTCTGCTGATGAGAAGATGTAACACACGGACATCTGCTCCTGCCATGTTTTCCCTGCCATGATGAAACTTCCCCTGAAACCATTCCAAAAATACATCCTTTGCTTCCAAAAGCTGCTGTGGTCAGATGTTTTGTCGCAGCCATGAGAAAGGAACTGCTAGTGACAGTGTGAACAGAATGAGAAGACAAGTTTCAGAACAGGGAGAAAACAGATACAACAGACATACTTGATGAAGAGACTTAGCCAATATACAAGGAAATCTGAAGACTCTATGACAAAACAAACAACCTGTTTAATAAGTAGGCCAAAAACCTTAACAAACTCACCAAAATTAATACAGATGAAAAACATACATGTGAAAATATGTTGCACACTATCTGTTCATCAAGGAAAGTAAAACGAGAACTACCCACCCTCAAATGCCAGTGAGAAATACAGAACAAGAACTCATTCAATGTTAGCACAAAATCTCATGGTACCTTAAAAGGATGTTTGATGGTTTCTTACTAAACTGAACAAATAATTAACATATATAATCCAGCCATGCTATTTCTTGGTATTTTCCCAACAAAGATGAAAAAATTATGTCCATATCAATATTTGTACATGTAAGATTACAGCAAATGTATTCATAATTGCCTTAATATGGAAGCACTCACAGTGTCTTTCAGGGGATAGGTAAACTGATGAAATAGTCAGCATAAAAAAGGAAGAAAGGAACAAGAGAAGAATGGTCATTGAAAGGTCACTGACAAACCTGAAATACATCTTACTAAGGGAAAGAAGCCAGTCTAGAAAGGGCACAGATTGCATGGTTCCACAATGTCACCTTATGGGAAATCCAAAATTATAGATACACTAAAAGATCGGTGGTTGAAGGCAGTGAAGTAAACAGGTAAGCCACTGATGATTTTTAGCACAGTGAAAATACTCAGTGAGACTACAGTGGTATATACATGTCACTGTATTGTATATTTTTCCAAACCCAGCAATGTATACCACAAGAGCAAGCCCTACTGGAAACTACTGCTCTTGGTATTATGATATATCCACATATTTCCCCGATTATATGCCAGTGTATGCTGATAACAGTGGAAGCTATGCATGTGTGTAAGAGGGGTTATATTTGAGATTCCTATATGTTCCTCATAGTTTTATAGGGATTAAAAATTGATACATAAGTAGGCTAAAATAAATGTTTAAATAGAATGACCAAGGTAGGCCTCACTGAGAAGCTTACATGTGAAAACTGAGAAAACGTTGTTGCTATCTGAATGAAAAGCATTAAAGCAGAAGATATACTTAGTACACAAACCCCAAAGCTGAATGTCAGTAGCATGTTTAAGGAACAGTATGGACATTCTGAGGAGCGGAGTGAGAGTTGTGGAAAGAGGATCAGAGAAGTGACCTTGAGGAAGTTACACATTACTTAGGACTTTGACAGCTAGTGTGAGATTTCGCCATCTATGGAAAGGGTTACCAGGGTGGAACAGGAATGATTTACTTTGAGCATTTTTCCTGGTTCAATCCATAGCACAGGAAAAACAGCTTAGTGTTTTCCCTTTCGGTAGCATTATTACAATAGATAAGAGGATAACATAAAATGTCTTGTTCTTTTAAAAAAGACACATGATTTTCAATTTAGTCCAATCATAGTTTAGAAATTGGAAAAGCAAAATCACTACTATAAAAAAAATGTTTTATAGAGAACCACCTGACTTGTAAGGCAAAGTAGTCTAAGGAAATATTTAAATCATATACATGATGTAAACCTTTTACACAAATAACTTATTTACTTTGTAACTGCATTTATAAGAAACAAAGAAGACTTTTTCTTTTTATCATAATATGTATTATTTATAGATGTTGATGGAATTTACCATGACATCTCCATGCATGTGCACAGCATGTACTGATCAAATCCAATTATCCCTTTTCATAAACTCTGACTCTTGCTTCCCAATTCCTAGTGTTTAGCTACTTTGGCCCCAGATGGCGGTACTATTTGGAAAGCTCATAGAACCTTTAGGTAGTGGACCCTTGCTGAAGGAAGGGGTTCACTGTTGGTGGGCTCTGCGGTTTTCCAGCCTGACCCCACTTGCTTGATTTCTACTTTGTGACTGAATGCAATGTGGTCAGCCAGCTTGCTGACATGCGTCCTCCGCCATGATGGAAAGAATTCCCTGGAACTGTGAGTCTAAATAACCTTTCCTAAAGCTGCATCTTGTTGGATATCTGGTCACAGCAATGACTGACCTCAAGTAATCACTATTCTACTTATTGGTCAGGTTTTTCTAGCTTGCTTACGTGAAACAGAACATGTCTTTCTGTGTCTAGTTATTTCACTTGACAGAAACATCTTCCCCTTCTATCCATGTTCCTGCAAATGACAGGATTTCATTTTTATTTACTGCTAAGTACTACTCCACTGTGAACATATGCCACACCTTCTTTATCTTACTTAGCTGGTGATGCGCACCGAGACTTACTCCATACGCCTGAGCTGTGAATCATGCAGACTGCACATGAGTGCGCAGAAGTCACTCCACTGACCGTGTACCCAGGAATGGACAGCTGAATCTGATCCACTTGTTCCAGCTGCAGGCTTCTGTTTGCTTGTTTTCTTGGGACAGGATCTCCTTGTGTAGCCAAGGCTGGCCTTAAGCTCACGGTACTCTTGCTTTAGTCTCCCTGTCCAGCTCTTTTTAGTTTCTTGAGACGCTTGTACAATCATTACTGTAACTGTTTTGCTAATTTACAGTCAAACTAACAGCATATAAGACATCTTTTCAGCATTTGTTATTTCTTGTGTTTTTGCTAATAGTCATAGTAACTAGGATAAAAGGTTATCTCATTTTAGTTATCTTTGCTTCTTTTGAGACAGACTTCCAAACTGTAGCCTAGGCTAGCCTAAAGCTCACTCACTAGGTGGCTCAAGATGACCTTCCACTCATGGCAATCCTCCTGACTAAGCCCCCAAGTATTGGAAAAATGGGTCTGAGCCCCACACCAGCTTTCATGTCAGCTTTGATTTGTATTTCTCTGAGGACTAACAATTCGTCACATATTTATTCCTTCTTTGGAAAAGTGTCTACTCAGATTATTCTGCTAATTTAAAATTAGATTACATGGGTTATTCGGGGTTGTTAAGGACTGTGGGCACTTTATATATTCTGGATACTAACCCTGTGGCAGATGAATAGTAGGCAAATATTTTTTCCCACTTTGTAGGTTGTCTATTCACTCTGTGGATTGCTTTCTTTGCCTTTTGGTTTGATGTAGCCCCATTTTTTTGGTTTGTTTTTTTGAGGTAGGGTGTCACTCTAGCCCAGGCTGACCTGGAATTCACTGTGGAGTTTCAGGGTGGCCTCAAATTCACAGCAATCCTCCCATCTTTGCCTCCCAAGTGGTGGGATTAAAGGCATGTGCCACCACACCCAGCTTGTAGCCCCAATTTTAAATTTTCCTTGTTTCCTGTGATTTGGGGATTCAATCAAGAAAATTACTCCCTGAAACCATGTCTTAAAAAGTTGTCTTTATGTTTTCTTCTAGTAGTTTCAAGTCTTACATTTAAATCTTTAATTCATTTTGAGAGTGAGAGACAGGAGTCATGTTTCAATTTGCTGCATGTGGATATCATTTGCTCAGTGCCACTTGAAGGGGTTGTATGTTCAACAATGTAGATGTTGTTGCTTCTGCAGAGAATCAGCTAGCAGTCCATATACTTATTTTGGAATCTCTATTCTAGTTCATTGGCCTGTGTTTATTTTTATGCCAATACCATGTAGTTTGAGGTATTACTGTTGTGAGGTATTATTGAAATCAGGTACTATTGTGCCTGTAGCATTGATGGTTTTGCTCAAGATTGCTTTGGCTATTCAGGGACTCTTATTCTTACATGAGTTTTAGGATTTTTGTAGGTCTGTCATTGGTATTTTAATGATTATTAATCAGTTATTTATTATGTAAGCAGATTATGTACAAGACCATTTGATTATATTTATTAAAGAAAATTTTGAATTTTTGCAAGTTAACAGTATTACTAAATCTGGCATCCCTGAATTTGTACTAATAACAACCCCTCCTGAGAAAAGAGTTCCAGTATCAGTAGACACCCTGGGAAAGATTAAATAGTACAACTGAGAAAATTAGAATATAATGCCATTATTGTTTCATATCAATTTTCTATGTTGCCATCAAGTAAATTTAACAAATCTAAAAGCAATCTGCTCCTAGAATGTTAAAATCTCATGCTTGTAACAAATCTTTATTATCTGGAAATCAATATGCCTCATGTTGCACATGAATTAGATCTGAAAATAACAGCCCAGGGTTTCAACAGGATGTCGTATCCTTAAAAGTTTTCAGGCCAAGAAGAAATGGCATTTCCTGGAAGAAATGATACTTCTGAGCAAGATATTTCTTAAAATACTATCTCCAGAACTACTTACAACCACCATAATAAAACATGATCAGGAAGCCATCAGCTAGATTCTCCATAGCACTGGTGACAGAAAACCTGCTACTATTTACTGGCTCACATGCCAAAGGAGAACATTACTGGGATTAATAGGTTAAAACAGTAGTTTCGATGAACCTAAATTGGGCAACTTTGTGATATTTATTGATTATATAAACATCCTCACCACTTTTTACTGCATTAAAAGTTTCATTTGTGGGCTGGAGAGATGGCTTAGCAGTTAAGCACTTGCCTGTGAAGCCTAAGGACCCCGGTTCGAGGCTCGGTTCCCCAGGTCCCACATTAGCCAGATGCACAAGGGGGCACACGTGTCTGGAGTTCGTTTGCAGAGGCTGGAAGCCCTGGCGCGCCCATTCTCTCTCTCTTCCTCTATCTGTCTTTCTCTCTGTGTCTGTTGCTATCAAATAAATAAATGAATAATTAAAAAAAAGTTTCATTTGTTACTAATCACTTGAAAGAAGCTTAAAGTCTCATAAGTGTTATTAAACAAGCTTCAAACATAGGTGCTGGAAATCTCATGAGCATGCACCCACTATGGTACAGCAGGGTTAGTTCCGTATTTTTTTTCCCTTTTTGAGGCAAGCCCAACAGACTGGCTTTAAAGAGAGAGAGAGAGAGAGAGAGACAGACAGACAGACAGACAGACAGAACTGGCATGCCAGGGTTCCCAACCACTGAAATATCAATCTCCAGACACATGCACCACCTTGTGTACATATGTGACCTTGTGTGTTTGCGTCACTGGCTGGCTTATGTGGGATCTGAAGAGTTGAACGTGAGTCCTTAGGCTTTACAGGCAAGCACCTTAACTGCTAATCCATCTCTCCAGCCCTAATAATGTATTTGATATTAATTTTACACTTGATTTTGAAAATAAAGCTTGTTTTTTAATGTGTTGACAACTTTATATTCAATTTAAATTATGGCTTTCAATTAGGCTGTTAGATTAAAATAACTTTTCACCCAAAGACCACAGTTGACTTCATACACTCTTTGACAATCAACAATTCTCAAAGGATTTGTTAGTTAATCACAAATGTTTTAAAACATAACACTTCTATCTTTCCCATCCCAACTCTGATTTTCTTTCCAACAATTATTTTATCATAAATTTACTTCACTAATATATAAGTAGGTTTATCACCATGAATGGATACTGCAAAAAGAAACAAACACTAGAGTTTTTTGAAATAAAAAATTAAAGTCATACCATGATTCTAGAGCTAAAGGCGGTAATGTAATGGTAATCTTCACTGTTAACCTGACAGGGTTTAGAAACACCTCCATATAACTACAGCAGGTTTGGTATTATAAGGTCATGAAAGCCTTGCTTCATGAAAACGAACACAGGAAAGGATGGGCAGGACACGGTAAGAAAAGAAAAAACAGTGGCAAGTGAATAATGTACATAAATAAACACAAGGTTAGGTGGACAAAAGAAAAGAGAATAGAGAACAGAGAAGAGAATGAAGTCACGGGCAAGAACACTATATTCTAGGGAATCTACCTAGCCTACACATAATGATGATATAACTAATGTCTTAATTACAAATTAGCTGAATTTGAAAAATTACTTTAAGAATCTACCAGACCATTTCCACTTAGGAAGGAAGGGAAGAAGGAAGGGGAAACAAATGAACTAGAGTACTTTTACAGCAACTATACTGCATGGCCTCCTTATACAAACTCAAGGAGACTACTGTGCTCTCTGAAGCCTACTTTGTCATAGGTACAATTCAGGATACCTGGGATAAAATGTATGTAGGACATATAGAAGACTTACTACCAAACACAGTGAATGGGTCTTTATATTACAGAGTATAAAAGAACAGTAAAAAAGTCAATAAACTTCATACCCAGTGGCTGAACCACTAAAAAGACAAAAATTATTTTTATAATTAAATTATGTAGTGCCATTTGTATGAAATGATCAAATATCTAAATTGGATTTTGGTTGGACTAAAGCCTATTTTAAGTAGCACTTTTTACATTAATGATTTTCTTGCATTTTAAAATACCAAAGATGCTAATAAACCAAGACTAGAGCTGCTACATCAAAGTCTGCATCCACAGCTGCGTCTTTTTACATGCTAGACAGTACACTGTGTTTGTATTCTGTTACACAATTCCACACTCCATTATTGACTATCGTATTCTGTTCTCCACCTAGTCCATATATGAATCAATCTGCCTCCCAAATTAAATGATAGACTTCCTGGGGACAAATTCCTACTTTTTTTCTCTTGTATCTTTTGACAGCTAACACAGTGTTGAGCTAACACGGTACAGAGCTGCACAACAGTGAACAGTCCCCTTAATCACAGTCATTTCTTTTCTCCCAAGTCCAGTTGAACAGTTTAATACTGCATTCTGTCAGCTTTTCTGCTCTGCCTGCGTCCGTACCCACCCTGCTGAAAGAAGGCAGCTTCAAGGTGTACACTATTTAGGGTGTCCAACACCACGATGATCAATGCCAGCTGAAAGACTGAGTTTTATGCCATACAAATATCTGTGACCTAGAAACTGCACCCCAAACGCCTGTCTCTCTTAGTACTATGTTATTAGTTTTTCCTTGACTCAAAGCTAATGATCCATCCCAAACACAAGTTCACTGCCCCATTATATCTTTCATTCTGTAAGTGGAAATAAAAAAATAGTATAAGGACTACTATGACCTAAATATGTTCCCCAAAAGTTTGCTTATTGGAAACTTCTCCCCACACTTTCGTATGGATGGTATTTGGAGGAAATTACAATTGAAGTCCTATCTGAAGGAAAAGGACCCCATCACAAGTGAGAGAGGCACAGACTGGTCTACTTGATTTGACTCACTCCCAACACGTTACGCTGCAGCAGGAAAGCTCTCACCAGGCGAACTCCAATGCTAGCACCTCGCCCCTGGCCTTCCCACACAACAATCATTCTTCTACTCTATGTTCATTACTCAGTCTTGAGAATTTTGTTATAACAACAGAAATTGGTCCAGGACAAAGAAAATAATTATTTTTCAAGCAAAGCTTAAATGTTCTTCATGTTCCACATTTTTTATGCCACAAAATAAAGGCAAATAATTTTTCCTACTGCACACACCTGTACTCTGCAATATGTACACAAAGAAATCTACTCGAGTCCTTCGCTAGGAGTAAAAATAATAACAATAAATCAGGAATAAGTTGTTTCCAAACACAAGAACATGTCTTATTTATTATAGCACACAGTATTTTGCTAGTACAGAGATTAAACGTAAGTAAGGAAACAATTAAAGCTTGCTTATGTGAAACATAAAAGGAGACAGATACAGTGATCCTAACAGTCGCATTTTAATTGGACTGAAGCAAGAATCCAGAGTTATCTGTCATTTACAATCATAAAGTACATGAAAAACACAACCTATATATCCATACAAACATCTATGGTTTCATTTAAAAATCATAGTAGTACTTCTCTTGAAGTTTAATTAAGACATTGAGAAAAAAATTAGCAGCCTATTGACATTCCACAAATCTACTTTGTAATTAATACATATTCTCAAATACTTAAAAAACCCTACAAACTTTGGGTTGGAGAGATTGCTTAGTGGTCAAGGTGCTTCTCTACAAGGCCAAAGAACCCAAGTTCGATTCCCCAGTACCCATATAAGCCCGGTGCACAAGGTGGCACATACATCTAGAGTTCATTTGCAGGGGCTGGAGGACCTGGTGCACCCATTCATATTCTCTCTCTCTCTCTGAGGTTGGGTCTGGCGCTATCCCAGGCTGACATGGAATTCAGTATGCAGTGGCCTTTCCAACTCACGGCAATCCTCCTACCTTGGCTTCCCAAGTTCTGACATGAACCACCATGCCCAGTGAAATTTCTTTACTTTGCCTAAATTTATTTAATATTAATGTGTAGTTTGTGCCCTTGTACATCAACAATGGGAATATGTATTTTTTCTTTTAAAATTCTAGACTAGAATATGAATGACCATGTAACAGTGATGAAAATAGTGGTTGATATTACTCTATCTTTCATTTCACTTAAACCAGTTCCTGAATTGGAAGCAGGATTGGAGAAATGACTCAGTGGTAAAGGCATATGCTTGAATTGGAAGTGTATTTTAAACCAAATAACCATAATAACTGTATATTCATTTGCCTGAAAATTCTTATCTGTACTAAACTCTTAAGATAAAACTGAGAAATTTGTCTCTTTAATTTTAGGAAAGCACAAAGATGAGGCCAATACAAATACCTACGAAATAGTCATAGTGACTATAATTGAATTCACATTTATCACTGATGGAAAACCCCTTCTAACTCCGGTTTCCTAAAAAAGACTGTAAGTTCTACTGAAAGGTAAGCATAGCTATAATATTCTGTTGACATTTAGTTTCTTCTATAGCCTGCCTTGTTGACATTTGTAGGACGACCAAGTTCAGCTAAAATTAACATGGTGAGAAGGAGCCACAGTGTGACAAGTGATTTTAAGGAGACACATGTTCCCCACTGGTGAATACATGCACTGATGTTCCTGGGCAAGAGAAACTAATTCCCTCTTTTTTTCATAATAAAGAGGATTGACAGTAACTTGTAAAAATTTGTTGTTATGGGCTGGAGAGATGGCTTAGCAGTTAAGGCTAGGTAATTCCCCAGGACCCATGTAAGCCAGATGCACATGGTGGCACATGCATCTGGAGTTCATCTGAAGTGGCTAGAGGCCCTGGTGTGCCCATTCTTTTTCTGCCTGTCTCTCAAATAAATCAATAAAAAATATTTTTAAAAATTACTTGTTTCTAAGCTGAAGAACGTAAAGTTGTGAATGTTCATCATTGCCAATTAAATCAGAAAAATAAGACCTATATTAACATGAAAAGAAATCCAAATAATAGGTGCGGAGTTCAAAATAACAGGAAGGAATCTGGTCATGTTCCCAGGTCATAGTAGTGAACTGGCAGTTGAGAGGCATGTAAGACAAAACATAACCATGGCACTTCAAGTTCAGTATTATTCTGTGATCAAGAGGTAGGAAGTATGGATTGAATATTTTTTACAGGTTAAGATTAATAGACTTTTAAACATACTATTTAAAACAAAAACAAAAACAAAAAAGAGGGGCTGTAGTGATGGCTTAGTGGTTAAGGCATTTGCCTGCAATGTCTAAGGACCCAGGTTTGATTCCCCAGGACCTATATAAACCAGATGCACAAGATGGCACATGCATCTAGAGTTAGTTTGCAGTTGCTAGAGGTCCTTGTTGTACCCATTCTGTCTGTTTCTCTTCTATCTAGTTCTTTGCTTACAAATAAATAAAAATTTTTAAAAAGGGACTAGAGAGATTGCTCAGTGGTTAAGGTGACTGCCTGCAAAGCCAGAGACCCAGGTTCAATTCCCCAGAGTCTATGTAAGCCAGCTGCACAATGGGGCACATGCGCCTGGAATTTCTTGCAGTGGCTGAACACCCTAGCTCGCTCTCGCTTTCTCTCTCTCTCTCATACGTAAATATAAGAAAAACTTTTTTTTAGAAATCCCCAAATAGAATACTATCTTTGGTTTTTACATGTATTCAAATCGCAGAGGTTGGCAACAGTCTGAGAGGTCTGTACCATATACCCTCATTTAATATCAGGGGAGATAATAACATAGAAATAGTACTGTTATGGCTAAATATGAAATATAAATGCTGCAGAAGTAATACAGTTCAGAAGTACCTGGATCTGTACCAGGATAGTAAGGTCAAGCTGGTGACACAATGAGCCTGGACGAGCTGCCTTGTACAAGGAGGAAGGCCCAAGAGCAGCCAGCATGACAGGCTGACCTAAGGGGGAGTTCTTCAGCTAGAAGAAACACAGAGTCCAGGTACTGCAATGATGACTGAAACAAATGCAATATCATTTGGGAAGCTCCAGAATTTCTATCTGTGAAAAGGCAGAGCAGAGCATCTCTGACATGAATTACACAGGCTCCTATTACAGAGGTGATTTGTGGAAGTACATAAGAAGACAATAGAAAAAAGAACATGTGGAGTCTGTGGTCATTAGTGAAACAGCCTTAGGACCTACCAGAACTGCCTGGTATACTCTGCAGGAAGGTAGAAGCCTGGCATTACCCAGGCAGGACAGCAATCACTGTAAGTGAAGAATTGCCATAAATTGCATGGTGTGGAACTCCAGGCTGAGACATGGAGAAAATCAAGTGAGGCAAAATGTGTATCTTGGAATGCCATCACTTTTCATGGAGAATAAACATGGACTTGAAGAGCCCTTGAGATTGCTGTACTTGGATAGAAAGAAAGTGAAAGATAATGGCATGGAGAACAGCAGAGGGTAGCAGAAGAGCACAAATAATAGGGAAGAGATTATTCCAGAATGCGCAGAAGAGCAATGTTCTTCCCTAGGCCAATCTGTTTAACATCCTTAATGGCACTATTAGGCACTGGTGGTAGTTTAAAAAATAAACAACAAAGATGATGATAATCATAAGAGATTGTATTTGCTTGGTAATAGTCGCACTGAAAAACACTGTTGGCTCACTAATTCTCAGTACAGTGAAGTGGGCACTGCTATTATTTTCATCATGTGATTAATACAGGAACTGAGATTAGAAAAGCCAAGAACCTATCCAAGGTTACATAGAAGGTAAACAGTAGTACAGCAACTTGGGAAAGTTGCAGCAAGACCTCTGTTTTGCTTGGCTGCTTCTTTAAGAGTGCAGGGTGGAAACTTGGGGGCACTGTTAGCAAAGGCCAGAAGCAGCAATTGGGCCATGACAATGAACCATGTCTCGTCTCCACCTGCAAGGTGACCAGGAAAATGGAATTCAGTTATTCGGAACACAGCTGTGCAGTACTTGAGTCTCTACAACATGCTAGAATTCTCCAATTAATCTATGCACTCCAGAAAAAGTTACTGCTTTTTGAGATTAGATAAAAATATTAATTTCCTCAACAATTCCCCACAACCTTAAGAACTCAGCACTCTACAGTTCAGGACTGAGTGCACAGATCCCACAACTGCTCGCCACTTGCATTATAAGAACTCTATATGTGCTCCAAAAAAATATGCCACATAAATTCCTAATAATAAATATTTAGCATATGTAATATAAAATGTTACAATTAAGATGAAATACAAAATGGTCGAGTTGGTTAATGTATGTGTAGTCACTTAAAAGTGACAGATCTTTCATCTTTCGGCAAGGCAAATTTTCAGTTAAGTAACTTAGTACTCCAAAATCAAGGCACTTGCAGTCTAATGTTACACACTGCTTTCATAGATAATAGCAGCATAAAATTTATAAGCACATTTAAAATGCAAGACAAGATAAAAATTAATTATATTTTAAAATGTCCTCTTTTTTTCACCACAGACTCTCTAGTTTAAGGTGAATTACTTATCTCCCACCTCATAAAATTTAAAATTTTAGAATGATGGGCAAAAGTATAAGAAAATGGGCAAAATAATTATAAGCTATAGTTAGAGGCTAAAAAAGAAAACTAATCAGAGTTGGATAGACAAAGTAGTATAGATAGTATGCCTAATAATTTAATATTTGAATTAAGAAAGTAAGAGGTAGAATTAATCACATGTACAGCTGCTGGCAGGGTATCAGGCAAAATCATGTGAAATAAATTGCACCAGAAAAATATTAGCGCACGAATGACTACAAGAGCATACTGTGTGCTCAGTGGGTAAAACCAGGCTTGAGTGTTGCAATCTGTCTGATGAGGTGAAGTATTGCACAGATGAGTATAGAAATTAGTGTTTTAAGCAGGGAGTGATATGAGTCAAATGAGGTACTTTAAGATATCTTATTTATTTGAGAGAGAGAGAGAGAAAGAGAAAGGAGCAGATAGAGACAACACTGATGTGCCAGGGCCTCTAGCTATGGCAAATGAACTTGAGATGCATGTGCCACTTTGTGTATCTGGCTTTACATGGGTACTGAGGAACTGAACATGCATCATTAGGCTTTGCTGGCAAGCGCCTTAACAACTGAGCCATCTCTCCAGCACTCAAATAACATTTGAAGGTCAACATTAAACTGTAACAAGATTATAAAGGCTTAAGAAATGACTGCAGAATAAGGAAAAGAAATTAGAGAAATGACTCCTGGGTTTCTACTTTGAGTAATATTTTGCCAACAATTATCCGAACATTCAACTCCAAGGGCATTCAAAGAGCCATTTAAAAAACAGCTAAGATTTCAAATAAGTATTTTAAATACCCTGCTAATTAAAGCCAGGAGAGGATGAAGTATAAAGGAAACTTGTGCCATGACTTGAGTGATGCCAATATTTCAATGTTATGCTGCAGTTTGAAAAAAGCGGAAGCATGACGTAACGAAGCTGAGCTGTAAATACGAATGTGCTGGAGCGCAGGCACACACTAAAGCCTAAGAGCCTCACCGAGATCTCACTGCAAATTTGGCAGCCTTTTGAAAAGTGCACTATTTACAATCAACAGAGACAAACAAGTTCAGCTTCCGGTCATGACAGAAGTAAATAGTGTCCTCACAAACCCAAGTGGGAATTATCGAGGACAACAAATTACCTAGACCCTGGTTTTCAAAGGAAACAGAGGGATGAACAGAGTAATTTTGAGAATTAAACTTGCAGAGGGGAGTAACTAAATTAGCATAAATATTGTCCCAAGGGAGTGACAAAACTCCACAAACAGAACAACAAAAATGAAGAGGACAAAAAAAAAAAAAAAGCAAAGTGGCTACAGGTACAGAAGAGTGTGGAGCTGAGAACTGAAGGGAACCCCTGCATAAGCCTACCGACATCAACGGCCATCAGACCAGAACCCACAGAAAGCAACTACACAAGTCCCTGGCTGACGAGAATCACACATGGGCAGGGGGGTAGAGAGACCCATGAAGCCTGGTAAAAAAGGCAGAAAACAATCAGAGTTTAGAATTTGTTTTCCTTTCATTAGAAGAGTATATTTGTTAAATCATGTGGAGCATGAGTGGGGAAAAAAGATGAATCTGTAGAGAGCTGATGTGTCAGAATATGGTCAGCCCAGTCAGTGCCAATTAGAAGGTTCTAAAAAACAAAGAAATAACAGAGGGTCAAGCATTGCCTTGGCCAAAATCCTTGGGCCAAGCACTAAACTGTGCTATTACCAGAAAGAGCTATAGGAGATCAGGCTAAGAGACAGCAGAAGCATTGTATATGTCATAGGAGATAAAAGTCTGCAGGATCAATACAGGCAAACTGATTGCCTACTAAAATAAACAAATAAAAAGGTCCTTGAAAAACACATAAGAGAATCCAAGTCATTTCATCACACAAGTGGAAATAAGTAGTTTTTAACCAAAATGTTGTAAGCATGGAAAAAAACAGCAAAGTATCTTATATTTTTAGAGGGAAAAGCACAATGAAGAAAATGACTAAGCAGGCTCAGATGCTGAATTTCCTACGCAAAGTTAACTGAAGTTATAATATAATTCATATATATACAAACTGGGGGAAAATATGCCATCAACAAATGAACATAAAGAAAATAGAAATTGAAAAAAGAAATAAAAATGGAACATTTAGACCTGAAAAGTATAGCAATTGCAATAAAATATTCACTAACTGAGCAGAACAAAAGTTCTGGAGATGGAAGACTAGGTAAAGTTTAGAAAAATTCAACATGCCTTCATGATAAAAGCCCTGGAGAAATCATGAATAGTTGGCTACATAATAATAAAGCCTATATATAACAAAACTACAGCCAATATTATACTGAATGGAAAACAGAGCATTTCCTCCAGAATCTTCAGTGAGACAGGGATGCTCATTATCAATTCTTACTGAGGATAGTGTCTTAGCAAGAGCAGTAAGACAGGAGAAAGACAAAAAAAAAAAAAGAAAAAAAAGAAAAAAAAAGTAGATCAAAATAGGAAAGACCTAAAATTATCTTTATTTGCAGATGAAATAATTCTATACTTAACAGACCCCGCAGACTACCAGAAAACTCTTAGATCTAATAAATATTTTCAATAAAATTGTAGGATAGAAAATCAATATGCAAAAAAATCAGTAGATTTAATACGTATATACCAATAATGAATTTGCTAAGAAATAAATTATAAAAATTCCCCATTTAAAATAGTTCCAAAAGAAAAAAGTACCTATGAATAAACCTAATCAAGGAAATAAAAGACCTTTACAATAAAATTTTTAAATAAGACAATGAAAAAAGAAACCAAAGATAGTATACAATAAAAAGCCCTTCCATGCTCCTGGGTTGGCACAACTAATATTGTGGCAATAACTATATTAACAAAACTAATCTACAGATTCTATAAAATATCCATCAAAATTTCAATGACATTCATCAGAAAAATTGACAAAGCAATTCAAAATTCATATGAAAACAGAAAATACCATGGATATTCAAAGAAATCCTAAGCAGAAAGAACACTGCTGACACTATCACCATATCTGACTTCCAATTACACTACAGCTACAATGACACAGACAGATGCTACTGGCATGAAAACAGACATGGAGAATAGAGGATTCAGAAATAAACCTACATAGCGATGGCCACCTAATCTTTGACATAAGTATTCAAAGCATACACTAGAAAAAAAAAAAAAAACCAAAGTCTATTCAATAAATGGTGCTGGCAAAAAACGGGATAACTATCTACAGAAGAATAAAATTAGATCCATAGCTCTCACTCTACAAATATGAATACAAAAGGAACGCAAAACCTTAATTTACAACATCAAATACTGAAACTCTAGAGGGAAAGTACTTCAATATATAGTAAGCAAAAACATTCCAAACAGGATTCTTCTAATTGCTCAAGAAGTAACACCAAAGAATTAAACACCAAAGAATTAAAAATTGAGACTACATGAAATTAAGTTTCTTCACAGCAAAGGACGCTATCAACAGAGTGAACAAGCAGCCAACAACACAGAAAACCTCTGCCAGATAAGTGATAATATCTAGAATGCACAAAGAACTGCAAAAGTTGAAAACAAAAATCAAAAATGCCAACTGATAAATAAACTACTGAAATAGTTTTCAAAAGAACAACAACAAATGGCCAATAAGCATTTCTAAGTTTCTACAACATCCTTGGCCCTTAGGGAAATGCAAGTTAAAACCCCTGTGGAGTATCATCCCATCCTGATCAGAATGGCTATCATCAAGAAAATTGATCATAACAAATGCTGGAAGAATGTAAGGAAACAGAAACCCTTATTCACTGCGGGTGGGAGTGTCTACTAGTACAGCCATTATGGAAATCAATGTAGACAGTTCTCAAAATAACTAAAAATAGGACTGGTCCCTGAGTCCCTCAAAACTAGGAGGTAAAAGCCTATGGCTGAAGACACTATTGGCTACAGTTGCAGGACACTGAGAAATCAAGTTTAAACTAAGTTTGGAAGCTTTTTCCTTGCTGGCTAGCTGTCATAGGGCCGGAAGGTGCTATGCAGGATGCTGGGGGAGAAAAGTCATCAATATTCTTACACAGCTGTGGAATTTGAGAGTCACACAGCCAAACAGTCAGCCAAGATGTGCCTTAGTCCAATAGTAACATGACTGTTACAGGAAAAACCGACTGTTCTCTGAATGAATGTTAGGCTCACTTCATGCTTGCTATGGAAAACTGTCAAAAGCCTATGGATGGGAAGGCTCTAGGAGGGAAGCGACTACTGTTACTTGGCATAATGGCTATGTTATACTCAGCAAATGTCCATCTAAATACTGTTATATCCACAGATGAGTGCTGCCCTCACCTTTGGTTAGAGAAGCTTCTTTTTGCAGTTGGTGGTGACTACTAGGAGCCTCAATGCTCAGCTAAGTGCTGAGAATAAGTTACTTTGACTGCTCATTGCGAAAGTAAGACATATGCATCGTCCCGTCCCTCCAAGGCTCAGGGAACACTGCAGTTTGAAAGGGAAAGAAAGGAATGCAGGAGCCACAGGACAGGGAGAAGTGCTGGAGAAGTCACTGTCTTCCACACATGAAACGGCCATTGCATTCATGTCCTTACAGTGACTGCTATCTACACAAGGCTTGCCCAACGGTGGGTCTGTCAACATACTATCACAGATGATGGAAGAGGACAGGAGTCCCTCTCTGAGGAGTCAATGGCTGTCAGGGGAACAGGAAATAGTTTCTTCACTGGTGGAACCACTATCTGTTGCAGGTTCTCTGGTAAAATAATCCCCTATCCATACTCCTGTAGGGAAGCCTAATTAAACTCAGTGGGTAACCTTGTTTAACACTTCACTCACTGCAGCTGGCTTCAGTGTATTTGACTGCCCCTCTTCCAGGGAGCATGAACTTCTTTCACAGGGTCTCAGAGCTTTTGAGCACACTATTTCTGCTTCCTGAAATACTCCAAATCCCTGCTCACTGTGTCTGGCTCTGACTCCATGACACAGTCTCAGTTTATGGTTTCTGTCATATACATCCTGCCTGAATTATGTTAACTGTGTGCCAAAAGCACCATGAGATTTTACTCATTAGAACTCCTAGAATGTCTAATTATAAATTTAATGTCTGATTTAACAATATGTTTACAAATATATCCACAAAGCCTAGAATAGTCTCCGGTATCTGCTTTAGAGCTCAATAAATACCTTCAAATAAATGACATGCAAGTAAAGTGCTCCAGTATTTCCTGTTTCTTGTAAACTCTGTAGTGAAAAAACTCTGCTCTGGTATAATAAACTGAACTTGTTTTTCAACTCTCAAACTGAATAAACAGAAGTTTACACTGATGTTTTTCTAAAACCTTCCTAGATCTCTTTTCTTCACATTCTTATCCCATCTTCCTTTTCCTTTAGAGCAAAATATCATTTTAATATAGATATCAACTACAAAGAAACAAATACAAACAAGTAAATTAGAATACACAAAATACTATTGAATATTTTATAGCTCTAATCTAGCAATCTGAAGATTCTATCAACTAAAATAACAATAATAGAAAAGTGTTTTCTAGTTTCATTTATGAACAAAAGGTTAAAATGAAGAATAGACAGACTTTAAGAATATCATGATGGGGCTGGGCAGATTGCTTAATGGTTAAAGGTGCTGTGAAGTGTAAGGACCCAGGTTTGATTCCCCAGAACCCAAGTAAGCCAGATTCATATGGTGGCACAAGCATCTGGAGTTCATTTGCAGGGACTATAGACCCTGGCGTACCCATTCTCTCCCTCCCCCCTAAATAAATAAATAAACATAAAAGTTTAAAGATGTTTTTACAAAAGAATATGATGATAGTTCAACCATACAAAAGTAAGCAGCATTAGCTTATTACAAATTAAATGACAAAAATCATGATTCAAAAGCACAAGTTCACATCAATAAACACTAAAACATATTTGGCATTTCCTGTAGCTCTCTGAATTAAGATTCTTGTGGTTGCTGTAAAAAACTTGATAGCTTAAAACCACAGAAATTTATTAATCCACAAAGCTTGGAAACAGTTTTTTTTGTTTTGTTTTGTTTTTTGGTTTTTTGAGGTAGGGTCTCACTCTAGCTCAGACTGACCTGAAATTCATTATGTAGTCTCAGGGTGGCTTTGAACTCATGGCAATCCTACCTCTGCTTCCTGTGTGCTGGGATTAAAGGCGTGCACCACCACACCTGGCTTGGAAACAGTTGTATTGCATCCATAGCACGGTATCAACAAACCTCACTCCCCAATCTACTTCCTGCATCTATTTCCAGCACCCCTTGACTTGAGTTCATATCATTCCAATCTCTATCTTATTCCACTACCAACTGCCACACATGCGTCAAAAATGCATGTGTCAAATTTCCCTCTACTTTTGTCTTATAGTATGTGTGAATATATTTAAAGTCAACCTAGATTATCCAGATCTAGAATAATCCTTGTACCTCAAGACCCTTATTAATCACATCAGCAAAAGCACCTATCTTCTTAAATGAGATTTATAATATAAGATCTAGAGGTTGATCTCTGGGGAGCTATTGGTGGGCTTACCACAGTGTTCACAGGAAAGAAGGGGAAAGAAATTTCACTTTCTCTATAGGTTTGGCAGGGTTACCACCATAACAAAATACCATAGACTAAATGGCGTAAACAACAGAAATTAATCTTTTCACACATCTACAAGTCCAAGATCAGTGTCAGAACAGCATTTTTTCCTTATGCTTAACTCTCTTTTTATATTATTCCTTAACAGTAATTTGTTACTTTGAGGATTTAACGGCTGCGTTACAAATACCCAATTTTCACATTGCTATGTGCGCTCATGTGTGCGCATGCAGCATGTCCACGCACAGCACGTGTGGGGGTAACTTTGGGGTCAGCCATATTTCATTTCATCTACAAGACAGGGTCTCTCCTTGGTGCTCAGTGTTCCTTGCTTGAACTACAGGGAAGAGTCTGTCCCCATCTTACTTCTGGCCACCAGCATACTAGAGTTACAGAAGCCTGCCAAAGCTTCTGGCTTTCACACAGGGTTGGAGAATCCAAACTCCGGTCTTCTACAAAGCAAGCACTTTACTAACTCAGCCGTTTCCTCTGCCCCAATGCCTGCTCCACAACTGTTTACTCAGCAGAATCTACTTAATAAAACCTATACCTCCAAACATCCTAATAGACGTTTTCACCTTCTTTGAACTAAAGATACAATGCACCAACTAAGAAGAGATTTAAAACTTTAATAACAAAACTAACATGTACAACTGATAGGATTAATACACTTTAGAAAGTTCTTTGTCAGGTAGATGTAACACTTACTGGGAATTACGTTGGAGATATGGTTTAGTAAAAATATGGATCTTAAAAACAGCCTGCTGGGCATGATTCATTCATAATCCCAGCACACAGGAGGCTGCAGTAATAGGAGCACCATTGAGTTCAAGGTCATCCTGGGCTTCAAGGTGAGTTTTGGGTCAGTTTGGAAAAGGTAGTATTTGTCTTCGGTTCTAGTGAAAACTCAAGAAAATTTCCTAATCAATATAAACTGTGCAAATACTCAGCTGTGCATGTTTACTGTTTCCATTTTGATAACACACACAAATGAGAATGTGAGTAGAATAGTCTCCTGAATTTAGGAAAAACAACAGGAAATACTACTGATTGAAACTGTAAAAGTTCAACTTCTCTCTTTGGCGTAAAGTCTGATCTGCTTGTAATCCTTTATAAAAAAGCTTATGTAATGGCTAAAAATATAAATCAGTGGAAAAGGAATTTCCTTAATGTTAAAAATGTTTTCTTCGTATCCAAAAACATTGTGTCAAAAATATTGGATATGCAGTTCTTTTAGGATTAAACCACTTATCTGTCTAATTGGATAAAATTATCAGTATGGTAATGGTCTGGACTGTTTTACTTCATAACAATTGTTCCCTTGATAACATATTCTCTAAGTGATAAAGCTTTCCTTTCCCATGAAGGGCATCTTTCAAAACAGCTACTCTGTTCTGACTTCTGTAGTGGTATACAACCATAACTCCAGCACTCAGAAGGCTGATCTGGTTTTTGTGTTGTGCTGTGTTGTGTTCCACGGAAAGGTCTCAGCCTAGCCCTAGGCTGGCCTCAAACTCACAGTGACCCTCCTACCTCGGCCTCCAGAGTGCTGGAACTAAAGTCAGAAGGTTGAGCCTGGATGATCAGTAGTTGAATACCAGCCTGGACCACATAGTGAGACCTGGTCTCAAAACTAGAAGATTGAAAGACAATTCCTGCTAAGAACTCACTATATCTTTCAATATGCATGCACAAATCTTATTCTCAAAGGAAATCTTATTTAAAAATTTCATTAACTAACAAATAAATAGGCAGTAACAAAACACTAACTATAAACAAAAATGAATGAGGAAAAAACTGTTTAAACTGAGTACAATCTTGCATAAGCATAATATTTACTAAAATTTTCATGATTTCAAAATCATTCCATTTAATAAAACTTACAAATAACAGATTATGACATTATTTTCTACCATATTCTCAACTCAATAATTTGACCCAAATCCATCAAAACTAACTGTAACACAAAAAATATTTTGACATTCTCTTTAATAAAAACAAACTTTCTCTATACACTTAGATCTTTATAAAATTCTAGATATACAATAAAATTTTCATTTCATTTTCCTACATTCTATACCGAATACATTTAATATCTATTTGCAAAATTAACCAGTATATAAAATGAAGCTAATGCTTTAGCATGAAAGGCAACAAATATATAAATATTATATATTTATAAAAATGCACTTTCTCTCAAGAAACTAAACCAAAGAAAAACTACATTAAAGATGACTTGAAAAAGAACAATATAAAGCATTAAGAAAGACAAGAATCTATCTCTGCTCTCACAGAAGGCTCTACAAAAAAAGACCCCCAAGATATCAATCATTCTCTAACCCACTAATGATTAATAAGTAGAAATAGCCCTATAAGAAACCTTCATTTAGCTTTTACATAGGATTGCTTACAGGAGATGTTTGTTGAAAGTGCTGTGATAGAAGTTCCCTTCATGGTGCTTTGCTTATAACAAGAACAACCACAGCAGGCGAGGGGCCTGTTTCATCAGTGCATCCTCATGTTGGTGTATAAATGCTAAGACCATACATAATTTAAACACAAATGGGGAGGTAAAATGATAAAAAGTCAAAGAATCAAAGTTTCATAGATTTCAGTCTAATTCATCTTAACAAATAATGAGAATCCATTCTTGCCTTGTTTGAATGAGCAACTTCTTAATTTCTTCAACAAAATGACAGTATTATTTATTTCATGAAATTATGAAGAGCAAATGACTAAAAATACATGAAACTGGGTTAAAACTCAATAGGTATTAATTCCAGTATTTTAAATTAATAACATAATCAATGTTTTTCCTTCCTTTGGAGAGAGAATTTCTTTCTTTTTCTTTCTGCCTTTCAAAACATTCCAGATTTAGCAAAAGAGCTTCACATTTGTTCATTAACACATATTCTAAACTTCGCGATAGTGGACGCACAACTGGGAAATAAACTCCTTATTGCCTTGTTCAAAACAATGCAAGGTGCAACTACAGTGGTGTTTTCTAATTCTTTTCTTAACTCATTTTTAATTCTCTTCATGGTTTTACTTGCTCAGAAGTTTGCAACCCTTATGTAATACAATGGCTCAAAAAGCAATAACTATAATTCTGAAAATGAAATCTGACTCATTACAAAGTCCATCAGAATGAAATGTTCACAAATACGATAAATGATTACTTTTAGGTTATCCTATGTACTAGGCTAGCATTTCTCGTATTTCTTACATGAAGAGCTCTTGTATACTTATAATAAGTAAAGTTATACATCTCAACAAAAGCAAGTATTTTATCACATGAACATTAAAAGCTCAAGACAAAATGTATTTGAGAAGATGCCTACTCTTTCCACTGATGTTCAACATAGTCTTCAATGTCTCCACTAAAGAAATAGGGCAAGAAAAAGCAACAAGGGTGATACAAACAAAAGAACTGAATTCAAAGATTCTTTACTCAAATCCATAACTACAAAGGTACGTATGGCCAGCTAAATCCTCTCTTTAAAAACAGAAGGGATGACACTAGAGTGAAGACAGTTCTGCTGGACATGCAGCACCTGTCTAACACAGAGTCACCCAGGAACCACAGCAGTTCCCACCATGAGTCATATTATGAAAGAAGAGTCCACAAGTTCAACACGCCACCCCTTATGATGTACCTGCCAGACTCCAAGTGTAGAAGACCCACAAAGAAGCTGCTTTAACAGTCTATATTAATATTACAGATGAAAATTAACTAAACTAAAACACATAGAACAAATTATGTATCCCAAAAGCT
Source organism: Jaculus jaculus (assembly GCF_020740685.1). Taxonomy (NCBI): domain Eukaryota; kingdom Metazoa; phylum Chordata; class Mammalia; order Rodentia; family Dipodidae; genus Jaculus; species Jaculus jaculus. The sequence goes on from NC_059115.1 coordinate 62,120,752, forward strand.
GAAAAAATCTAAAAGAAATGGATCAATTCTTATACAACCTACTAAAATTAAATCAAGAAGTTAAAAAAAAAAAACTTGAACAGATCCACAAGCAGTAATTTATAAAAAAGAAAAGTTCCTGACTAAAAAATATGCAGGCCAGGATGGATTCACTGCTGAGTTCTACCAGATCTTATAGAAGAATTAACACTAATACCTCTCAGAGTATTGCATAAAATAGCATAGGAAGAAAGACCACCAAATTCATAAAATGCCAGCATTATTTAGATACCAAAACTGAATAAAAACCCAGTTAGAAACCCCCAAAACTATATATCAATCTTCCTGATGAACATAGATGCAAAACTTCACAAGAACATACTTGAAAACAAATTTCTAGAACACATCAAAAAGATCATTCCTCACAATCAAGTTGGCTTTATTCTAGAAATGCAAGGGATAGTTCAACACACACAAATCAATAAAAGCAAAACATCACAAAAACAGACTCAATAGAAATCACATCATCTCAGTAAATGTAGAAAACATCCCTTCATGATAAAAAGTCTGAAGAGGCCGGGCGTAGTGGTGCACGCCTTTAATCCCAGCACTCGGGAGGTGGAGGTAGGAGGATTGCTGTGAGTTTGAGGCCACCCTGAGACTATATAGTAAATTCCAGGTCAGACCAGATTACATCAAGACCCTACCTCGAAAAACAAACAAACAAAAAAAATGTCCAAAGAAACTTATCTTACCATGATAGGCTATATGTGACAAATCTATAGCAATATACTAGATGGGGAAAACCTGAGAACATTTCTTCTAAAATTTTAAACAAAATAAAGATGCCTATTCTTTCCACTGATTTTCAACATAGTGTTCAATGTCTCCACTAAAGAAATAGGGCAAGAAAAAGCAACAATGGTGATACAAACAAAAGAACTGAAGTCAAAGATTCTTTACTCAAAAGACCAAATGCTCCACTAGAAAACTCTTAGAACTGATACAATACACACTTTATTGAAACTGCAGAATATAAAAATTACATTAACAAATCAGAAAACACACATACACTTGCTGAGAAAGAATCAGAAAAAAAAATCATTCACAATAGCTTAAACAAAAACCTAAGAATAAATCCAACCAAGAAAGTGGAAGACCTCTACAATGAAAAATTTTAAATACTAAAGACAGAAAATGAAGAATATAGAAGACAGAAAGGCCTCCTGCACTCATGAATTATCATCCTCTTATCTCAGCCTCAGGACAGCTGGAATGATAAGCATGTGCCACCACATTCAACTCCTAAAGCCCAAGTTCTTATCTTCTATTTCTCAATAATAGCAAGAGATATTACGGCCTCTTATTCCCAGAGATTTTCTACAATATCCAGTTCATGGTAGGTACATATTAAAAAGTGACCAAAAACAAGAACAGGATGCAGTGCTAAAAGTTGAGGAATGTGATATATGAAAAGTATTACTTTTGCTTTTTTTCCCCCCTCTGATTCTATGATACTCTGAAACAAGCCTAGAAAAACTTATGAATGAGAGATGATGTTTCCCTAATATTGCACTAACTTTATGTAAATTCTCAAAGGACCACTAAGAAGAATCAAGAAAGTCAAGAGCTCTCAAGCTCTTAGCTCCACTATTATAGAAGGTTATTTATTTTTAGAAACAACAGCTAACAAAACAATGCAATTCATACCAGCACAAAGCAGGGTTATGAGACATTGCTCATACATAAAAACTAAGTATCTACATATACCATTTCAAGACCATGATAGTAAAAATTAAAAACAAAACTCTTAATCACTTTCATTATTATTAAAAAGGTTTGTCCAATTCCAGCAGTCAGTTATAGAAAGGCAAATATAGTTTAAATTCAGCTTGGATCCTCTATTATCAATCTTAATTCTTTTTTAAAATATATTTTATTTATCTATTTGAAAGAGACAGAAAGAGAGGGAAAGAGAGAATATGGGCATGCCAGGGTCTCTAGCCACTGCAAACAAACTCCAGACGCCTGCACCACGTTGTATATCTGGCATATGTGGATACTGGGGAATCGAATTTAAGACCTTAGGATTCATAAGCAAGTGCCTTAACCACTAAGCCATCTCTCCAGCCCTCATTCTTAATTCTTAAAAAAAAAAAAAAAAGAAGAAGAAGGAGGAAAGAGACATTTCAACAGCAAAAGAAATAGAGGCTAGTTTCATCTTTGCTGTCATGTGGGTATGATGCTTCTATATACATCATGTTTCTCTGTTTCCAAAGGAAGCTGGGTTAATTGTTCTACATGGGCTGGGCTATATTTATAGGTTAACTCAAAATTTGCTGAAGAGGTTTCATTACTGTAGTTTATCTCTCATATTATGAATATAAATTGTACTTTACTTTACCAAACCCATTTTTCAGGAAAATTCCCCCACAGTATTCCTTTTTTTTTTAAGATGTGGGCAAAACAGACCCAATTTATAGATTTTTCTAGTACTAGGAATCAATCATAAATGTGCCTATGCCTTTCTTCATCTACTCTAGAGAAGAGCAGAAACTGTTGTTTCAACTTTGAGGGTATTCAATGAAGCAAATGGATTTGGAACTTTCAGCCAAAGTGGAATTTTCAGCTAAAGTGCAGAAAGCTTCTCTGTGAATTTTCCATGCTGTACAATCATACTCCAATGAAAACTAAGTATGACTCTCCTACTGGACCAAATTCTGAATGTAAGACATGAAGATAATTCATCAATGACTAGACTTTCAGAAACCAATTTTCAGAATTAAGAATTCTGATGATATGAATGTAAATGGTCCCCACAGCCTCAACTGTTCATGTTTAAGCTTCCTATTTAGTCCTCAGCAGGTGGAGCACTGTGGGAGGAGTGTGTCACTGGGGTAGATCTTAGAGTCCAGCCTAGTGTATGTTCAGAGCCAGCTTGTGCTTGCCTTTCTTTCTTCTCCCCCACACCCCCGCTAAGGATGTATGATGAAGTAAGCCAGCTTCTTTCCTATGAATGAAGCTTCCCCTCGAAACCACAATCCTGAGATGTATACTCTTTCCTCCCCTAAATTGATGCTGACCAGGTGCTTTGTCCCAGCAACAGAGAAGGTAACTGCAAAAGTAGGATGAAACTGTTTCCAACTTTGTTTCTAAACTGCATTTTTACTTGAAAATAATATTATAAATAAAGTTTGCAATTTAGCAAAGGAGGGAAAGAATCATAAGGTGTCTTAGGAAAATAAGCATTGAGAGTAGTAGGAAGCAAATATTAAAAAAACACAAAATGAAAATAAGTAAGGGCTAAAAATATACAAACTAAATGAAAAACAAAAGGTTTTGAAGTATCGATGGTGTGAAAGTAAAAGAAACTTAATAGCATGGATTCTTTAAAAACAAACACCTTTTCTTTATGTTATATTTTGTATTTTTCCAAATATGAAACAGAATACTATTTAGAAAAGAACATCCGGATATACATGTTTGTATCTGTATGTGTGTATACATATATGTATAAAATAATTTCCAACAAATCTTATAAGTAAAAGACTAGGAAAGCTATCTGAGGAGCCAGTATGCCTGAATCTATTCCTCCAGGTAAAGAATGATTACTGCACTGGTTTGAGATGCAGGCAAAAACTCAGTAACACCAGATGCTACTATACAGTGTATAGCTAATTAAGATTTAATGTGCTTTTCTGCTTCAACAATTAAATGGGGAGGGACTTCAGGGAATTGTTTTATATTCCTAGAGAAATGAAACAATGGTCAGGAAAGTGAAAATATATTTCTATGAAAACTTCTGCTTGCTTCCACTTGTCTGAGGGGCATTTTTACTTACAGGATAGCCCCTTCCTCTCTTTCATTTGAGTTTGCAATTCATGTTATGTTGTCAAAGCTTTCAGAGCATGAAGTCTGGACAAACCAGATGCCATGACTCTCTAGGAAATCCATGTTTAGTGGAATATAAAGAAGAGCTGTGGGAGCTTGGCAGCCATTATTACTATCTGATTCCATAGCACCTACCAGAGATGGAAAGTTTTATCATGTACCTTTAACTACCAAATTCACAAAACAAACAGAAGGTTTGCCATGGGAGGTAGAGAATGATCTGACTATATCCTGTAGTTACTCTTCCAGTAAAACAGCATGTGTTGTCTAAAATTGCTATGGGAACCTGGGAGCTCATCAGAAAAATGAGCCTTAGTTGAACGCCTTTTTAATAACCTATACCATGACCTCGACAGTAAATAAAAGGTTTACTGCAGACATCCATTATAAATCAGAACAAAGATTAACATTAAAATAGACATATAATGATTATAAACTTTGCAATTTAATGATGATACTAAATTCTTCACAAGCATATAACTATGCAAGATTTTGTTTGCATACTGTATTGGTTTTAATATACTCTATAAATCCAAATGAACATTAAAGGAGGCTTATTTGTCTTTGTTTTCTTTTCTGCCTGGGACATAAAACAGAGGGAGAATCACTGCATCAGTTACCTTCTTGTTGCTGGGACAAAATACCTGAAAAAAATAAGCTGAAGAGAGGCAGAGCTGACTTCAGCTTACAGGCCCATCTCATTAGGGAAGGCATGGAGGCTGGCACTTGGGGCAGCTGGTCACATTCAGTTCAGTGAGGAAGCAGAGGGTGATGAATGCAGCTGCTCAGCCAGCATTCTCCTTTTCGTGCATTCCAGGATCCCAACCTAGGGAACGGCACTGCCCACAGCTAAGGCGGGTCTTCCCACCTCAGAAATCTAATCAAGATGATTCCTCAGACAGGCCCAGAAGCTAACTTACTGTACACAATCCCTGACAGGTGGCTGATTCTCCATCCTGTTGACAACTGATTCTCATGCTATTGGATGCTTCTTCCATACAAACCACAGATAATTCTCTCCATATTCAAAACTACCATGACTCAGATCCAAAAGAAAAATATTAAAGTAGGTACAAAAAAGGGGGCAGCCAAAATCAATTTAAAATGAAATAATAAGCTTCATTTAACATTCCAGTATGTGTCATTCATATTACCTTTCATGAAAGTGGAAATTAATGGTAGAGTAGAAAGGAAATTTGACTGAATTTCTAAGTATTTTAGGTTCTATACATCCTTTTACCATTTATAAGTTTGGGTAAATATAAACCCTTCCTGGGCATTGTGTCACAGAAGTGAAACCCAGACACAGCTTCTTCCTACCTTCATTTAATGATGCAGTGTACACAGTGTCAGTGTGTGACTAAAAAGACTGTGACAAAGAATGCTTAAAGTCATCATACAATTCTAATGACAAGCAGAGACTCAACCAATGAAAAACCACAGCTCCTCTTGCATCCTTAAGAGAAAAGAGATCAAAGAGCATACTGTTACCCCCAAATTTGGAAAGCCAGATAGGTGAACCCAGAAAATCACAACTTACTAGAGCAGAAAACCTGAGAATCAGAGACCCCATGGAACTGGTGGCAATTTAGGAAAATGTGAAAATATTAACTAACTGTTCCAGTCACTGTGTGGCCAACTGTGAAATGGTAACTCCGAAGGGTGTACGTCATAGGAGGCCCCTCACTTTTGTTAAGTTTGACTCTCAGGAGTACAACCTGGTCCTCACAGTTAATACTGGAAAAAAAGTTCATCCATGTTTCTGTCAAGGAAAAAGAAAATGACACCATTTTGAAATATTTTCAATCACTCTAAGAAAATCCAGTCAAAGGAGAAACTAAGCAGAGCCTAACGTGCTGGAGCTTCATCAGGCCTGGCTGATTTTAAGAAGGGACCTAACAAAGTGCAGCCCATGCTAACGTTCTAGGAAGGAGAAGGGAGACACCCATCCCCAGCCCCCTCTCCACATCCGTCCAGCTAAGGGGAAGATTTAGCAAACCGAGAAGCACTGTGAGTTATACCTTTTGACACACTGTCTAAACACAGTCCTATGAACAGGAAAACAAACAAACAAAAATGTGGCCTTCTTTTCAATTTTTTTCTTAATGTCATTAATCATATTTTATTAATTTATTTTATTGTTTATTTTTACTTGTTTATTTGAGAGCAACAGACAGAGAGAGAAAGGAAGATAGATACGAAAGAGAGAATGGGAGCACCAGGGCCTCCAGTCACTGCAAATGAACTCCAGACACATGCACCCCCTTGTGCAGCCAGCAAATGTGGGTCCTGGGGAATCAAACCTGGGTCCTTTGGCTTTGCAAATGCCTTAACCACTAAGCCATCCCTCCAACCCCCTTTTTTCAATGTGATATCAGAATTTGAAAACAGATTTTAAGATTTATGATGGAGGAGAATGGGAAGAACAGGAGTGACTCTCTTTATATCTTTGCTTGTTAAGCATTCAGGTAATAATCATAGTTTTGGGCTATGTATATTCACAAATCAAGGCTTAGTAATTATACATTGCCTTCTGGCTGGCTCAATATACCTAGGCAAATCATGTGATCTCTCTGTGCTTCTATATTTGAACTAGATCCTACTCAAAAAGTAATTGACTATTTCTACAGGGAATTATATAGTAATCTTCACTTTGCAAGGTACAAACAGTGGAGTTTTCATAAATTTTATATTTCTATAAAAATAAAATTCTGTCAATTACTTATAACTTTTATTGGCAATAAATATATTATTGTTCTTTTATGTAAATTTTGCATAAAAATGTGACATTTGGAAAGGTTAGAAAGCATCACGGTGTCAATTTCTTTTTAAGTCTTCAAAGTACACTATCATCAAATAGATGGGAAATAAAGGAAATGAACTTTAAGGTCTCGTTCAAAGCTGAAGATTCTATGACTAAGAACTCTATGTGAAATCTGAAAGACAGCACCACATTAAAAATAATGCTGAAAGTGTTTATTGTAGAAAATATTCAAAAGGCTATTTGATAGAAAAATTATTCCTTCTTGCACATATACTTCAAATAAGAATCATTGGCAATCTGTAAGTGGAAAATACTTACCAAGTTATTTTAAAGTATACATACATGGAAGAAAGGCACAGCAAATGCTGTAAGCTGCATTTCATATGCCATCTGTCACATCAAAACCATTACTCATATTTTAGGCTGTCTTGAGTGTCTTTTCTGGACAAATTTAACAATCAGTAATATGTGACCCTTCTTTGTGAAGATTAAAATGTATTACTTAGGGGGAGGTGGAGAGATAACTCAGTATTTAGTGGTGCTTTCTTGCAAAGCCTGCTGGCCTGGGTTCGATTCCCTAGTACCTATGTAAAGCCAGTCTGGAACATGTGTCTGGATTTTGTTTGCAGTGTTAGGAAGCCATGGAGTGTCAATTCTCATTTATTCATTCTCTCTCTCTCTCAAAAACAAACAAACATAACAAGGTGAATCATTCAGAATACAGTATATTAGTTTTATTTTTCCAAACAGAATTTGTGATGGTCCATTCATACACAAATATTTATTAATATTTATTATTTCTGCAACTAACTGCATAAGAAACATGAATCTGTACTGCTTATATCCACAAATCTAAAATTATTCCTTAAAAGAGTCAGTACAATATCAATTCCATATGCATGACTCTTAAATCTCTATGCTTATTGAGATGTTTATACTGGAAAGTCATGATTGCAGTTGTGTCTAAGATCATTCATCATCATCTTATTTGCAGTGATGACAAGAAATTTGAGGTGGCAAGTAAGTTTTCCAGATAAATAGCATTAGAATTGTTCTAGCTTCTATGAATATGAATACTTTCAAAACTAGTCTTCAGTAAAAGATGGACAACAGCCTCACTAAACTGCTCTCTCTAAGGCTGTGTATGTCTATGCTGGCACAGCGGTGCGACTTCCACTGAGGTAAGTTCCCATAACAATGAATAAACTCACGTTCAAGTGAATGCCTTCAGTATTTACACTTCCGAAAGCTGACTCAATCAACCCATTGTTCCAGAAGATGCAAGTTATGACAGGACTTATAAAGTGAAATGTTAATCAGCTGAACACAAAAAGAAAAAGAAACAGCTTGAAATTTCACCTGGAGCTTAATTAGCACACGTCAAGCTGCCACCAATGCAAAGTCACATGATCATGACAGAGCTCAAACAGCCAAAAGCCTCTTGAAGCATAGTACTCTGCTGGAATATACTTGAATTCTCTCTCCACAACACTGTATTTCCTCATAAAATACCTTGATATAAAATAATTTTAAAATACAGTAAATGGAGCTGGACGTGGTGGCGCATGCCTTTAATCCCAGCATTCGGGAGGCAGAGGTAGGTGGACTGCTGTGAGTTCGAGGCCACCCTGAGACTACATAGTGAATTGTAGGTCAGCCTCGGCTAGAGTGAGACCCTACCGCAAAAAAAAAAAAAAAAAAAACCAGAAAATGGGCTGGAGAGGTGGCCTAGTGGATGAGGTGTTTGCTTGTGAAGCCAAAGGACCCAGATTCAATTCTCCAGGCACCAAGTAAGCTAGATGCACAAGGTGGTGTGTGCATGTGGAGTTTGTGCACTGGCTAGAGGCCCTGCATGCTCATTCTCACTCCCAACCTCCCTCTCTGTTTCAAATAAAAATAAACTTAAAAAAAAATTTAAATACAGCAAACAAGGGGCATATCTCACCAAAAGGGAAAAAAAAAAACATTTTCTTCATTATGAAAACCTTAAACCCACTTCTCCATAGAATCCAGCAAGCGGTTATTCTCAAAGACAAGTGCTGGATGCTGCTAGCTGGGCTGCGCTATGGGCTTCTTGCTCAGTGTCAAACTGAAGGAGGAAGACTTCCACCCTCACATAAAATTCATTGCAAGGTCAAGGACTATGGTGGTTTGATTCAGGCATCCCCCATAAACTTAGGTGTTCTGGATATTAGGTTCCCCAGCTGATGGTAATTGGGAATGTATTGTTGGGGGCAAGCTTATGGGTGTTATAGCTAGTTTCCCCATGCCAATGTTTGGCACACTCTCCTGTTGCTATGGTCCACCTTATGTTGGCCAGGGGGTGATGTCCACCCTCTGCTCATGCCATCGTTTTCCCCTGCCATGGTGGAGTTTTCCCACAAGCTTCTCTTGGTTGGGTGATTTCTACCAGCAATGCAAACCTGACTAAAACAGTAAAGTGGTACCGAGGAATGGGAATGCTGCTAGACACCCGACTGTGTGGCTTTGGCCTTTTGGAGCTGATTTTCAAAAGGAATGTGGAAGGATTTGAAACCTTGGCCTAAGAGATGCCTTGCAGTGCTGTAAGTACAGCTTGTTGGACTATTCTGGTCAGAGTTGAAAGACCTGAATGCAGTAAGAACTATGGACTGCGTATGAGAGTGAGAAAGAGCTTTTGTTTGACTGGGTTAGCAGCTTATATGAGAAGTTTACTGTTATCCCCATGTTCTGAGAAGTTGTGCAGGGTTGCTTTGCAAAGAAATGAACTGGCATGAGCAGAGGGATATGGCACAGAAAAAAAATTTGGGGTGAACTGCTGCCCATTCAGCTGCAATTGAGAGATTACAACCTTTGAGACTGAGCTAGCTGATCTGCACTGGGGCAACAGGAAGAATGCAGACTCTTTTGAAGGGGCCTGAGTGCTCAAGGAGTGTCCTGTTCTTCAAAGCCTGCTTTATTCCCCCCAGGATTAACAAATTGGCACCCTACCTGTTATTGTGGAGTACCAGAAATGCAGGAAAGAGGGTCATTGAGTTTGCAACACGGTCTTGTGTTTTGGAAATGGCCATGGTTAGTGTGAAGCAGGATTGCTGGTTGCCTGCACGGAGACCCCATGGGGCCGTGAGGATGAACTGTGGGTTGCAATGGAGACCCAGTGGAGCTGCCAGGACCACGAGATGGCTGCTAAGGAAAGCTGCCGGTCCCGATGAAGTTTTCCAGGACTGTGAGTTGCCTAGCTGGAGGGGTGGAATTGGAATGCCAGAGACTTGTTGCTGGTTAGAATTATTGGAGATTTGTCACTGGCTAGTGTTGCTGGACTTGAAGCTAGAGTTTGATGCTTACCCTGGCTATTTTAAATCTTGTATTGACTGAGTATTTCTTTGCTATGCCCAACGCCATCTTTTGCAGTGTGAACATTTATTCTGTGCCTTTATGGATTTTTTGAGGTTATTTTTTTGGTATTATTGCTCAGTTAAAAGATCTTGGATAATGGGGAAGTATGAACATCATTGGAACTGATAAAAACTATGGGGACTTTTAAAGTTGGACTGACTGCATTGTATTTTACATCATGTATAGATATAAGTTTATGGGGGCCAGGGCTGGAATGTGGTGGTTTCATTCAGGTGTCCCCTGTAAACTTAGGTGTTTTGAATGTTAGGTTGTCCAGCTGATGGCAATTGGGAATTAACACCTCCTGGAAGGAGTGTATTGTTGGGGACGGGCTTATGGGTGTTTATAGCCAGTTTCCCCATGCTAGTGTTTGGCACACTCTCCTGTTGCTATTGTCCACCTTATGTTGGCCAAAGTGTGATGTCCACCCTCTGCTCATGCCATTGTTTCCCCTGCCATCATGGAGCTTCCCCTCGAGCCTGTCAGCTAAAGTAAACCCTTTTATCCCACCAGCTGCTCTTGGTCAGGTGATTTCTATAGGCAATGTGTAACGGCAACAAGGGCATAACACACAGTATACTGATTAGTGCCGCAAAGTAGATCATTTATTCAGTCTTCTCTTCAACAACTTCTTGAGTACTTTTTAATCCAGGCCCTGTAAAAGCTAACATTAAATGTTAAAGAAATGTACTAAATTAGATGTAGCAAATGCTATGAGCAAGTAGTGAAAAGTCGAATTCTAGGGAAGGCTCCCGTAAAAGACATTTCATAGCTAAACAGAATGTGAGGGAGTTGAGGAAGGAGAGTATTCTCTAGATGGAGGAAATAGCTGCAGGAACCAAGAGAGGCAAGAAAAAAACTTGGTATATTTGATGAAATGAAGCAAGTGCTGAGGGCTAGAGGTAAAACGCAATGAGTATGGTTAGGGATATGAGACTATCATAAGAAGACGGCAAGGTTGTTAAGTAGGAAAGTGAAAGCAATTACCAAAGAAGTTTGGGTTATGGGAGTAGAAACTGCATTGTAGAGGGTTAAAGACCATGAAAAGCCATTTGTTTAAAAAGTTTGGCTTATAAAAGGGTAGAAAAGAGGGCTGTAGCTGAAACCAAAGATTGGTTTGTTACTTTTATCTGATGCTTGGATTTGTTTAAGCAAGCTTAAGTGTTCTTGGTACCATGCCAATCGAGAAGATGGCACTGAATACAGGGAGAGAGAAATCACGGAGTTAACTTGAAGGGATGGAATCTGGAGCCTGGGAAATTACAGATAGCCAATTAGTGCAGCGTGCCATTTTCTTCAGCAACGCTCGCTGACAGAGCGAAGGTGGCAGACCTCCAGGGCCAGAGTGCTTGCTGGTGGGCACAGGAAGACTGTTGGAGAAAATAAATAAAACTGATCAAATAAAAACTGGACACTTAAGAAGTTTGGTATGGTGGTGCATGCCTTTAATCCCAGCACATGGGAGGGGAAGCAGAGGTAGGAAGAGCCCATGACTTCAAGGCCAACCTAAAACTAAACAGTGAATTCCAGGTCAGCCCTGGCTAGAGCAAGACCCCACCTCACAAAACCCAAAACAACAACAAAGAAGTACATAAAAGAGAATTTTAAAAAGTACTTAAAAGAGAATAAAATGACAAATCAGAATAAGACAGAGGAAAGGACAATGAAAATAGAAATGGTCTATCAATCAAGACAGAAAGAAGTAACCTGAGACAAAATATACACATTTTGATTTTACAGTTGGAAGTTTTATGAGGGTTGAGATCAATGCTAGAGCTAAAGAGGTCTAGGGAACTTTCTACTAAGATGCTGTCCTTGTTCTTTTGTTTTCTAATTTTTATTTTTATTTATTTATTGGGGAAGACAGAGGGAGGGAAGGAAAGAGAGAGCAAGAACATGCAAGCAGGCCTGGACACACAAAGCTTTCTTGCCACTCCTGATTCATGTCCCACCGTGTGTAGCAGGCTTTACTTGTACTGAAGACCAGAAGCTAGGCTGACAGGCCTTGCAATGAAGTGTCTAAAATGGCTGAGCCATCTCCCTAGCCCAAGAGGCTGTCTTTGTATAAAGCCCCTGTCCCTTTGTTATTCTTATTAATTATTCTTATTCTCATTAATTGTTAATAAATACTGCAGTTCCTCATCATCCCTCCCCACTCTAAATCTACCCATTCCTACACACTTTGAAATTCAAGAAATAGACCAGCCATGATTGGAGAAAAATGCCAAGGAATAAGATGCCTGAGCAAGTTCTGAGTTTACAAACATTTTTTTTTTAAACAGAAGCTCATTGTTTAATTAATACCTTAAATGGAAATACAAATGGCAAAACAGAAATTATAGGCATTCTACTAGAAGCAGAACCTCATTATTTCATTCAACTTCCCTCACAATTTATCTAGCAGTACCTAGAAGCTTAGCACAAACTGGCCTTTCATTCAAAGTGAACTTGAAATTTTAAATTACATCTTAAAACACTGCATAGTTGGAATAACTATAAATAACTTAGGTTGAAATAATATAGAATTTTATGAGCAGAAATTTCTAGTAAATAATCAAGAAATTTTGGTTTGATCTTTCTATACCTAACAGTAAAACTTGTTCTATCTTTGGGGGAAAATTTATATTTGCCAAAATCTTGTGTTAGGAATTTTACATGTGTGATTGCATGCAATTCTTTCAGAATTCCTGTCATGAAATTTTACTCCCATTTTTCAAAAGTAAATTAAGGTCCAGAGATAGCAAGGAACTTACCTACAAACACGACGTTAATAAGTTTCAAAGGATCTGCACACAAAAGCCTACATCATTGCTCCCAAGTTCATAAGTGCTACAATGTTCCCTAACTGCCATTTTTATATAAAATCCTATGGCTAAAAGCCTATAAAGTATTTTCTCACACATACTATTGAAAGCAGCTCAGCCCTTGAGAATTATCCTATAACTGCTTTACAATAATGGCACATTATATAGTCATTCTAACAGAGCCTAGTTCAATCGGTTTTCTTTTAGCAAATAATGGTTTTTCTACCACAAGTAAACTAAATTTGATGTTGCTTCTTTAGTCATGGTACTCCTTATATCCTAATTCTATACACATGGTTGGTGAGACTCTACCTTATGAGTTAGTGTTAAACAGCATCATTAACCTTGAAAGGTTGGCTGGAAGCGAAACGGCAACCTCTGAGATGTGTCCGTGTATCAGTAACAAAGGTCACAGAACTAGATCTTTGTGACAGGCAGGAGAAAAAGCAGCCTGCCTCCTCCTAACAGACGCGGCTGCTTCTCTCACAGGGGCCGCCAGTGCTCTCTTCAGCGGCACTGCTACACTCTTCCACTTTCTTGTTTGCATCCTTCACACGACACATGTCAAGAGGCAAATACAGGGCTGGAGAGATGGCTTAGTGGTTAAGCGCTTGCCTGTGAAGCCTGAGGACTCCAGTTTGAGGCTCGATTCCCCAGGACCCACGTTAGCCAGATGCACAAGGGGGCGCACGCGTCTGGAATTCATCTGTAGTGGCTGGAGGCCCTGGCGCGCCCATTCTCATTCATTCTCTCTCTCTCTCTCTGCCTCATTCTCTGTCTGTTGCTGTCAAATAAATAAATAAATAAAACAAAAAAAAGAGGCAAATACATAACTTCCTGTGGTGGTTTGAATCATATGTCCCCTATAAACTCGTGTTTTGAATGCTTGGCTCCCAGCTGGCAATTTGAGAAGTGGAGCCTTGCTGGAGTGGTGTGTCCATGACATGAAAAATAAAGTATTTTAACAAACATTTTACAATGTTTTCAAAAAAAATCTTTAATATGACAAGAATTCTTAAGAATAGAGCCAGTAGCTGAAATTGTATTAGAAAATATATAATCCCCTAGGCATCCACAAGTCAAGGGCTGAATTTGTAAAAATTCTTTATTTTTTTTTAATTTTTATTTATTTATTTATTTGAGAGAGACAGACATAGAGAGAAAGACAGATAGAGGGAGAGAGAGAGTGGGCGCGCCAGGGCTTCCAGCCTTTGCAAACGAACTCCAGATGCGTGCGCCCCCTTGTGCATCTGGCTAATGTGGGACCTGGGGAACCGAGCCTCGAACCGGGGTCCTTAGGTTTCACAGGCAAGTGCTTAACCGCTAAGCCATCTCTCCAGCCCTGTAAAAATTCTTTAAAACTCACTTTACATATAAAAGATATTTGCCTTTTCTATATGCTTCACAATCAAACTGTAAGATTTGGTGCTACAGAAACATAAAAGCCAATGAACTAGAAGACATTTATGAATGAATTACGACTAGTTATCAGAACAAATTGTGCTCTCTAAGCAAACACAGTCCTCCCTTTGTATCTAAAGAGATAGCTTCCAAAATTTAAGGACCACCAACCATTACCCTGGAGATACCAAAATTTGTGGATGGTCAACTACCTTAAATAAAGACCTTTTTTTTTTTTTGCATATAACCTATGTATACCCTCCCATGAAGTTTAAATAATCAGACATTTATTGTACCTAATATAACATAGATGTTATATGGCTGCCATACTGTATGCCTTAGACAATAATAACAAAAAATAAAAATGTTGACTCACGGTCAGTATAGGCACAATTTTATTTTCAAATTCCTTTTGACCTGAAGTCAAGTGAATCTGCAGATTTAGAATTTATTGATACAGATGCCAGTTGCTAAAATGTCTTACACATCACTTAACTGTTTATGAAAAGTAAATCCATTAACATAACCTTAATAAAGGAAAAATGGAATTGAGGGGGGGAAGCATTTCTCTTGCTGTGTTCTCTTTCAGAGGCCTAGGAGCTAAACACAATGAGTTAATAATTTAATTAGAGAAGAAGGATGCCTTGTGAGCAAGGGCACATTTCAAAAATGCACTGTGGGCCAGAGAGATGGCCCAGTGGATTGCCGTAGGGCCAAAGCTCAGATCCCCAGCACCCACGTGAATATGGGGCAGGCATGGTGGCCCTCCTGTAATCCCAACACTAGGGAAGTAGAGACAGGAGACCCCTCATATAAACCAACCAGTTCCTTTAGCCAAATTGGCAAGCCCTGGTTTCAAGTGAGAGATCCTGACTCAGTAAATAAATTGGAAAACAACTGACAAAGAAATCTAATGTCAACCTTTCTTCCTCCATACCCATGCACACTCATGTGCATGTGTACCAACAGTCACATGCACCCTCACATGTGCAAACATGCACACACACATCAAAAACATAAATGCAAAATAAATAATTTTTTAGGCCTCTAGCCACTGCAAACAAACTCCAGATGCATGTGGCACCATGTGCATCTGGCTTACATGAGACTTGGAGAATTGAACCTGAGTCCATAGGCTTTGCAGGCAAGTGCCTTAACTGCTAAGCCATCTGTCCAGCCCCAAAATAAATAATTTTAAATGCATGTAAACAATGAAACAGTGACAATGACAAATCAGATATAGTATGGCTAATTAGACTTAACCTAATGCTAACATAAATATATAAACTCATAGATTTTATAAGTATATACAATATAAAACAAAATATAAGTAGTAATCCAATAAATGTTTATTTATACAAATAAACACAAATATACAGGCATAACCTAACAGCTCTTGAGTATATACTACAGATATAATTGATTTAATAATCAATTACCTTAATAATCAATTAACCTTAACTTCAAAAATTTCATGACTCCCCAAAGACATGGAAAACTCATATGAAAACCTGAAATCATATATTTTACATTAAACAATCATTAAACTCAGCAATAATCCATCTAATATCATGAGCAATAGTAAAAGCTTATTCAGTTTGTTTTATTTAATTCTACTTCACAAGGGTGTCATCACTACAGAATGTGCATGTATAAAACACGCAAATGTCACTACATTATGACTCTATTATGCTACTTTACCCAGTACTCATCTTTCAAAGGTTACTTGTTAGTTTCTGTTTGTTTTTCAGAATCAATGACATTTCTTTATTCTTTGAGATTTTATGGCCCATTTTGGTTTTTATGCTTGTTGAATGAGCCCATATTACCAAGCACTGAATGAACTAAGCCTTATTTAAGGTTCACAGTCAGTCTTACCATTAGTGTCCCAACTCCCACATGAAAAAAATAACTCAAAAGTCAGAATAACAAAGCTACCTAGAAGCAGATGATGGACTCAATCCTGTCTGTCTGCAACCAATGCCCATGGTGCTCTTGACCATTTTCCCACCATACTGACATTTGTAGTTTATTATTTTCCATCCCCTCTTTACCACCTCTTATGTCCTCTCCCCTTCAATTATAAGTAACATTTGTAAGACTCTCTTCACTACTCTTTTGCCACCCTCAATTCTTTTTCTTTTCCTCAATTCTTTTGTAAGCTCATATACCCTGCAATTTCATCTTAATCACACAGACAACATTCCAGATTCTGGGCTGGGAGCAATGGCTCAGTGGTTAAAGGTACTTGCCTGTAAAGCCTGGCAGCCTGAATTCAATTCCCCAGTACCCACATAATGCCAGATGCATAAAGTGTCACATGCATCCAGAGTTCATTTGTAGTGGCAGGAGGGCCTGATGTGACCTTTCTATTTCTCTAATAAATAAATTAATTAAATTAAATGATAAATAAATAAAAATAGTTTTAATTCCAAATTCTATCTTTTGAATATTATATATTTGAGAATGCTTCTATTTCTAAATCTCCAAAGTAAGTATTCGGTTGGATGATCTAAGCATAGATATTTTCAAAATCTTTTACAATTCATCTCACACACAAGAGAAATTGGATTTATTCTAGTCCTTCAAAGTTAATTTCATTCAGCCCACAGAAACTCCAATCTATATTCTTCTTCCCTTTATTCTCTTTATAAAACTGCTACCACAGGCTGAGGAGGCTGCCCAATGGTTAAAGGTGCTTGCTAACAAAGCCTGACAGCCTGGGCGCAATTCCCCAGGACCCACAAAAGCCAGATGCACCTAGTCGCACACGCATCTGGAGTTCATTTGCAGTGGCAGGAGGCCTTGGAGTACCCATGCTCATTCTCTGTTTTGCTCTTTCAAATAAATATTTTTTTAGAAAACTACTACCAAATCAAATCATTTTTTTCTCTCAACACATATCTTGTGGGGGCTGAAGAGATGGCCTAGCAGTAAAGGTGCTTGTTGCAAAGCCAAAGGACCTTGGTTTGATTCTCCAGTACTCACATAAGCCAGATGCAAAGGTGACACATGCATCTGGAATTCCTCTGCAGTGGCTGGAGGCGCTGGTGAGCCCATTCTCCCTCCCCCTTCCCCTTTCTCCTCTCTCCCTCCCCCTCTCTTCCTCCTTTCTCTCTCTCTGCCTCTTTCCCTCTCTCAAAGAAATAAAAATAAAAATATTTTTTAAAAAAGAAATACCTTGTAGATTTCAATTTTGTACTTCATTTGTAAGTCTTTTCTGTATCGGGCATTACTTTATTTCCCTCTTTCATGCTCATCCCCAGGCTGATATTCCAATTGATAAACATCAGCTTTTGTCCTCATATCTTCCCAAGCCCATCAGTGCTCCCAAGTCCACTACATGTGGGTTCATGGGCACTTAGAAATGGAAACAGTACTAAGTTAAAGCAAGGAAACTGGAGTTTAAGTCTGGTTCTGACATTACCCAGTAGTGTGACTAGGCAAGTATTCAAGAAAGCAAGTAATCTCTACTTCTGTTTCTTCAGTAAAAGGAGATGGCATATTAGATTGTGTCTAAAATCTGCTGGTTTTAAAATTATTGATTATCTATCTAGAACGTTTGTCTAAATACTTTGTCATTTAATCACACACTAAGGATCTTATGAGCATTACATATGATTTATGGCATTACATATATAAATTTATTTATATAATAATTAAATATTCTCAAGATAAAAGTTCAATTGGAAGGCATTTGGTTACTTTCCTAATATTCCTGCCACTCTTGTAGCACTGGGCATATCTCCTATCTTGCATGGGCAGGTTATTTATGAAATACCCAGGGCTCACAGCTGGGTAGGATTGTGGATGGCTTTTCTCCCCCAGCAGCTGACATAACACCTTTTGGTACAAAGACAAGTAGCTGGCAAGGAGGAAGTATGCCGCTCAGTTCCAGCTTAGTTTTCTACATACTGCAACTGAGGCATGCGGCGTCTATCTTCCGTAATAGAGACCTCAGCAACAGGGGCATACGAGATCAGTGGCAATAGCCCATGCTACTTTATGGGCCTATGTAGTCTCCTTGACCAACAATTTATTGGGAGGCATCTCAACCCTGGTTCTATATTTTATGACTAATAACCAATGGTTTTGAGGAAATGCTTTATTCATCCATGTAGACAGGGTCTCACTATGCAGCACAGGCTGGCCTTGAACTCCTAATTTCTGATTCTCCTGCCTAAACCTCTAGGGTGCTAGAATTATAGGTATGCACTACTAAGCCTAGGTCCCTGCTGCAGTTACTTTTCATTTTTGGAACGAATGTCCTAACAGAAGCTACTTATGGGAGGAAAGGGGTTATTTCAGGTTTACAGAATCCAGAAGTTCCATCAAGGCAGAAGACGCTAGCTTACTTCCACAGATGCATCGGCAGCAACATCAGCCAGCACCAACAGCCAGTAAACACAACCAGCCAGAGCTCCAGATGGGCTCTGAACGCACCTTAGGGCTAGACCGCAAGCTCCACAAACAGTGGCATCTCTTCCACTAGGTTGCTGTAGATATAAGTAGGAAGTTTAACCTTAATCAAAAATCCCTGAAGATATGGGGGCATACATTCACACCACCATACTTGTATCTTTTCAAGTTAGTGCATGATTGTATTATCTGAGTCTTAAACATTAAAGACAAGAATTGTATTTGTATTCATTCATCTAAAAAACATTACTAGGCCAGGAAAATGGCTCAGCAGTTAAAGGCACTTGCTTGTAAAGCTTGTTAACCTGGATTTGATTCCCTAGTACCTTTGTAAGCCAGATATGCAAAGTGATGGATGCATCTGGAATTCATCTGCAGTGGCAAGAGGTCCTAACGTGTTCATACTCATTCATTCTCTCTCTCTCTCTCCCCCACACACACATACATGCAAATAAATTTTAAAAATTTTTAAAAAGTCTACTAGGCACCCTCTATGTGTTAAGTGGTATATTAAATATCAGGAGCAACAAATATTTATATAGTGGTGAAACAGAAGGAAATACAAAGTAAAATGGGAAATGGCCACCTACACCTGAAGAAGGCTTTGATAAACATGCAAAGATTCAGTAAGATTTAAGTTTAAAAGGACAGATTTTTTTTTCCAGGAAAAATGGTAATTTAGACCATAAGAAGAAACAACATAGGCAAAGGAAAAGATGCTTGGAAATCTTTGAGAATACAGAAGGCTTGGGGAAAGTGGGTTGAAAAGAAACTAATAGAATGGACTGAGATCTGACCACAGAGCTTCATTATTAAGCAGTGGGGAATTAACAAGAACTTTTTTTAAGTGTGTGTGGGTGTGTGGGTGTGTGTGCGCGCGCTTACTGGCATACCAGAGTCTCTTGCTGCTGTAAACAAATGCCCATCCAGCTTTGTGGGTGGCTGAGGAATTGAACCTGGGCCAGTAGGATTTGCAAGCAAGCACCCTTACCACTGACTGGACCATCTTCATGCCCTGTTTTATTTTTTTATTTTACCTTTTTGTGTGTGTGTGGAATGGCATGTGATGTGTGATGTGGTGTGCCACGTGCATGTGCAGGCATATGTGCGTGTGCTTGCAGAGGTCAGAAGAGAACATCAGAACATCACAGGTCCTCTAATCAATCAGTTGCATATTCTTTTTTTTGAGAAGTGGTGTGTCCCTCACTGTCACTGAGCTCCAATGGTTCTCCAGTCTCCGTAGAGGGGCTAGTGTTCCGTGTTCCTCAGTTGTTCTGACTGCTGTCATCAGGTGAAGATTTTTTTTTTTTTTGATTAAAGGTGTGCAACACCATGCCCAGCTCACATTATAGTTTTAAGTGTGAAGAACTGGGAAAATGTACTACTGATACTTTACTAAAATGACTTAGTATAAGAATGGTGAGTTCACTGCCACAATAGTTTTATCACTGTTTAATTCATTTGCTACAACAATAAAATTTTAAATCCTTCAACTCTTCTCTACATTGTTTATCTTTGTTACATGACTAACACATCACAGAAACTCCTTCATCCAAAATGTCCAAATAAATTAAAATCAGTACATGTCTATTAAATTCAAAATATGTAAAAGACATACATTTATTAAATTCAAATATGCCATGTCCTTTGGCTAGGAGGTTCATCAAATATTACTAAGGACTCTTTCATTCTTCATTTTTTTTCCCCTCTTGAGTTTATATTCAGTTCACATTACCTGAGATACCCTCAACATTATGAGGGAATCACTTATAAGAAGAAAGAAGAAACTAAATATATTCAGGCCCTGCATACAGTACTTAGCCTTATAACAGCCCTGGAGACAAGTCTTCATACCCCCGTTTTAAAGAGAAGAAATAAGAACTATATTAGAGAAAGAATTTAAAGTCATGATCTTTCCATTAAGTCAGCAGTTCTTCTAGAATTCAGAGATATAGAGATACTCACTCACATGATTGGTGGATTTCATGGAAATGTCAATATTGTATTTTCTAAGAAATGATGGACTTTTTTCAAAGCCCCATTATTCACTGTCAGTGCTATTTTATAAAATGATATCAACATGAACAGAAATAAACAGCATAATTTCAAAGTAAGAAACCAGCCTGAAGGAAGAACAGTTGACAGCCTTATCCTTTTTATTTTTTTAAATCACAGAACAGCACTGGTTTTCCAGCTGTGAGGACAAGGTCAGCAAGGGAAAAGCAGAACACAGAACCCAAAACAGTCTCCTTCCTACACACTCTTCTCAAGTTCAGTGCAAAAGGATAAGTGCATGCTGCCTCACTAAAGACACCAGTTTTCTGAAAGCTCTACACATGGCAGATTCTGTGGACAAAGAATATTAGAGACTTTTAAAATAATCCAAAGCTTCTAGTATCGACAATGTGTTCATTTTCAACTATTAAGAACAACACATCTGGCCAGGAGTGGTGGCGCACACCTTTAATCCCAGCACTTGGGAGGCGGAGGTAGGAGGATTGCCGTGAATTCGAGGCTACCCTGAGACTCCATAGTGAATTGCAGGTCAGCCTGGGCTACAGTGAAACCCTACCTTGGAGAAACAAAACAAAAAAAAAAAACAAACCTGTGATTTTTTTTTCCTTCAAACAAAATCTGATACAGTCAAAAATACTAACAAATGGAGACCTGTTACCTTGAACTTAAGAGACTCATCCATCCATAGTTGCTTTCCTGCCTTTCTAGAGTTGCCACATTTCATTTAAATATAACCAAGATCTTATCTTCCTCATGTTTTGATTGAGCATCTGATGCTAAGAGCTAAGATACTATATGAAGGTCAACATGTAATTGTTCTGCCCAGTGCCAGAACAAGTGCTGATGCATAACATTTGCTCCTATTTATGAATCTTGTATAAATTTTCAAAATTTACATATTTAAAAAATTCATAGGTTGTTTACAAAACAGTGACCAGCAGCAAAATCCTAACAATGCTAAAATACTCATACCTAAATACTCACAGGCTAGAGAAATGGCTTTAGCAGTTAAGGCACTTGCCTGTAGAGCCAGAGGACCAAAGTTCAATTCCCCAGGACCCATTTAAGCCAGATACACAAGGTGGCGCATGTGGCTGGAGTTCATGCAGTAGCTGGAGGCCCTGGCGTACCCATGTTCATTCTTTCTCTCTCTCTCTCTCCTCCCCCCCGCCCCCACTTCTTTCTCTGTCTCTCTCAAATAAATAAAAATTAAAAATAAGAAAAAATTTAAATATTCACTACAGTCTCCTCCATATTTCTGCTTCAATTTTATCTACTAGACAGAAGATGGGACCAAGGTTTAAAGGAAGGTAGTAAATAGGGAAAAAAATTCCTGCTGTGTTCTGTCCCACTGTACTTAGAACTGACCTCTATAATTCACTGCTACTTATGAACACCTACAGTATTGGGTACCGCATTAGGTTTTCGTATACCAAGTCCATCAGCAGTCCTTTTCGAACTGTCCTCAAATGCTTTCAACATAGAGCTAATAGTAAAGCTATGAGTTACACACTATACATTGTGAAATAATGCTCAGTCTTATGCAATAACACTCAGGATAACATGCTTTCCAAATTCTGTGCTTTGAGGATTAAACACTATCCTGATATAATTACATGCACTATACTATCTGCACTGTAAGATTTTTGAAAATAAATATTCCTGATTTTGTCATTGACCTTAAACTGTCTTGATTTTGTCACTGACTTTAGTATAAATCATCATACAGTTTTGTTGGAACAATCTATTTGTATTATAATGTAAATGAAATGCATCCTAACTTTCACTTGAAAACAAGAAAGATGAATTAAACTTTTTTGTTTCTGGGCAACCTTTCAACCTTTCTAAATTTAATCCTTACATATACTCTTCCCACCATCCAGATTTCCCACTCTTTCTACACTTGCTTCGTGATGCCTCTCTGAAGCCCCACACCTATGGATTTAGACAAAAATAAATATGCTCTTGGGTGCTCACACTGGATTCTGAATAAATTCCAGAATTCATTTTCATTCATAAGCATCCAGTGCTTGGGTGCTGACCATATTTTCCAACTGAACGCACTGCAAACAAGCCTTTTATGCTCACCTCCCTGTGAATGTGTCTTGACCAGAAATGTTAGCATCCATTTTTATCTACTTGGCATCTAGCTCAACAACTGGGTGAACAGTGACAGGAGGGATGTGCAATTACTTGTGATATGTTCGGGAAGAACTGTCTCTGAAGAGATGATGTGAGGGGAGACTTAACAGGCAGAAAGAGCAATCCATGCGGATATCTGGGAAAAGCGTTCTGAAATGGGAAACGAGTGTGAAGGCCACAGACAGGATTGCTTCTGCAGTGCACCCGGAAAAAAAGGCAGCGTCTGTGCTTACAGAGAAGTGAGCAGGGGGAGGGAGAGAGAAATTGTGTAAGTCACTTATGTTTTGAATTATCAGGGATTTAAAAAAAACTACATAGCAAAAAGAAATAATCTGAATTATATATATAAATTATATTATTCTGTAAAAACCAGTACAAAGCACAAATATAGCAGAGAAACAGATGACAGACTCATGTGTAGTGAAAATGATGGGCCACAGGAGAAGTAACATTTTCTGGACTTAATTAATGAACATGGTGACCTAGACCCCCTAATCCCTGCAACGAGACTGCAAAATATGTTAGCACCTGTTACTTGTCAGCCCTGACAAAAATGTTTGTCAACAAAACAGGGCCCCAGGAGGAAAGAAAATAAGAAAGATGTGTGCAAGGTAACTGACACTTTATTATAAGGATCTTCCCATAGTATACATTATTAATCCTTAGTTTCAATGAAAATCATCAAACCTGTCAGATTCATGAAAGGTACAGCTATAAAAATAAGAAGAAATTAATCTCCCTACTTGCCCACTAAGAACTGTTAAGATCAAGCTGTGCCCTGCTCTAAGTTACACCACATGCTGGGTAACCACTCGCCTTCCTGACTGTGCGTTGCGCCGAGACACCTCACAAGCAGCCTTTGACTCCATGAGGGCAGGGGACCTCCACACCTGGGTGTGACAGCGATCTAGGAGCAAGGTAGACTTCTTTTGCAGGTAGATAGTGAGAAATGGAGGCCAAAAATAACTTAGATGCCGACCTTTCTGTGGCATTGAAAATCTGACATATCCACTCTTAGATGGTCCTACAACAATCTAACTCCATCTATCTGGGTCCCCTTTGATTGTCCTCCAAGTCAACAAGAGTAGAGACCTTCAACACCCCTCTATACCCCACTTCAGCCTGAAGAAATCAGGCTGAGTCACTGTTCGTCCCCTAAATGACTTCAGGGCCTTCACTCTCAAGGAGGAAATGTTGCAGGTAGGCAGACATTAGCTTACAGGTCATTGAAAGGAACCCACCCCACCCCCACCCTGCCCAATGTCTCTGGTAACCTTAGAAAGGGAAGATACTGTTCCTGCAGAAAGAACATGGCCAGTCACTTACCTGGTCAAGAGACCACCCCTCACCAACAACCAAAAAGGTGACAGGAATAACTGTCCCCCTGATGAGATAATGTACTCTACCCCAAGAAGCCCCTCCCTCTGTGCAGTTGCTCACAGACCCTCACTGTTGAGCCTGCCCATTTTTCTGAGTTTTAACTCAAAAAGTGTAAATTTTCCTTTTCTTTTCCCATGTTTTCAACTCTGTGGATACCAATGGAATGGCAATAGGCATGCTGGTCCTGACACTTTGAGATGTCCCACTTTTATATCCCCAGCTCCACGCACTGATTTGGCAATGTCCTCTTTCTTTTGGGGGGAGGACCTCCCATTCTCTCTAGGGGCTTTTTCTATACTTTCCTTAATAAAGTTTATTTTTGCCTCCTCACTTCCTTGTCTCCATTTCTTAATTGTTCTTTTGCATAGGACAGAAGCTCAAGAATCTTAACCACTCGAGTCTAGCCCACCTAAGCCAAGAGAGGCCCCTTGCTCTCAAAGTCTGCAAGAGGCGGCGTGTCAACGGCACCACCTACCAGTTACCACTCACGCAGAACAGGCTGATGAGTTTATTCTAGAGACTAGTAAAGGGTGCCACTCTGTAAATATATCAGGGTGAACTTGAGCTATCAGGAGGAGTAAATAAGTGTATTAAAATCCTATCAGGAAAACCAGGCCCAAGAATTTATCAGATACATGAGACTAAGAAGACAGTGTTACTTCCTCGCCTAGATCTCATAAAGTAACTCCTTCATCTGGACCCCCAGCACTGAGATAATAGCGGTCCCCACCAACCTGTCCTCCAAGTAGTCCCCATGTCAAAGAACTCCAGACTGATGCAGGGGCTTCAGCTCAGCCCCGTCCCTGGTGTTGATGTGCCCTGCTCCATTACCACCTGCTATCTGCCTGGTCACCCATCTGGACCTGCCCTCCATCGATCCTCTTGTCCAGCTGGCTATCCACCATGACCCGGTCCTGCCTCTCACTGCTCTTGGTTTCTACGCTGGCTCAGCTCTGACCCTGCAGCCTGACTCTACAGGCAGCAAGTGGCCCTTCCAGATTCTCCTCCAGCAAACTATATTATCAACAGTTTCCCAAATCTGGCTCTTAGGCTTCTCTGAAACCTCCTTTTTTAGCCCTTTGCAGCACTGTAATGTACATATATGCATAGAAAGATAATTTGCTGTGTGATGCACAGTGTGTGATTTGAATGTTAACATTTGCAATGAAGATTAGAATAAAAGAACCTGTGTTCACCTCAGCCAGGGCTACCGAGGAAAGCAGCAGTATCTGACAGATTGCTGCCATTGAGACCCCTTTACCTCGTAAATTTATTGTTATTAAATTCTGACATTGTTGAAAGACACAGTGAGTTCACCTATGTATCTCACACAGTACACATATTAAAGGAGAAAAAATATAAGCTGATCAGACCTCATCTCTAGGGACAAAAAGAAACCAGGCACACCTATATTCTCAGGCCCGTGGATTGAAGCAGGAGGATGTGCGACCTGGATGACATAGTTGAGTTCTAAATTAGCCTGACCTACATACTTAAAGACTGATTCAAAACAGACGGTACAGGGCTGGAGCGACAGCTCAGTGGCTGAGGTGCTTGCCTACAAAGCCTAACGACCCAAGTTCGATCCCCCAATACCCACATAAAGCCAGATGCACAAAGTGGCACATGCATCCAGAGGTCGTTTGCAGCAGCTAGAGGCCCTGGTGCACACATTCTCTCCCCCTGTCTGTTTCTCCCCACCTCTCTCTCTCTCTCTCTCTCTCTCTCTCTGCTTGCAAATAAATAAAAATACTTAAAGAGGATGGTGGAAAATATTTTTAAAGGAAAAAGACAAAAAAGGCCAAAAGGATAAAATTAAACTATCTTACTAGCAATTGAACAAGTAAATATTAAAACCATAATGAAACAAAATGACTGATACTGAAGACATTGCTGTTACCAAGTTCTGAGAAGCAATATAGATCACAACTTTTGCATGCTGCGAGTGGGAAAGTAAGGTGTACAGCTGGTTTAAAATCAAACACATATACGTATATGTGTTTATATGTATGTACATGTATATACATGTATTTGTAAACTGTAGAAATAGCACAATCCCTCACAATTTTTGAAGAGTAATTTTAACACATTAGTACTTATGTAATTCCTTAAATCTGACCTTTCTTTTTGTTATACAAAAACGTATAGATGAAAATGAAACCGTGCCATCTCTTGCCTAGGCTTCAGCAGATCCTGCATTCTCTAGGCTTCTTTTGAACTAAATGAACAAGCCTAGGCTAGCCCCCTGGGAGAGTCATGAGTCCCAGACACTGCTGTCATCTCTTTGAAAGAAGCCACCCTGAACCAGTTCCAACTGCTAAAACATGACGAAGTCGTCAGCTGGTCTGCTATCCTAGCCAATGAGCCTCTCCCTGCCCAGAACCAACTACAGTGGTTATGGTTGTACACCACTAAGTTAAGAGGTATGTTATATAGTAATAGCTTACTGAAGTGACTTTGGGATGACTCAGAAGGTAGCATAGTGCTGGAAAGAAGTGACTGGAGTACTGAGTAACATCTCGATCACACCTTCCAAGGCTCAGGGTCTAATGCGGAAGAGGTGGCAGAAAGAATGTAAGAGCCAAAGGAAGGGTAGGTATCCTTACAATGTGCTCCCTCCAGACTCAAAATGGCTTGGATATCCATGACCTCACAGTGCCTGACACTACCTACACAAGACCATCATAAGAGGAGGAAAAAGATCATGACATCAAAATAAAAGAGAGACTGATTGAGATGGGGAGGGGATATGATGAAGAATGGAGTTTCAAAGGGGAAAGTGGGGGGTGGAGGGGGGGTGGGTATTACCATGGGATACTTTTTATAATCATGGAAAATGTTAATAAAAATTGAGAAAAAAAAAAGAAATAGCTAACTGATGGTAACAGAAACAAGGTCTTCTCTTAATAAAAAAATAAAATAAAATATGTGACTGTGGAACCAAAACTGTAGTCAGGAGTTGAAAAATGAATAAAACTACCAACAAAAGCTGAAAATTTGTATCAAACTAGTAATGGATGCTGAAAAAAATAGGAACTAGAGATATATAGTAGCAAAACAAATGTGAAAATTGTATTTCCAGTTGTCCCTGGAAATCTTTTCACTGGGGGGACACAGACACAAGTCTTCTCCTCAGATAGGGCACAGACCACAGATCAAAGGACAACTTCACCAAAGTCAGTTTGATGAGCCAATAAGCCCACGGCAGTCCCTTACAGAGCAGGGTGGAGGAGTTGCTTCCAGGAGCAACAAAGGGCTCGAAAACAGCCTTATCACCAAAAAGCTCAGCCAGCACAGGGGAGGGACGACTTACTTAGCTGCATCCCTGGAGCGCATGCACACCCTGCGAGCATCTCGGCTGCTCAGAGTCTCAAGCACACTGCAGCACATGCAGGCATCATTAGCAGGAGGACAAGGTCACCTAGGCTGCTGAAGAACACAGAGAAAGGATGGCTGCCGTCCACACTGTGACATATACAACCTGCCTCCAACCTACCTTACCAGTTACCTGTACATACATAAAACAAATGGGAAGCAACCAACCCTAGAAAACTGGCAAAACCACCTACTCAAGTCACAGACTCATCAGCCACACGCCACCAGGGATCAAAGGCCCAAATGTAAGCTCTAGAACAAACTACAAAATACATAAGAGAAAATACCTAACGAGGACTTCTGAACATTGGATTTGAAAATGAAAATGTTTGGAAATGACATCAAAGTAACAGGCAACAAAGAAAGAATAGACAAATCGGACTGCATAGAAAAATTTAAATTATATGTATCAAAACACACCACCAAGAGTAAAAATTCACCTCCAAGAATGGGAAAAAAATGCTTGAAAATCTTATCTCTGAAAAGGAATCAGAATACATAAAGTAAGTAACAATAACTAAATATATAAACTAAATAACAAAAAGACCAACTTCATTTAAAATGATCAAAGGATATAAATGAGAATTTCTCCAAAAATATACTAATTGCCACTAAGCACATAAAAATGTTCAATATTATTGGTGATTGGAATGAAAATCTAAACCACAATTCATCATCACCTCATACCCATTAGGATGCTTACTATAAATCAAAACAAACATACCCCCAAAAGGGCATTAAAAAGAACATACAGAGATCAGAACCTTGCTTCTGTACATGGGATTAAAATGGTATACCACGGTGGAAAACTGTATGGAAGCCCCTTAAATAATTACAAATCTGAAAAGTATCAATAAATGAGAATATACTGTAACATTTACTTTTACAAATATTATCATATTTGAATAAGAGAAATCCAGAGAGGTAGTAGCTATTATTATCCCAATTTTCACATTAGAATTTGAGTCTTAATACAATAAGTAAGCTCCTCAAAGTTCTCCAACCACTTTCTGGGTTGCATGAACTGATTCCAAAGCCTCTGCTATTTTTTACTTACACCGATGTCATCACTGGTCCTCCATCTTAGCCACTGTAATCCATCAGAGAAAGTAATACAGAGCAGCAACCTTTGATCTGGATGGCAGAAATCACATAGCTTACACATTTTATTTTGTTCATAAACACAGTACACAAAGAAGTGAAATACTTTTCCCAGGACACACAGCTATTTAGTAACAAGTCTTAGTCCTCCCTACAATATCACTAACAGGAATTAAAAAGAAGCAGGGGGGCTGGAGAGATGGCTTAGCGGTTAAGCGCTTGCCTGTGAAGCCTAAGGACCCCGGTTCGAGGCTCGGCTCCCCAGGTCCCACGTTAGCCAGATGCACAAGGGGGCGCATGCATCTGGAGTTCGTTTGCAGAGGCTGGAAGCCCTGGCGCACCCATTCTCTCTCTCCCTCTATCTGTCTTTCTCTCTGTGTCTGTCGCTCTCAAATAAATAAATTTAAAAAAATAAATAAATAAATAAAAAATAAAATAAAATAAAAAGAAGCAGGGGCATTCAAATAGACCTAAGGTGGTGTCATAGTAGCCACAAGGCAGCCTAGGGATGGGAAAAAAAAAACCAGAAAAAATGGAAAAATACACTCTTCTACTGAAAAATGAAGGTGTATAAGTTACTAACAACCACAGGAGAGAAGCAGGAAAGACTCAGCTCTTCAAGAAAGGAGGAAACCAGCCACAGTCTGGCAGAGGCGTCAGCAGCCCAGTCCGCATGCCTGCACCTCCTGGCAAGCACAGACCTGCAGGAGCAGAAAGCAGGAGGAGGGATTTTCCATTCATATAAGCCCCCTCACAAGTCAAAAAACCTGAAGGGGAAGAGAGCAGGGGCCAGCTGAGCAAACTGGGTACAACTCCAAACAGCCGACACAGTCTACCATCCCCCAAACACCAGGGCCACCTCCAACCACTGGAGAACTCATTCAGCCCCAGGCCATATGGTATCTAGCACAGCCCATTAGGACACCAGATCTACAGTGCAACAGAGAGGGGTCAAGGTGAGCACTGAGCATAGGTGAGATTGGAAGACATACCAAAAGGTAACAGGGCTACTTACACAAAGGCAGTAC
The DNA here is from genome assembly GCF_020740685.1 of Jaculus jaculus. Taxonomy (NCBI): domain Eukaryota; kingdom Metazoa; phylum Chordata; class Mammalia; order Rodentia; family Dipodidae; genus Jaculus; species Jaculus jaculus. Next base: position 62,150,427 of record NC_059115.1, read on the forward strand.
ATAGGCCTGCACTGGAAGCACTAATTTCTCTTTCCATGTTAGAGCCGATTAGTTGTTACATATTCTTGGTTGGCTTTACCATTCTCAAATAAGCTGTGTTTTGGTGTTGACAACTGTTCCCTTAGATGCTTCCTGATTTATGGGGCCTTTTTCTTTTTCTTCTGTCATTATTGGGGACAGGGTCTGACTTGGCCGCAGGCTGATCTAAGAACCCATTTCAAACCAGAAATCTCAACTTCCCAATTGACACGATTAAGGGTGTGGGGCAACACACACCCTTGGGGACTTTGGCTTTACTAGATTATCTCTTTGGTTCAATCCCCACTCCTGCATAAATACTCTGTACTAATTTTAATTGAATGTGTATATTGCTCAGTTGAATGTTAGAATTTACCAGTAACTTGCTTCACCCAGTATACTAGAACACTTGAATAACAGGCAAACTCAACAAATAGGGTCACTCCTGCTGTTTTCTTGGGAGTATAAAAGCTACAAGTGGCACCTTACACCCCTACCCTGAAGATATATAAAGTTGAATTTATACAGCTAAGAACACTGCAGATAATTTAAAAAAAAAAAACCAAACCCAAGCATCAAATTAACTCAAGAAGCAAAAATCTCTACATTATAATACAAAAAACACAAAAAATCAATGCAATATAATCCCACCAAAAATCATAAATCCTTTAGAAATGATCTCTACTGAGACTGTTTTGATAAAATGCCTGACAAAGTTTAAAAAAAAAATGGTATCTATACTCAAAGAATAAATCAAAGAAGAAAACAAACTCCTGAAGAAGTCCCAAGAGAGCACACTACAACTTAATGAAATAAGGAGGCTAATACAAGACATGAATAAGGAAATAGAAATACTGAAAAAAATACCAATCAGAAATACTAGAAATGAAAAGCAGAGTAAGTCACATAGAAAACTCTACAGAAAGTCTCACCAGTAGACTGGAACAAGGAGAGGACAGAATATCTAAACTAGAAGACGAGGTAGCAGATCTAATGCAGTCCAACAAAGAGAAAGACAAACTAATAGGAAGGCATGAATGGGAATTTCAAGACATTTGGGATATTATGAAGAGATCAAACATAAGAATTCAGGGCATAGTAGGAGAATTTCACTTCAAAGGTATTTTCAACAAAATCATAGGAGAAAACTCCCCCCAAATACGGAAAGTGATGCCAATACCGACACAGGAAGCCTTTAGAAGATCAAACACACAAAATCAGGAAAGAACCTCTCACCACCATATAGTAATTAAACTACAAAACACACAAACCAAGAAAAACATATTGAAAGCAGAGAGAAAAATCAAGTCACAGACAAAGGCAAGCCCATTAGGATAACAGCAGATTACTCAACAGAAACTTTTAAAGCCAGAATTGCTTGGAATAATGTATCCAAATTCTGAAAAGTATCAACTGTCAACCAAGGTTATGTCATCCAGGAAAGCTATCCATCTAAGAGAGTACAAGAAAAACTGGAAGAACTACAAAACAAGAAGAGCAAGGGCTGGAGAGATGGCTTAGCAGTTAAGGTGTTTGCTTGCAAAGCTAAAGGATCCCAGTTCAATTCTCCATGACTCATGTAAACCAGATGTGCAAGGGGGCACATGCATCTGGAGTTCATTTGTAGTGCTAGAGGCCTTGGCATGCCCATTCTTTCTCTCTCTCTCTCTCTCTCTCTCTCTCCCCCTCTCAAACAAATAAATAACTAAAATATGTATGTGTGTGTATACACACACACACACACACACACACACATAAAGAACAGCAAGAATAAATACAAACCTTTCAATAATAATTCTTAATATCAACAGCCTCAATGCCCCAACCAAAAGACACAGGTTTGCAGGCTGTGTTAATAAATAGGATCCTTCTATTTGTTGCCTCCGAGATACTCACCTTTCCATAAAAGATGGACAGTATCTTAGGGTGAAAGGGTAGAAAATGGTATTTCAAGCAAACAGGCCTAGAAAACAAGAAGGTATTACTATCCAAATATCTGACAGGGGAGACTTCAAACTAACATTAGTTAGGAAACACAAGGAAGGTCACTTTATATTGATTAAAGGAACACTCCAACAAGAGGACATTACCATTCTAAACATATATGCACCTAACATGGGGGCTCCCAATTGCATCCAACAAACACCATAGAATTAAGGTCACAGATAACACAAAACACAGTGGTAGTAGGTGACTACAACACCCCACTCTCATCAATTGACAGGTCATCTCAACAAAAAATTAAACAGAGAAGCATCTGGAATAAATGAGGGCAAAGAACAAATAAACTTAACAGATATGTACAGAATATTTCATGAAAATGCTATCGAATACACATTCTTTTAAGCAGCGCATGGATTGTTCTCTACAATAGATCGTTAGAACACAAAGTAAACCTTAACAAATACAGGAAAATTGAAATAATTCTTTGCAATTCTATCTGATCACAATGGAATTAAACTACAAATCCACAGCAAGAAAAACTATAAAACATACACAAAATCATGGAAACTAAACAATAAACTAATAAATAATAAATGGGTCAATGAAAAAACCAATAGGAAATTTAAAAAAATTCACAGAATAAAATGCTAATGAGAACACCACAAACCAAAACCTTTGGGACATAATGAAGGCAGTCCTAAGAGGGAAACTTATAGCTTTAAGTGCCTATATTAAGAAATTAGAAAGGTCACAAGTAAACAACTTAATATGTCACCTTAAGGCCTTGGACAAAGAAGAAAAAGACAAATGAAAAATCAGTAGCTAGGAAGAAAAAAATAAACATTAGAGCAAAAAATTAATAAAATAGAAACAAAAAATACAAATAATCAATGAAACAAAGAGTTTGTTCTTTGAAAGCATAAATATTAATAAATCCTTAGCAAATCTGACCAAAAGAGAGAGTAAAGAAACACAAATCAATAAAATTGGAGATAAAAAAGGCACCATTACAACAGCTACTGAGGAAGTTCAGAAAATCATAAGGATATACTACTGAGGAAATTCAGAAAATCATAAGGATATACTCCTCTAAGTTTGAAAATCTGAAAGAAATGGATGATTTCCTTGATTTATATGACCTACAAAAATTAAAACAAGATAAGATTATGCACTTAAATAGACCTATTAACAAGTACAGAGATCCAAGCAGTTATAAAAAACAAAATAAAAACAAAAACAAAAAAACCTCCCAATTAAAAAATGTCCAGGCCCAGATGGATTCACATGTGAATTTACCAGACCTTCATGGAAGAAATGACACCAATGCTTCTCAAACTTTTCCATAAAATAGAAAAGGAAGAAATTCTACCAAACTCCTTCAACAAAGCCCGCATACCCTGATACCAAAACTAGATAAAGACTGAATAAAAATGAAAATTACATACCAATCTCCCTCATGAATGTAGATGCAAAAATTTTCAACAAAATATTGCCAAATAGAATCAAGAATTATCAAAAAGATCATTCACCCCAACCAAGTAGACTTTATTCCAGAGATGCAGGGATGGTTCAACATACACAAATCCATAAATATAATACATATATTATAAATATATAAATGGACTGAAGGACAAAAGTCACTTGATTACCTCCATAGATGCAGTAAAGGCATTTGACAAAATATGATGGAGAATGGAGTTGTGAAAAGGAAAGTGGGAGGGGGGAAACTATCATGTTTTATTGTCTATAAATATGGAAATTGTAAATAATAAAAAAAAATAGTGCCAGGCATAGTGGCACACTCGAGAGGTAGAGGTAGGAAGATCGCTGTGAGTTCAAGGTCACCCTGAGAATACATAGTGAATTCCAGATCAGTCTGGATTAGAGTGAGATCCTACCTCAAAAAACCAAAAAAAAAAAAAATTTTTTAATGTAGTCAATTTTACAGTTCTTCTAAGGACCTTAATTTACTTAAGATTATTGACTTCAGTTCATTCTACTAATGAATTTTACATATTTTAATTGGAAAAAATGAAGAAACTTCCATGGGTGGTTAATACTACTAACAAAAATAAAGGTGAAGTGCTCTGCTTTAAGCAGTTCAGGAAAAACTATATGATGACACTAAAAGATGGTCACATCTGACTATACACTCATTAAAATAACTTGGCCAATAAGAATAATATCAGACTCAATATACTTAAAAGAGAAAAATAATAGAATATTTCAAATTAGATACACATTAAATCAATACACTCACATTCTTTCCTGCCAATTTTTAAAATTTTTTATTTATTTGAGAGAGAGAGAAAGAATGAGCAGGGAGGGGGGAGGATGGGAGGGTCAGGGCCTTCAGCTGCTGCAAGTGAACTTCAGATGCATGAGCCACCTGGTGCACATGTGCAACACATTGCAAGCTTGTGTCACTGCATCTAGCTTACATGGGACCTGGAGATTTGAACATGAGTTCTTAGGCTTTGCAGGCAAGTGCCTTAACCACTAAGCCATCTCTCCAGCCCCTCTGTCAATTTTTAAGCTGCTCCCACCATTATTCATTCCTTAGGATACCCATTTACCTGCATGATTTGTAAAGAGTACTCATGCCTGTGAGGCTCTTATGCAATAAATGAGCAGGTGACTGATAACAGGGATACGCACTTAACAAACACAGTCGCATTTTAAATTTCAGGAAATAGGACTTCCAGAGTTCTGAATGTATAAATAACACACTAAAGAACAAAGCCCTACAAAGCCCTATAATTCAAATCATTCATTCATTCTGAGGAGTAACTTGATCTTCCACGTGAATGGAACTATGGTTCACATGTATGAATTAACTTTGAAGGCAGAAGTAAAACAATTCAATACAGCAGACAATTAAGCTTACTGTGCCTTGGAATAAATGTAAACCCTAAAGTGAGAGATGAAAATTTGAATATGCTGTTTCCTCCATCAATATAAGACAAAGGCCATGTTTATTTTCCAGGTTTTTCTCATGTGTGCCAAGGGTGACTTCAATGTAAGAGACAAATTCATGAACTCTAAATGCTTTTTTTTTAATTTTTTATTTATTTGAGAGCGACAGACGCAGAGAGAAAGTCAGATAGAGGGAGAGAGAGAGAATGGGCACGCCAGGGCTTCCAGCCTCTGCAAATGAACTCCAGACGCGTGCACCCCCTTGTGCATCTGGCTAACGTGGGACCTGGGGAACCGAGCCTTGAACCGGGGTCCTTAGGCTTCACAGGCAAGCGCTTAACTGCTAAGCCATCTCTCCAGCCCATGAACTCTAAATGTTTAACAACAACAACAAAAAAAATAGTAAACTGTTCCAACAAACTTGAAAAATAATGAGGCTATAATGGAGTTGTTTGGAACTACTATATCAGGCTCCAAGGTGGTTCTTTCCTAAAAGACCCCATTTCCCTGTCAAGAATAGTTTCCCTGTCAAGGATAGTCTTGTCAGATGAAAAGAAAGGCCTTCTGCAAGTTAATCAATAGCTTTGGTGTTAAGTAGCCTACGCGCACTTTGGTTGAGTAGCTGTTTTACAAAAGTCATGTGTAGACTCTGCTTCATGCCGCATAATTCTCTACTATAAGAAATCCACTATCCAGAAAGTCCCACCAGAAATGAACAGGAGCAATTCTCAACCATTCCTTTACCAAGGTCATTCTCTCACCCATACTTGGTAAATGGAAATAAGTCAGCTACCATCCGGAGAGTTTCAAGGCTATCAAAACACAGTGTTTAAGAGTAAGATAACACAAAGTGATGTGGTGGCACATGTCTTTAATCTCAGCACTTAGGAGGTGGAGGTAGGAGAATCACCATGAGCTCAAGGCTACCATGAGACTACATAATGAATCTCACATCAGCCTGGGCTACGGAAAGACCCTATCCCAAAACACAAAAAATTAAAAAATTTTAAAAATAGTAAGATCAGCCGGGCATGGTGGCACACATCCAGCACTTGGGAGGCAGAGGTAGGAGGATCACCATGAGACTACATAGTGAATTCCAGGTCAGCCTGAGCTATAGTGAAACTCTACCTCGAAAAGAAAAGTAAGATCATACAGTAAAGATTGTGAGAATGAGGTTTATTGGACAAGCCAAATACCTGGTTTAAGACAGGTAATAAAATAGTCACTATAGAAACATGAGGCTACTTTATTAAATTATAAATTATTTGTCATTTTTGCACAATAAAAGAAGTGACTAATTAATTTGAAAGGCCCAATGAGAACAAACATAAAATCACATAAAGCACATATTAAGTAATTAGCAAATGCTATCTATTATCATTATCTTCTTGATCACTGAATATGGTAGTGTGAGGTAGGTGATTACAGTCTCTGCACTGCAATTATCATGGCCCTCAGCTTTCATCAGCCCAAGCTGCTCATACTAACTGCAATGCAGAAAGACAGACTTGGCAGTGTTTAGAGGAGAGAGAAATAAGGAGAGAGCTTGGGTGCTTGCACATTTATATATATTGTTAATTGATGAGATTTTTCCTCCAAATGTTCCCTGATTACATACTGATTGATGAAAAGCAACTTAAAGGTCTAATTATGGACATAAAATTTTCTTGCCAATATGGTGGCTCATGCCTTTAATGGTATCACTTGGGAGGCTCAGAGAAAGTACAACCACTGTGAGTTCAAGACCAGCCTGGGCCATATAGTGAATTCCACTTCAGTCTGACTTACAGTGAAATTCTGTCTCAAAAAAAAAAAAAAAATTCTTACAACAAATGTTTTTAGAAATAATGTGTGCATATGTGTGCGTGCATTTTTTTTTTGCAAGGTAGGGTTTTGCTCTAGCCCAGGCTATCTGGAATTAGTCTCAGGCTGGCCTCAAACTCGCAGCAATCTTCCTATCTCAGTTTCCGAGTGCTGGAATTACAGGCATGGGCCACCACACCTGGAAGAAATCACTTCTAATCAAGTCCTCTTTTAATTTGTCATTTTTCAGAATTTTCTATTTTAACCTATCTTTCCATCTCCACAGATTACCATTCTTAAGAAACATACAGTTAAAATATGTTGGATTCAGAATATTTTCCTTATAGAGGACATGGGTACAATCAAAGAGAAGCATAAATGCAAAGTCCTATTATTAAATAAGCCATTTCTATTCAGAAATAAAAGACCTGAATAGGGAACTTTTGTTTAACTGGAAATAAAATACCCCTGCCAAAGCTAAGACATATAAATTATTGTACTCAACCTGTCTGCAGCAAAAAGGCCTGAACAAAACTATTAGGGGCATGCTTACATTTTTCATGTTCTCTTGTACCTTAGAATCAAGAGGTAAATATACACAGCAGATAAAAGGTAGAAAACTCCCAAGGGGGTAAAAAATGTGGCCATCATTCACATTAGGCAAAAGAACTGCTGGCTTCCAGTATTGGATGAGCATGCTTGCTGGTGCTAGGGAAGATGGCAGATTAGAGACACTACACTGCCCTGTGTCCCAAAGAGTCTAAGCAAAACACCAAGAGTAGTAAACTGTAGCCAGAGACCAGGTAAAACCACTACACTTGTAAAAGAAAGGACTATGCCAAGACAGGGAAGGGAGAGGAACGCGCTCAGTGAGGCTTTAAACAAGGGCAGGAAAGCTTCACTGGGCTCCACAAATGTACAATTTGGCACTCTGGGAAAATACACGTTAGGAGAAAGGGTCCACTGTGCTTCCAGGCTTGCACAGCTGGTGTTATGGTGGGACTCTCCTCAAGAGCCATCTTACAGTCCGACCTTTCTGCCAGAAAGAGCAGAAGCCCTGTAATTTTTATATATCTGAGCCACAAGTCTCCCTTTTCCACTGGCTAAGAGAGTTGGCCCAGGAGACGGCTATGACTTGGCTGCAGACCCATTGGCCAATCTACACCCTATGTTGTGTTGCAGAGGGAAGTGGAGGACGTATATACTTGGGAATAGCACTCATGCCCTGCATGAAGAACACAACTAATAATACATAAGGGGCACGTGGAGTGGAGATAAAAACTAAAGGTAGAGAAAAGCTACTCAATGAAATTATAGCCAAAAATTTCCTCAGACAGGGACAGATATGGTCATACAAGTACAGGAGACATGGAGAACCACAGTAGATATAAATCGGCAGAAAACCTCCTCCTAACAAAAATGCCAAGAGTGTAGAACAGGTAAGGAAAAAGCAAGACATACTCACAAAGCAGATTCAGAAGAATCATACCACGCCTCACAGAAGAAACCCTCAAAGCCAGGAAGGCAGGGGATGGTATGTTTCAAGCCCTGAGAGCAGATAATTCCAGCCAAAATTACAATTACCTGCCAAGATTTTAAAAACTAAGGACATTCATGAGGACTGCACTAACACTGCAGAGAATCCTACACACAGGAAGGAGAGGCAGTAACAATGCGGAGAACTCTGAAAAAAGTGAATTTCACAAGAATAGATGAATAAATAAACCAGAAATTAATGAGATGGAATATATATGTATATGCATATATATGGGGTAAATGAAATAATTTTTTTTCTTTGGAAAGATAAAATTAACACACCCTTAGGCAAAACTAACCAAAAGAAGATCCAAATCAATAAAATAAAGGTTAAATGGAAAATATTACAATACATACCACTGAAATCCAAAGGTTTTTATGGAATATTTTGAAACATATTTCAATAAACTTAAAAACTAAGAAGGGGCTGGAGGGATGGATGACTTATCAGTTAAGGCATTTCCACCAGCAAAGCCAAAGGACCCAGGTTCAATTCCCCAGGACCCACGGTAGCCAGATGCACAAGGGGGCGCATGCATCTGGAGTTCATTTGCAGTGGCTGGAGGCCCTGGTGCACCCATTCTCTCTCTCTCCCTCCCTCGTTCTCTGTCAAATAAATAATTAAAAAACTAAGAAGAAATGAGTAAATTTCCAGAACATATAACCTACCAAAATTAACTCAAGAGACTATTTAAAAAATATGAACAAATCTTTAACAAGCAACAAGAAAGGTGCAGTAATGAAGACTCTCCAAACAGAAGAAGCTGACTGAGCTGACTCACTGCTGAATTCTACCAGACCTACAGAGAGGGGAAGCCAGTGCTCCTCAAAGTGCTCATCAGACAGGCAGGGAAGGGACACTTGCAAGCACACTCTATGAAACCACCATTAACCTGACACCATAACACAATCGAAAAAAAGAGAAAATTATAAATCATTGAACACAGATGTAAAACTCAATGAAATAATAGCAAGTCAAATTCAACAGCACATTAAAAAGATCATCTACCAAGATCAAGTTAGCTTCATACCAGAAATGCAACATGGTTAAACATATGAAAGTCAATAAAATGCAATGCAGCACTTAAGCAGAATCGGGTACATGAATTACACATTAATTTCAAGCAAGTATCTTTAACCACTGAGCCATCTTCCCAGCCCCAGGAACTCTGTGTTGCTTTGAATAGCTGCATAAAAAGCCTTTGACAAAAGTCAATATCCTTTCATGATAAAAGCTCAAAAGAAACTAGGAATAAAAGAATCACACCTCAACCTACTAAAGGCTACATATGACAAACTAGTAACCAACACTAAACTGAAATGGAGAAAAACTGAAAACATTTCCTCTAAAATCAGTAACAAGACAAATGTGTCTACTCTCAGCCATACCACTGGGTAAGAGAAAGTCATAAAAGGGTTATGAACAGACAAGAAAGCTCAAATGTTCTATTTGCTAATGATACACTCCTCTTCTTCAGTCTCCAGAGATGTGCCTGGTGATTCTCCATCTAATGAGTGCTTTCAACAAAGTAGTGGGATAAAAATGTCAATATGCAAAAATCACTAGCTTGTCTACATGTTACTGATATTCTGCACACCAACAACAAACTCTCTAAAAAGCATGTTGGTAAAACTCACAAAAAATGAATGAAAACAAAATAAGCCTGGGCATAAATGTCACTAGATGCCACAGATCTTGTTATCACTGCACTAAAATGTGCCCTACAGGCTCGTTTGTTTGAACCCCTAGTCCTGAGCTGGTGGCACTGTTTCAGAAAGTTGTTTAGCCTCTAGAAAGTGGGGTCCTAGCTACAGGAAGTCGGTGACTGCGTGGGGAGCTTGAAATCTACAGCCAAGCCCCACTTCCTATCCTGTCTGCTTCCTCACTGTCAATGGGATATAACAGCTGCCACACACTACCATTTCCACAGACCTACATGCCACACTCCCTTACCCTAATGATGGACTGTATCTCCTTAAAGACACTTTTTGTTCAGTATTGGGACATGGTGTAAATAAAAATGACTAGGGGGCTGGAGAGATGGCTTAGTGGTTAAGACACTTGCCTACAAAGCCAAAGGACCTTGGTTCAATTCCCCAGAACCCACATAAGACAGATGCACAAGGGGGCACATGCATCTGGAGTTCGTTTACAGGGCTGGAGGCCCTGGTGTGCCCATTCTCTCTCCATCTACCTATTTCTGTATCTCTCTCCCTCTCAAATAAATAAATAAAAATAAAATATTTTAAAAAAGAAAAATGATTAACACAGCGAATCACTGAATGAGCGAATCATTATGAATCACTGAAGAAAGAAAATGCAAAGGCACTAGAAGGTGGAGAGACTTCCCACGTTCATGGATGAACAAAATCCATATTGTTAACATGGCCATATTAACAAAAGTGATCTATAGACACAATGTCATAACCATAACATTCCTATCAAATTCTTCAAAGAAACAGAACAAGTAATGCTAAAGTTAATGTGGAAACAAAAGCTCCTGAATTGACAAAGCAATCCTAAGCAAAATGAGCAATGTTGGAGGTACTGTAATAGCTGGCTGAAAACTATACTACAGAGCCACAGTAACAAAATCTTTAGAAAACATCAGATTGACATAAACCAGATACACGTATCAACGTTAGGAGATCCAAAACTCTGCCCATGCAGCTTTGGACATCTGATTCTCACCACAGATGCCCGAAACACACACAGGAAAAAGATAACTAACAGCGCTGAGAAAACTGGACAGTTAAATGTCTGCAACCAGATCCAAGTCTTCCACACTGCATAAGGTCAACTCAAAATGGATCAGAGAGCTTAACACTGGGCCGGAAACTTGCAGAGAAACATCAAGTTGAAGGCATGGGCAAAGTTTTCTGGAATAGGAGTCCAGTATCTCTAGAAGTAAGAGCAGGAATTTACATATGGGGTACAGTACATTAAAAGCTACACGGTAAAAGAAACAAGAGTGGAAACCTCGTGAAAATCTTTGCCACCTAGTTACCTGATAAGGGATTATTATCCAGAACATGTTAAAATTGTAAAAAGCAACCACATGAAAATGAAAATAATATAATCAATAAGTTGAACAGGTACTTCTTAAAATAAGTAGTCACAAATATATACAGGACAAACTGTCCAACATCTTTGGCCCTAAATACCAAGGAAGATTTATTCATTCAGAAATGCTTGGCATCTATCATATACATAGTATACAATAATAATAATAATACTGTTATAATAAAGTACTAACATTGATCTCAGTATATGGCAGGAGTAAGAAATCTTACACTTGTCACAGCCAAAATATAATGCAATCAGTTAAATATAGAAAACAGGTAGAATAGGCAGACAAAAAGTCAACAAGCAGTAGACTACACAACCATACATTAAATGCACTCAACATGCCAACATGCACAGAACATTTATCCAACAACATAAAAATGCACAAGCTTCTTAGATACTCAAAGAACATTTCCCAGATAGATTATATGTCTGGATCACAAAACAAATTCAACAAATTCAGGAAGGGCAAAATCATGCAAAGTTTACCAACTACAATGGGAAGAAAACAGTAATATTAGAAATGAAAGTGGGCTGGAGAGATGGCTTAGCAGTTAAACGCTTGCCTGTGAAGCCGATGGACCCCAGTTCGATGCTCAATTCCCCAGGACCCACGTTTGAAAGATGCACAATGGGGTGCATACATCTGGATTTCACTTGCAGTGGCTGGAGGCCCTGGCACACCCATCCTCTCTCATGCTTGCTCGCTTGCTTGCTCGCTCGCTCGCGCTCTCTCTCTCTCTCTGCCTTTCTCTGTCTGTGGTTCTCAAATAAATAAAAATAAACAAAATTAAAAAAAATAAAAGTTAGCTCAGCAAAACTTTGGGTGACAGCAAAAGCAATAAAAAGTAAGTTTAGAGCAATAAATAATCACATTGTAGAAAGAAAGATGCCAAACAACTACAGAGTTAGCAAAAGAAAGGAATTAATAAAGATCAAGGCAGAAATCAACCAATTAGAGAACAGAATAACTGAAAGATGGAGAAACTGAAATATTAATCAACAGCCTCTCACCACAAGATAGGCTTAATAAGGTGCTGGAGAGTGGTAGGGGGGTAAATAAGATCAAAGTATATTTGTGTGAAAATGTCTTAATGAAACCCATTACTTTGCAAATTAACTTAAAAATAAATAAAAACCAAAACTTCCCAACAAAGATGGGATAATACTAATCCTTCCTGAACTCTTACTGACCAAAAAACAGACAGGCAAAATTGTTCCAGGTTCATTTTATGAGGCCAGCATTACTCTGATACCAAAACCAGGTAAGGACAGAAGAAAAGTATAGGCCAATATTTTTGATGAACATTAATAGGGGACAAAAAGCCTTAATGGAATATAAAGAAACTAAATTCAATAGCACATCAACAAGATGACACACCCTGATCAGATAAATGGGACTTGCCTGGAATGCAATGTTCATTTAATATAATAAAATCAATGTCAACATTTTATCACAGAATGAAAGATTTAAAAAAATAAAAAGGCAGGTTCAATTCCCTAGCACACACATAAAGCCAGATGTAAAAGTGGCACAGGAGTGAGGCCCTGACATACCCATGCACACATTCATGTAAGCACATATGCCAATAAATAATTTTTTAAAAGATTTCCTTGGGAAAAAAAGATCACTAGATATGGTGGCACATGCCTTTAATCCCAGCACTAGGAGAGGCAGAGGTGTCCAAGGCCATCTTGTGAATACAGAGTGAACTCCAAGTCCGCCTAGGCTAGAGTGAGACCCTACCTTGAAAATCAAGGAAAAAATTCCAATCATCTCAACAGATAGAAAATGAAATCATTTAAAAAAGTTCATCATCCTTCCAGGATAAAGTCTTAATAAAATAATTAGGGAAGAAAACTTCTTCACTATAATGAAAGTCACATATGCAAAGCCCAGAGCTAACATCATAATCAATGGAAAAAACTGAAAGCTTTTCCTCTAAGATCTGATTCAAGATATAGATACTTATTACTGGAATCATTCTGTCTATCAGTCAGACAAGACAAAGAAATAAAACAGCATCCAAATTAGAAAGGCTCATAAAATTAATCCTGCTTAGAAATGACATGATCCCATATAATGGAAACCCTAAAAATTGCACAAAAACACTATTGAAACTAATAAATGGGTCCAGTAAAGTAGGAGGATATAAAAATCAACATACATATAGCAATTACATTTCATTATACCAATAATGGTCTATCAGAAAAAATAAAGAAACAAAGAAATCCTATTTAAAATGAACATATATAATACAGTACTGCAATATAATCCCACTTTAAAAAATAGAAGGATGAGGCTATAGCTCAGTGGACAAGGACTTGACTAACATACGCAAGGCTAGGGTTTACTCCCCAGTATAAAAAGAAGAAAAAAATGTAGATCCTGCCATTTCAATCTGGATGAACCTGGAGGACTTTAGGTCAAGTGAAAAAAGTCATACACAGAAAAGAAAATCCTGCATGGTGTGACTTATCTGTAGGAGTACAGGGGGAGGGGGAGGGGGCTCTACAGAAACAGTAGAAGAGTACACAGTGGTTACCAGGATCAGGAAGGAGAGAAAATAGTGCGAGATCACTGAAATAATACAAACCTGTAGTTAAGTAGAATGATTAGTGTAATAATCTTATATTACAAAATTTTGCTTAGGGGCTGAAGACATGGTTCAGCAGTGAAGGTGTTTGCTTGCCATGTCTAAGGACCTGCGTTCAATTCCCCAGGACCCACATAAAGCCAGATGCACAAGGTAGCAGCACATGCACCTAGAGTTCATTTACAGTGGGTAGAGGCTCTGGCATGCCCATTCTTTCTTCTATTTGCCTCTTTCTTTCTCTCTCAAATAAATAAAATACTTTTTAAAATTTGCTGAGAATAATTTTGCGTTTTTATCACACATACATAATAAATTACAATGAAGAGTGAAGGACAGGTTAATGTATTTAATTTGCACTAGTCATTACATTTGGTGCACTTATAGCAAAACAGTAAACTGTACATATTATATGTACATATACAGTAAAACTTTCTAACAAGAGTTAAGTGTGAGATCATTTTAACCATGTTTGAATTATGCTTCCAATAGTTGGATTATCTTTTTTGCACAACTAAGAATGAGAAGATGTCACTCTTATGTCAATCAAGATGCTGGGGGGGGGACGGACTGGAGAGATGTCTTAGGGGTTAAGGCTCTTGACAGCAAAGCTAGAAGACCCAGGTTCTATTCCTCAGTACTCACATAAAGCCAGATACACAAAGTGTCACATATGTCTGGACTTTGTTTGCAGTGGCTAGAGACCCTAGTATGCCCATTCTTTCTCTCCAATAAATAAATAAAATATTTTATTTTAAAAGATACCATGGGAGATATCTAAAAGTATATCTAGAAGATTCACATTTGTGTGTGAGAACACTTCAGAAAAAAATACACAGGTCATTCTAAGTCAATCAATACTTGCATCACCTTTAAAGAGATCAAAAATATTTAAAACTTATAACACAAGAGTTCAAGATTTAATTAACACATATCTTCTTCTCACTGAGACATCTGCCGTAAATAAATCAGAAGATGTGGTATAATATACCTTATATTGAGATTTGTTAGCAAATGCATGTTCTATTGAACTGATAGTATGCCTATGTTTTCTACATTAAAGTAAACATAGATATGTAAGTGAATGAAAGTATAAAATTATGTCAACTAAATCACATCAAAGGAAAATGGAACTTAGAATCAATATAAATTTAAGAACCAAAAGAACAATAAAACCTTCCATCTTAGAATATTCAGTACCTTTGAGATATGTATACCTACATTATTAAATAAGTCAAACCCTGCAGAACTCTATCAGTGAATATAACAGTTTGAAGTAAAATCACTTGTTTGAAACCCTAAGTGTACAGTTTACTGGATTTATAACCTGGGAACCTCTCTGAGCTTCCATATCTTCTTCTCTCTGCAAAATAAAGAACAATCCATACCTGAAGAGATGCTCACACACACACAAAACAGATAATACTGTGTCTAGTACAGAGTCAATAATAAAAGGGATGGGTTTCTAGCTTACTAGTATGTCAGAGACCATGACCTGACCGCCCTAGGACAAAAGAAGAACTAACAGCCTTCATATGGCCCCTCACCGCCCTAGGACAAAAGAAGAGCAGCCCTCATATGGCCCCTCCTCGAGGGCAAACAACAGCTCTGGAAAAATGTCTCAAGATGTTCCATTCCAAGATGTTCCAGAAAGATTACGGCCAGGTGGCCCTACCTCCTTGTGCCCCCTGCTTGACCCCCCTGCCTGCTGACTGATTATAAAAAGGCTAAAAAATCCAACATGAAACGAGACCTTGACAAAACCTCCCCTTGGTCTCCTTCTTCTTTTCCGCCCATTCTTTCAGGTTGCAGCCCTCCTCGACCACCCCGCGTAACATTGGCCCCGCAGGTCGGGGGCACTAGTAGAGCATTTGCCTAGCATGAACAAGGCCCTGGGTTTAAGTACCAGCACAGGAAGACTAGAACTATGGTATGTCCATACAGCAAAACTCTCTTTGCTCCAAATAGAGTGTAGCACAAATCTGCAAATCATACATTTTCTCTACCTCAGAAAGTGGCATTAAAAGACCTAAGGTTTCTTCCAAATTAGCCTTCTACAACCTATGCAAAACCCATTTTAACATGAAAAGAAATTAAAACTTTCTTGTGAAAGTAATTTTATCCCAGTTCTTAGAAAAAGAAAAAAAATTACAAGGATTCATTTTTTAAATGTATTCAAAAAAAGTTTTATTCCATATTTTAATAAAATATTATCTTTACTAAATTGACAGGAAAATAAGATTGTATTTTAAGTGTTTTAGTGTTTTTACAGAGTTCAAAAATTACTGATGTCATTCAAAACTATCAACACATTGCTATTCTCCATAAATTAAAGAAGAAAAATCAATCCACTAACTTATTTAGCCTGGAACTGGTTAAACAATAACCTAGTCCAGTCACTCAATTATCTTGGGGATTACCGTATTGCCTTTTCTCATAAAGAAACAAGTATAAGTGACAGAATGTAACAAAAAGTCAACTGTGCAGAAGGCTTTTAAATAAATTGCATTTTGGCAAATGATCACAGACAAATTAACAAAAGCTGAATCATGATGATTTCATTTATTTGTTCTTTACATATCTGATTAATAGGCATTAATTCCGTTGATGGAAACAAGGGAACTCTATTGTTATATACAGATTAGAAATGTAAACACTTAGCATTTCCCACAACTACTGACTTCACAAATTATTCTGAATACTACTTTAAATAACATTGAATGCCAGAAATGGTTAGGTAAGCAAAGTGCTCTACTGCCCTCTAATGAAATAAGCCAAAAAGAAAAGCAAAGAAAACCCTCAGAAAACTCATTTGGAAGTATCTGTGGAACAGGAAAATAATGTAACTTTGCAAAATGCAGTAGAAAAACATAGTTAACTGAAAACAACTAGAATATAAATATATAAATACTGTAGGAAAGCTACAATCACCCATTTTTGTGATAAAATTAGTAGCAAAACAGGAAAGCTTTGAGACAGACATGTTCTAGGAGCAGAGATAACACATGAAACAATGTTATCTAGAGTGATAGTGAATTAAGACTTCACTGTAGGCTACATTTTTCATGTGCATGTTGGAAGTGACAAAGAAGGGAAGAGCCCCTGGAAGCCACTGTTGGATGGGGTGCAGTAAGGAAGCTTTCACTCAGCATTACCCTGTCGAGATGCTCTGCCGTAACTCACAAAGCCTCTAATCCTCCCAGATAACTGCTTCATGAAATACATACTTAAAGAATCTTACCTAAAACTTACTGTTTAAACAAATAATTTCATAATATGAACAGTTTTGGGCTTTATGATAATTTCAATATAAATGAAGCAATCATAAGGTTTAATTTTCCTTTTAATAAAAGCTCTTACTGTGACACACTTAAGTTTTCAAAATGTGTTCTATACCCTTGCTCTTTTCACTTCATATCTCAACCTATCAATAATTCTCATTTCAGTATATAGGACAGAATGTGAAAAGTGGTTTGTAATCATTAATAACAAGAGTTACATAAAAACTACCATCAAACAGCCACATGATGTAGAAATAACAAAAATAAAAATACCAGATCATAAAATCAGAAACGTGTAAAGGCAAGAAACAGCACTAGAGCCAACAGCTGTGCCCTGAGAAAACTGATGTGGTGGTGAGCTGCTCCTTTACTGACGAGGCACACAGACAGTATCCCTTGAGGACAGCACGCTTCTCTGGGTTGACAGTGATTTTATACTTCATTATGTGCCCATTGCTCAGGAAATACAAGCAACTGGGAACAAATCCAGACAAGCAACACAAAGAAGTCACTTAAATCTACACACAAGATGAAGACGACAGATCCTTAGCGCAGGGGCTGCTGCTCTTCTTCTGGTGTCTATCGGCAGTGGTGTGATTATTTTTTTTTAATTTTTATTTGTTTATTTGACAGAGACACACAGAGAGAGAATGTGCACTCCAGGGCCTCCAGCTACTGCAAATGAACTCCAGACACATACACCCCTTTGTGCATCTGGCTAACGTGGGACCTGGGGAACCGAGCCTCGAACCTGGGTCCTTGGGCTTCACAAGCAAGCACTTAACTGCTAAGCATCTCTCCAGCCCAGCAGCGGTGTTCTTGCTTGGAAAGTTCTAAAGCTAAATATGTTCATAGCAAGAAGATTCATTCAAAACTTCAAAATATGAACATACTTAACATACTTAAGGCAGTTGATGGTTGCAGATGAGTTGGGTTTTGTGTCTATACTGGCTTCCCTCAGGAAACAAGAATAGTATGAATGTAAAACCCAGCTGTCATACTAGTAATATCATTCATTCATTTCTACTGTCTAAAAGTCTACCGGCACACTCGCATCTTTTGAAGCTGTAATGAAGGAGCTGTGTGACTTCAACACCTCAAAATGAATCACTACTAAACTCATGGTACATCAAACATATCCAATATTTGGTCAACCACCTACTGCTTTTAGCTATGTGGAATCAACATGTACTTTCATAAGCACTAAAACAGAGACATGTGGAGGATACATGTATATATGCACTTTCACTCATGGAACAAATATGACTAGTCCCTGAAACAGAGAAGATGCAGAGCTATGTGCAGGATGTATGCATGTATGTTCACTCAGGGTGTAAGTTTCAGTCTATACCAGTGAACTACAGATCACTTTCATAAACCTAAAGAAATGCCTTTCTCAGTTCATGGGGAGAAAAGAGACTTTCCAGAATGTTCTTTCCCTCCCAAATTCCCAGTAAACATATATATTAAAAACATGATCAAGAAAAAAAAGAGGGGAACAAACATCAGGGAAGGTAAAAGAAAATGGTAATAACTTCATTAGAAAAAAATTAATAGAATTTTGGCCTAAAGCAAAGGGAAATATTTTAGCTCACAAAAGTTATGCTGATTATGGTGACAGCAGCTAGCACTTACTACTACTCACAGTAGTAGGCATTGGACTAAGGACTTTATAAACAATAGATATTTAATTTTAACAAAAATCCCACAAAGTAGAGGAAGGGCTCAAAAGGCTCACCTCTCCTTGAGAGCTATTGGCAGTTGATGGTTGCTAGGGGGAAAGGACACCTTTTCTGCAATGGGATAGGCATCTACTTCCCTACTCATGCATACAAGCATGACTGAGTAACCCTAATTAAACTCACTGAATCATCAAAATACAAACAAGTAGGGACTTCCAAGCTGATCACACACCCCAGCCCTGGGCACAGAGTAGGCCAGCCAAAGTCTAGGTGAGAGCCCCTGCCCTGCCCACCCTCACTCACTTCCGCATGTATAATCCCAGTCAACACTAGCTCAGATTGGAGATCAGACCCATGTGGCATGAATCTCACTATCCAGCGTGCAAGCTTGCACCAACCTGAGAGGGGGCACCTGAGCTGACTGCACTCCCCAGCTCTCGGTGGAGCCCAAGGACCTCCTCCAGCGAAATCGTGACACACCAAGGAGACTCAAAAATTGCCAAAGCAGAAAATCAGAGGCTGCTGAGCGCTCAATATTAAAGGAGACCTATGATATACCCTCCAAGGCTGAGGGAGCATTGAGGAAGAGGGGCAGAAAGAAATTAAGAGCCACAAGGTGGGAAGGTATGCTTTGGTGTATTGTCCCCACACCCCACAGAAAATCACTGGTAGTCATTAATGACCCCACAGTAATAACCAGTACCTCCACTGAGGAGGGCCCTTGATGGAAGGGAGGCGGAGAGGGAACGTAAGAATGTAACCCGACAGGAATATGACCAACTCACAATATGTTCACATAATAAAGTTCTCAATAAAAATATGGAGGACCAATTGGGAAGAGGAAGGGGTTCAGGATGAGTGAAGGGTGACAAGAGAGGATAATGGAGTGAGTGAATATGATCAAAACATAAATGTATGAAACTGTCGAAAGATTATTTAAAACTCCTATGAGGTACATACATTATACTATGCTACACAGAAACAGACATTACAAAAATGAAGTGCTATGCCCAAGACTATAATACAAGTAAATTTCAGTGCACACATAATATACTTTGGTTTGGCTCTTAAACAGTAAGCTTATGCTATTTTCCAGTGAACTAAAATACTTTTGAAATACTGTACCAACTTAATAAATTATATATAAGATATAAATCACATAAAACTGTGTAATCATATAACCTAGGCTAGCCTCTAATCTCAGTTCTTAAAGAAGATAACAAACATGGGGCTGCAGAGATGGCTCAGCAGTTAAGGTGCTTGCTTGCAAAGCCTAACAGCCTGGGTTTGATTTCCAAGTCCCTATGTAAAACCAGATGCACAAACTGGTACATGCATCTGGAGTCCATCTGTAGTGGCAAGAAGCACTAGCATGCTCATTCTCATCCTTCTTTCTCTCTCTCCTTCTCCCCTTGCAAATAAATAAATAAATAAATACTGGTTTTTAAGACAACATTTATGACACAAAAACTGAACGTGCTACTGATGTACCATTTGCACCCTTCTGTGCACATTGTACACACAGCTTCTGCGTTTCCACCCAGCTACTGTAACCTCTCTTTCTCAGACCTGCCACAACACCTCATTTCCAATTCTAATTTATTATGTCTTCAAATGATACAAAGTCCCATCTATTTATGGGGAGTAATTACTCCTTTTCTTATCTTAAAAAGATAATCAATTATAACGTAAAATAGGATGGACAGCTCTCATCCTAACTGAAATATATATACCACAGTAAGAAAAACTATTCCACAGCAATTGTTTGATAATTACGGTCAGTTTATTCCAAAATTAATTGTGAAGGAAAAACTGCCCTGTGACATAAAACTAGTATAAAATTCTATCCTGCAGGAGTTAGAATTTAAACACATTGAATAAACACACTTTATACACACAGAAACACAACCGGGATCGCCATCATATTTCACACCTGGGCTGAACAACAAATAAAAGTCCCCTTTTCAAATGTGTGCAGCTTAACACACACACACAGAGAAAGAGAGAAAGAAATTTGCCAACATCAAAAACATTAATTTCATATGGTCTCCACCAAATTTTTTCTTTGCAGCAATCAAGACATTATGGAATATTCTTATAAGAAAGGTATCTTGCAAAATAAGCTATTTCTTCAGATAAATAACATTTAAGTCTAACAAGGAAATAGTCACAAATAAAAGATCTCATGGGCTGGAGAGATGGCTTAGCAGTTAAGGTACTTGCCCGCAAAGCCTAAAAACTCATGTTCAAATCTCCAGGTTCCACGTACGCCAGATACAGAGACACACAAGTGCGCAGTGTTGCACATGTGCACAAGGGGGCGCACGTGTCTGGAGTTTGTTTGCAGTGGCTGAAAGCTCTGGTGTGGTACACCCATTCTCTCTCTCTCTCTCTCAAACAAACAAAAAAAGATCTCACAATGTATTGACTCCTCAGTTATCTTTTGCTGATTCAAAGCATGAGACCCACCAAGCAAAACATACAATGCCTCACTTCAGTGGGACACCACTTCCTACCTTGGAGTCCTCATTGCTCACTCCGAGCTGCAGGACAGCCTGCGGTGTCTTGAGTTTTGCTTGCGCTGAGTGAGCCATCTGAAGGTTAAGCTGCCATCCAACTGTCTCCAGCTACAAAAGACAAGTGCAGTTTGGAATCAGATGGGACACAAGGAAGTAAAGAGTCCGCTTGAAGCAAGTCTCCACTCAGCAGGAAACATCACCAATAGCCTAAACTTCATAGAAAGTCAATTCCAGACCTCCTTTAGCCTCAATTCTCTGCACATTTCCCTCTGTGTTCATTAGATTGGCCACTTGCCATTTGTCAAATTCAACAGTAAATGCCATCTTTAAATACACTCTATTCTGAAAGAAAAAAATTTAAGAAACCAAATACACAAGTAGGGCCAGTGGTGGGTTTTTTCTTTTTTCTTTTTTTTTCTTTGGGGTGATGATAGCTTTTTTTTTTTTTTTTTTTTTGATTTATTGAAAGACATCATGAATTTCTGCTTTTCTCTATTTCCCAGTACTAGGCATACACTATTATGGCTGAGCCAATGGTTTTTAAAAAGTGAACCACTATTTGGGCTGGAGAGCTGGCTCAGTGGCTAAGGTATTTGCCAGCAAAGCCTAAGGACTGAGGTTCAATTCTCCAGATCCCACATAAGCCAGATGCATATGGTGGCACATGTGTCTGAGGTTCGTCTGCAGTAGCTAGAGAGCCTGGCGTGCCCATATTCATTCTCTCTCGCTCTCTTTCTCTCCCTCCCTTCCTCTAATAAATAAATAAAAATAAAATATTTTTTTAAAAAGTGAACCACTATTTTATAAGTAGGGTACCTGCCTGTAATCCTAGCACCTGGGAGGCAGAAGCAGGAGGATCAGTTTAACCTTGATGACAGAGCAAGTTTGAGTCTACTTTGCATTACATGAGACCCTGTTTCAAAAATAAACGAACATAGTCACTATTTTAAAAAACATTTTTGAAACTATTTTTTTGAATATTTGTTTATTTGCAAGCAGAAAAAGATAGGAGAAAGAGACAATGGGCGTACCAGGGCCTTCAACCACTAAAAATGAACCCCAGATACACATGTCACTTTGTGCATCTGGCTTTACATGGGTATTGGGAAATCAAGCCCTGGTCAGTAAGCTTTGCAGGCAAGTGCCTTAAACACTGAGACATCTCTTCAGCCTGAAACTAACTATTTTAAAGGGTTATAAATTTCAACCACTAAATAGCACGTTTTGGTGAAAATCCTTTACAAATTTCCTATTGTCTTTTAAAATACTTGCAAGTAAGGCTAGCTTTTTCTTCTTTCCTCTCTTTTCTCTTTCATTCCTCTTTCCATTTTCTTTCCTCCCTTTCCCCTCCCTTCTTCCTTTTCCTTTCTTCTTCTCCATTTTCTTCCCCTGTCTTTCCCCATCACTTCATCCTTTTATTCTCATTGAGGGGAGAATGAAGTACCAAGCATGAGATTCTTATTTTCAGGCATAGTTAGTGAGACTAGAGTGCAGCCAGGCAAGAAAGTGTATCAAGTAGACTGTCCTTTCCAAAGTACTCAAAACTCCCGACGGTTTCCACCTGGTAGAAACCAACCATACCATTACCTTTAGATGTACTAACATAACACAATTTAATCAGTTAAGACAAAAATAGGAAGTTCAGACTATGACAGTTCACATTTTCTTTTTAAAATATTACACATAAAACAAGGCTTTATGAAACTAGACTGACTACTGGTTCCTCCAGCCTCCAAAGTATGAGCATGGGGTTGTAGGTTCAATTTTCTGTAAAGCTTACGTTTCAATATTTAGGGAAGTCTTGTGTAGTATAACTGTTGCATTAACTCTGACAACATAATTCTGAGGCTAGACTTAGCAAAACTACCTTTACTATACTGGGTATGAATGCCAGCCTCACAATAATTCTCACTTAACTGGAATACTAATCACTTAGCTTGAAAGTCTGTGTGACTCAAAGTCAAGGTGGAAAGAGGGCAATGAAAGTATTATCTGTGTGAGAGAGGATGTAATGAGAAGAGAGAAACTCAGGTCTGCTTTTCCTGGTGCTTTTAGAGGTTACAGGTAAAGACAGGAGAATAATCCATTAAAAAAATCATTTGAATGATGCCTTTGATGGATCCTTAATGTACTGATCACAGCAGTCTCTGACACGTGGCTGCCAATGGTTTCAACAATCATGTGAATAGCCCTATAAAGAGCAAAAGCATTCTGACATAACATGTCTTCGTGAAAATCACCTTCTATATATCCACATGGACTTATATGACATATTAGTGACTTCACTTAACCGATCATATCCAAGTCATGAGCCAACGTATGCTTAAGTGCTGCATAAAGTTGGTGTGTGAAAATTAGAAAAGGGCACTGAACTTGAAAGTTATACTTTAGCTCATGCTTAAGCTATGAAGCACTAGTGATGTATCCCCGACTAAGTCATAATCTTTCAAAATCTCAATTTACTTATATGAAACAGAAGGAAATCTACCTGAAGTGTAACCCCTTGCAGCTACCTTCTCAATGCTGGCAGGCAACACCTGACCAGAAGCAGCCTGTGGGAGGAAAGTGTTTATTTTGGCTTACAGTCTAGAGGGGGAGCTCCATGATGATCAGAAAAAGATGGTAGAGCAGAAGCCAGACATCACCCCCTTGCCAACATTAGACAGACAACAGCAGCAGGAGAGTGAGCTGAACTCTGGCAAGGGGGAGATGGCTGTAACACCCCTAAGCCCACCCCCATAACACACCTCCTCTGGCAAGACTTGACTTCCCAAACTGCCATCAGCTGGAGATAAACATTCAGAACTCATAAGTTCACGAGAACACCTCATTTAAACCACCATAGACCCCTTAACAGTTATCTCTAACTTAGCCATACTGAAGCGCACGTTTCCCCAGAACCGGGCACACGGGTTCTCATGTCTGCTCTTTCGCTTTAGCGTTACCTCCTCTGTGGGCTTTCCCTTTCCCTCCCCTCTGCAGTGTGCCACTCTACTCCTCAGAACACTGGTTCCTTCTCCGTGAATATCCGGATCAACACGTTGTGATAATTGCCTACGTCTCTGTCTTCACGGGGCAGATTGCAAACTCCACCCAAACAATGCAGACTCAGTCACCTTTATGTCCCTGCAACCTTCAACAGCCATGACAGTCAACACTAAAATTCCTTTTCAAATAAATGATCAATCACATAGTATATATGTGCCTTTAAAAAATATTTACATACAAATGAATAGAAGAGAAGTTTAAAAACTCGATTATATTTCTATTTGGATATAGCTTTGTAAGAATTGCCATCAGGAGTCTGGAGCTGATCTCACTCCAAAGTGCAGGCAGTGAGGAGGGTAGGGCAACAAGGGTCCAGATGGTGGTCCCTACTGGGGAGACTCAACACTCATCAAAATGCTAAGAAGTGACTGCTGAGTACTCCACATGCCAAGCTGAGTTCCAAGGTTCAGGGAACACTGTGGAAGAAGGGAAGGAAAGAAGAGGCAGAGGACAAAAAGGAGTGCAGTGGAACACTGTCCTCTAGACATGACCTGGCTATTGCATTCATGGCCTCATAACAGCTATTATTACCTGCACAAGACCTGCACAATATTGGGCCCATCAACGTTCTGTCATGAATGATGGAGGATGTAAAAAAGACATCAAAATAGAAGAGGGAAAGAGGAAGTTGGAAAGAAGGTGTTATGGAGTAGAAGGGAGACAGGGGAGAGGGGACAAAAGAAGGTAATAGGAGAGGATTATGATCAAAATACATTATGCACATATAAAAAAACTGTTAAGAAAAGCTAAAAATCCAAAAATTTACCAAGTCAAAATTGCAACAAAGAGCCAACATTTGGAGATTAGATAGATAGACGGACAGACAGACAGACAACATACATACAAACATACATTCCAAAGCACACATAGAAATACTTTGTATAGAGAAAGCACTACCCTCTACTGGCCTAGTAAGAAAGAGTTAAGAGTGTGAACTGCAGAGCTGTTTACAAGCTGACCTTAAGCAAGTTACATATTCATCTGTTTGAGCTCCAACTTACTCATCTGCATAATGAAAGAACATCATAGCCACTTCACTAACGCCGTAAAGGGTTAGTTGCTCTATTGCTCTATTATCACAATTAGTACTATTTCCGTTCCTAACATATCCACTGCAGTTCCTTCTGATTTGTATTCTGTTCCCAAA
Organism: Jaculus jaculus; assembly: GCF_020740685.1. Classification (NCBI taxonomy): domain Eukaryota; kingdom Metazoa; phylum Chordata; class Mammalia; order Rodentia; family Dipodidae; genus Jaculus; species Jaculus jaculus. Next base: position 62,175,985 of record NC_059115.1, read on the forward strand.
TACTTATGGGTATGTTTATAATACAGCTATAAATATCCATCTGTGCTCGCAGCAAACACTGTCATTCCAAACATGTAACTTTGAATCTAAATCTTTGATGCATGAAACTAGTAAGCATGTTGACCTTGAAACTTAAACACATATGTTCAAACTGATATAGTTATTAGGTCATATTCATTTTAGAAAATTATTAGAAAGCAATATGTCATCTGACCAAAAAAGAGTGAACCTTAATTTTAAGTTACTAAGTGGAGATAGGTACAGAATATCTAGTTTCCAAATTTGATGCTAAGCAAGTTTGTTACTCATTCACAAAACTACTTAGCTATGTAGCTAGAAGAAATAACAAATTAAAACCATCATTTAATATTCAGGTTAATAGACCACTTAAAAACTGATACACTGGAATATCTCAAAAAATGCACACACATTTACAGTTGCATTCAGTTTTAGAAGACTCTTCTCCACCCAATCCCCAAATCTAACCAAGTGAAAAATGGCTATCTTGTTGTTTCTGTGGGCCTCTACTGTGGATATTACTTATACAACAGATCCAGAAATCAAGCAAGCAGAATCAACAAATCCACCAACTGTGTTTTCAGTCCATGGATAACAGAAGACAAGCAAACTGTGTTACCACTTGCCCTGCTCTATTTTTGTGAGAGTTATTTCCATCTACCATAAAAAATATAACACTTGTTTGATGACTGTATTTAATATCTACTCACTTTGAGAACAGATGTTTTGTTCCTTTTACCCAGTGCTATATTGAGTCTAGAATAATGCCCATAGTACCCAGTACATAATAGGAACTCTGTAGCTGTTGAAAGAATCAAGGAGAATATGCAAAGAAAAGTAATTTTGTTTTTCAATCCAGAGACTCACTGTTGCCCAGGCTGATCTAGAACTCACTCTTTAGCCTAGCATGGTCTCAAACTCACAGCCATCCTCTCACCTCAGCCTCCCCAGTGCTAGGATTACAAAAGTGAGCTACCAGTAAATTTTTTTGTGTGTGTGGTTTTTCCAAGGAAGGGTCTCACTCTAGCTCAGGCTGACCTGCAATTCACTATGTTGTCTCAGGGTGGCCTTGAACTCTCAGCGATCCTCCTACCTCTGCCTCCTGAGTGCTGGGATTAAAGGCGTGTGCCACCACATCCACCAAACCAGTAATTTTTTAATATTATTTATTTATTTATTTAGGGCCAGGAAAAGTGTTTCAATTTTCAAACAAAAACAGCTCACAAAGGGAAAACTTGTAAGCCAATTCCTCAGCAAAATGATTTTCACCTCTACAAACAACCCTAATATAATGCGAAGTCAAACTGCAGAACAGCAGATATAGGTAAGCCACACTCCTGCAAAGGATTAGTATTAAAAATAAATAAAGAGCTTACAGATAATAAAAAATTACTACTGGAAATGTATAAAAGGCATGAAGAGGTATCTCACAAGAGGACATACAGACAGAAATAAGCATACAAAAATGTTCATCAATAATCGTCTGAGAAATGCACATTACAACTACAATGAGATTTTGCTAGCTATCTTTCAGAACAGTAAAAATAAGATGTGATACTACAAATACATCAACTATGTAGCAAAAGCAGGTACTTCATACACTGCTGGTAGGAATGCACAATGATACAGCCACTACAGAGTGGGCATTAGTTTCTTATACAAGCAACCATATGACTTAACAATTACACCTCTAAGCATTTATTCCAAAGGGGAAAAAAAATGTTCTTATACAAAACCCAAGTATAGATGTTTATAATACCTTTATCTGTAACAACCCCAAACTTAAAATAACTCAGATGGCCTTCAAAGAATGAATGCTTAAACTACTGTCCACACCACTGAGTACTATCCAACAATAAGAAAGAAATACTGATTTAAAAAAAAAAAGCGAATATGGCATCTGCCTAACCACGCCTCACCTAGCAGGGAAGGAAAGACAAGATCTTTAGGGTTCTTTGAGATCTTTGGGGGTTTGCAGATCCCAGTAGTCTCCAGCAGGAGGATGTGGAGGAGCAGAGTACCACGCTCTCAGGTAGCCCAGCCCCCCCCCCAATCCCCTCAAGCAGCCATCCTAGCCGCAGTCCCAACCACAGCTCACTCCGGCACTGACTGCAGGCTAAGGGGACCCAGGTCAGCAGACTAGTGTGCCCCCTCCCTAGGCTTTCCCACTGGGGACCTCCTTGACCCACATTCCACCCACAGTCCCTGATGCAGAAATCCAGACCAGCAGGCTAGTGTGCCCCTTCCCTCTTTCCTTCGGTTTTCCCACCATTAGTGACCTCCACAAGTGGCCACCATCCCACCCGCTGCCCCTCCATCCATGAACCCAGACCAGCGGCTAGAGTTCCCCTTCCCTTGCTCCTTCCGTTTTTGTGCCACCAGGAACCTCCAGCCTACCCACTGCCTCGCTGTGTGCAGACCAGGCCCTACTACACTTCCTGCAGGCTACTAGGACCCAAGCCAGCAGGCTACTATTCACCCCTCCCCCTTCCCGCCACCCCACCAGGACCTCTGTCCATCCCCCCTCCCCTGTCACCTGACCCGCAGCAGTCCATTGTCCGGCCCCACCTTGTTATAGGCCCTGTAGTCCCATCCACCCCTGCTACACAGTCCCAAGGGACCCCGCCATCCCATCCTCTCACCCCTCAGCATCGCAGAACCACCTCACCCCTCAGCATCGCAGAACCACCATGCAATCCCACCCTCCCCCTTCCTCACCCAGCCGCAACACCAGTCTGCTCTGTCCCATTCTCCACTCCCTGGTCCCCTCAGGCCACCTGATCATGCAATCCCATACCCCAAACCATCAAACAACAAACCCCTTCATCAGGTCCTCAGGCCCCCACCAGAGCCTGACAGGCTCCTCTCTTCTGAGTAGGCAGGCCCCATTGCCATCAGACGCTAACGAAAGAAACATAAAGGGAATAATCACTGAAGACACTTCAAGGGTAAACTACAGCTTCCTCCTAAATTAAATAAGATTCCTACGCTGTGATGGGCAGACCACAGTGCAAAAGGAATAACATGAAAAATCAAATCCAAATAAATCCAACAAGGTTTCCCAGTCCCACAATGAATGTCTCTAATCAAAATATAGAAGAGACAATAGGATCAGAAAGCCAAAATGACAATACAAATTATACAACCTTGGCCTAGTAATTAGCAGAGCTAGCAGAAAATCAACAGAGGTCCAATAATTGTATGAATGCTGTCCTAACAGACCTAACAGAAAAGAACCAGGAAGTGTTCCAAAGACAGTTAATGGATCTGAAGTACAGCAAAATAAAAGAGAACTTCAATAATCAGCTGGATGAGCTCAATGAAGACATAAATAAATGCAAGGATGAATTCCAAGAAGCATTACGAACACCAGAAAATGACATGAAAAGGGAAGTGAACAGAGGGATGGAAACTCTACATAAAAAGGCAGTAGACAATACAAACCAAATTGAACAAGTCCAAAACTCTATAGAAGCTCTCAAGAATAGAGTCAGCCATGTGGAGGATAGAAACTCAGAACTGGAAGACAAAAGAGAAGAAACAGTTTGTGACTCCAAAAGTTTCAATAAGTTCAAAACTTTTTGTGAACAGAACATGAGGGAATTATGGGATACCCTTCAATGTCCCATCATTTGGATCATGGGAATACCAGAAGGGGAAGAAAGTCAGACCAAAGGCATGAAGAATTTATTCAACAAAATTATCAAAGAAAACTTTCCCACCTTCTCAAAATAAAGTCCCATCAAGATACAAGAAGCTAACAGAACTCCAAACAGACTAGACTAAAGAAGAAATTCTCTAAGACATATTATCATAAAAGCTCCACAGCTCAGTTCAGAGAGATTTGCTCAACCGTGTTTATAGCTGCTCAATACATAATAGCTAAGAACTGGAATCAACCCTGATGTCCACCATTAGACAATAGATAACCAAGATGTGGTTGATCTACATGATGAAATTCTACACAGCAGTAAGGAAAAATGACAATGATATTTGAAGAAAAATGGACAAACTTGGAACAGATCATTCTCAGAAAACTCATCCAATCACAGAAAGACAATCCCACTCATCTGTGGCTCGTAACCTGAATCTGCCCGTGATACTGACATATCTAATAGGCATCTCAAGGACTGGACAACAGGGAAAGAGGGACGGGGAGAGAGAGATACAAAACTAGACCCAAATGGAAGTGGAACCATAAAATCCTATATCTTGAAAGACAGATTAAATGTTGAACCTTCATCAGGTCTTAGAGAGAACACAGGAATCAAAGGGCCCTAGAGAGGATATGATGAAAACTAACCTTAATCTTCACTGTTTCTCTCTCTCTCTCTCTCTTTTTCTTTCTCTTTTATATTACCTATCTTTTTCTTCCTTCTTTTCCCTTGGTGCTGGCCTATAACTCCCAGTAGCAGGATGTGTTTAACATCCACAATGAGTTGTTGACCAGAGAGACCTACAAGGTTTCCCAAAAGAAGACAAGATTTATGTCAGAGCACTTGATTACCACCCAAGGATTAATAGTAAGATTCTACTGCTAAAGACACCACATGCTGTTGGTAGGGCATATGGAGAGACCTGGCTAGAATCTAGAAGAAAGCCAGTCCCCAGACAGCCCATCTAGTGCCAGAAGGTGCTACATGAGCAACTGGGGGAAAATGACCAACATGTGTCCAAGCAACTCATGGCCTAAGCTACTCAGCAGCAAACAATCTAACGTGATGCTCACCCAAGTGCAATAGTGGCACACAGCCACGGTGAGTAACCAACTGCTCTTGAATGGGCTAATGGATCCACTCAGTAGAACAGAACCCATAGCTGGAACTGGGAAACAAGTCAGAACCATATTCAAAATATGAGTCTGCTCTCCAATATCAATTCTCCAGGATCCACATAAGTCAGATGCACATGTTGGCACATGCATCTGGAGTTCATTTGCAATGGCTAGAGGCCCTGGTGTGCCCATGCTCTCTTTCTCTCTCCTCCCCTCTGTCTCAAATATATAAATTAATAAATATAAAATCTTTTAAATAAATAAAATAATGGTATCCCATTTATCTGGTGCTAACTTCACTCCCCATTGGAGAATCTGCTTCTCTTTTTCAGATGAACGCAAAACCTGAGGAGCGATTCAGCCCATCACCCCTCACCTGGGGCCCAGCTGAAACCATACAGTAATTGGGGAAATGAGCAAGAGTGCTGCTTTCTTGGTGAACCTGCTATCAGAACAAGGGTGAAGGAGAATGACACAGAAAACACTCAACTCCTACCAAACCAGATATCCAGAGACAGAGGCTCCTAAGACCTCATCACTGAAGCAGACCTAAAATGAACCCAACCCAGGGAAATTTGCAGAAGAGGGGGCGGAAAGGCTGTTAGAGCCACAAATCGGAATATTATGCACAGAGACATTGCCTCTGCCCCATAACTGATAGCCACCCCCACAATGCAAGACCCACAATCCCCAATGAGGAGGGTCTCTTCTGGGGGGGGGGGGAGAGGACAAGGAGGAGGCTAACAATGGTATCAACATGGCTGTTTATACACTGAGCATGAACATAACTAACAAAGAAAAAAAGAAAAAGCATCACTACCCAGAAAGAAAAATAAAAGCAAGGTGAGCCAAAACAATCAACCTCAGTGGGCAGGTGAAACCTTCATTTTCTATTTAAATATCATTCTGGTATTGTTAGTCTTTAAAAAGGTTCTGATGTAGAACTACCCATCTCATCAGTTAGTGGCTCCAAGGACTATGCCAATGTAATCCTCAATCTTCAAATTATTATCTGATATTAATATGATAAATTCCAGAGTCCCTTACTCAACAATAACCTACTAAAAGCCAATTCATCTGGAAATAAGGGCACATATCTATAATCTCAGCACTTGAGAAGCTAAAACATATACTGAATTTCTGTATTATGTCTTACTACATGTAAATCTATAATCATATCTGAAAAAAACAACTGACTGTTTAAAGGGTTACAGTGGAAAAAAAGAGTATTTTAAAAACAAAAATTAGGAGGGAACTACCATGGGATTTTTTTAATAATCATGGAAAATGCTAATAAAAATTTTAAAAATAAAAATTAAAAAACACAAAAATTAACTGCATTCATGAAGAATTTGCTAAGTCCATAATTACACTCCATTCTTAGGTATTTGATTTGTCATTTAAAGTAAAACTATTCCCCCACATAGTTATTATAATTTCAGCTGGCTTTTTCATATTTTTTGGTTCCTAAAATTATTCATATAGAATGAAGCATGATTAAAGCTCTCTAAGTCTTTCACATAGTGGAGAAAGCTTTTTTGCAGTTGGATGTAATCTATTTTATTCAGATTTCTTCTTGAAGCATTTCTCCTCACAAACCTACATTACCAATACCTGGTGGGAAGTACATCTATCAATGACTTCTCAATAATGTGCATTTCTGTATAATTAAACACCTGCTTAAAATATTAGAAGCTTTTGTAAGCCGGACGTGGTGGCGCATGCCTTTAATCCCAGCACTCGGGAGGCAGAAGTAAGAGGAGGACCACCGTGAGTTCAAGGCCACCCTGAGACTACACAGTTAATTCCAAGTCAGCCTGGACCACAGTGAGACCCTACCTCAAAAAACCAAAAACAACAACAAAAAAAAATTAGAAGTTTTTGTTCTTTCCAACATACCATATGGAAACTATTTCCTCAAGAAATGAGTTTTTGCCAGAGGAAATCAGGATGATAGCACCACCAAGAGTGTGTTTCACCAGCAACATTTCTTATAACACAGATGATGACCCTTCCTATTTTGCCAGGGAAGGGGAGCTATAGAATGTGAAGAAATCTCTTGTAATCAGCTAAAATAAGTTCATCAATCAAATGAGCAAGCACAGACAGCAGGGTATCAATCACATCTTCTCATCAGCAGGGAGGCAGAAGACAGAGTGAGCTCAGTGCGGCACGCAGGGCTGGGCTGTGACACCTCACGTCTCACCTCAGGGACACACTTCCTCCAGCAAGGCTCGAGCCCCTAAAGGCTCTACCACCTTCCCAAACAGGCCTGGCTGCTATTATAATGCGTGCTGCAGTTACCTTCATGCTGCTGGGATAAAGCATCAGACCAAAAGCAGCTGATGGGAGGAAGTTTTTATTAGTAGTAGTAGTATTTTGTCTTATAATCCCCAAGGAGAAGCTTCATGATGACAAGCAACAGCAAGACATGAGCAGAGGCTGGTCATCATCTCTGCCACAGTAAGTAGCAGGAGAGTAGGCCAACCTAACACTGGAAAACTGGGGAATAATAAACCTCAAGGTCTGCCCCCAGTAACACTCCTCCTCCCAAACGGCTACCAGCTGGGGCTGAAGCATTCAGAACACAGCACTTTATAGGGGATGTTTGATTCAAACCACCACAATGCCTTTAGTCCATTTTGAGCTGCTGTTGACACTATCACATCTGAGCAAAGTATAAACAAGGTTGTAGGCTGTGCATGTGGTAAGGGCCCTGTTGTGTATGACCACAGCAGAAGGCATCACATGGTCCCACCTCCAACACTGCTGCACCTGAGGATTCAATCTCCACATATGAATTCTAGATCACATTCAAACCACAGAAGCTCAGAGTAGATGAAAGATACAGGGGTAGAAATAGAAAGAGGGCCTGGAGAAATGGCTAGGCACTTAAGTGAGCTTCTTGTGCAAGCATGTAGGCCTGAGGGGGCCTGAGACTGTCTGAGTTCAAATCTCCAGGTCCCACATAAAACAGCTGTGCATGGCCATGTGCGTCTGTAATCCCAGCCCTGCAAGGGAGCAGAGACCCAGCATCAGAGTCCCATGAGTTCCAGAATTAGCAAAAGGAAACACCAACTTAAAATAAAACCAGGTGGAAGAACAAAGGAGCAGGGAAGTTGCAGCAGCCACAGGTGAGTGGTGCCCTCTACAGGTGAGCACAGGGGGCGCTGCAAGGACAGACACACACACACACACACACACACACACGCACGCACGCACGCACGAGAGAAACATCAGCTAAGAGATACCTGTAGTAATCCAAGGAAGAAATGTTCATCTTAACCAAGGGGTAGATATCAATGGAAGGGTTCAGAAATGATCAGATCTTCTTAATCTATCTGACAAGGAGATGGATTAGAATTTGCTAATGGGTTAGATGCAGGATGTGAAAGAAACAGTAAAGAATGGCTACAAAGTTCTGACGATGCAAATAAAAAACAAAAATTAAAAAAAACTATAACATTCACTAGGATTTTTAAAAAAATATCTACAAGAACACTTTCAGACAGCCTGGTGGCACACAGCTCTAAGCCCAAAACGTGGGAGGCTGAGGCAGGAGGATTTCTACTTAATTCAAAGGCAGCCTGGATGAACTACATAGTGAGTCTGAGACAAGTCTGGGCTATATAATAAGATGTGTCAAAAAGGAAGGAAAGGAAAGGAAAACTGTTAAGAATGAGCCAGGGGCTAGGGAAACGGCTCAGCGGGTAACGTGCTTGCTGCACAAGCATGAAGATCTGAGCTTGAATCCACAGTGCCCAGGTAAAATGCCGGGCATGGAGATGTGCATGTAGTCCCAGTGCTGGGAAGGCACCCTCAGGCATACCAGCAAGCTTGACTGCCTAATCAGTGCCCTGACTTCAGTGAGACCCTGTCTCAAACAGTAAGCAGGAGAACGATCAAATAAAATACCCATCATCATCCTCTGGCTTCCATATGCACATGCATACATAGACACACACATGTGCACCCACATGCATACACAACACCTTACATACTTATACACAAAAGATAAACAAAATAGACAATGACTGAAAGCTCAAGTTATTTTTCTAATATTAAGTTTGAAATGCCTCTCCAATGAAGAGTAGATGAAATTGCCAAAATGTGGGGAAAGGACTTGGTCCTGACATATTGCAGCGTGAAGGAGTTAGAGAAGTGAGGAAAAAGTAGCTAATGTGATGAAAAGATGCAGCCAGGAAGGAAAAAGGGCCAGAAGAGGGTGTGATCCTTACACTTACTGAGGACATAAAAATGAATATACTAGGGCTGGAGAGATGGCTTAGTGGTTATGGTTTTGCCTGCAAAGCCAAAGGATCCTGGTTCAATTCTCCAGGACCCATGTAAGCCAGATGCACAAGGGGGTGCATGCATCTGGAGTTCATTTGCAGTGGCTAGAGGCTCTGGTACGCCCATTCTCTCCCTCCCTACCTCTCTCTCTCTCTCTCTCTCTCTCTCTCTCTCTCTTTCTCTCTCTCTCTTAAATAAATAAATAATAATAAAAATTTTAAAAAATGAATATACTTATAATCTTTCCCAAATGATCCATGTCTAATGGTGAAAAATTACTTTGGAAAACAACTTTAATATAATATACCATCATATATGTAGAAAAATATTGAATAATCTGCTCAAAATCTACTAAAACCAACATGTGATTTGCAAAAGGTTATAGCAAATAATAATAATATAAAAACACCAGAAAGAATTGGGGGAATGTAAAATTAAACTCAATTCATAATAATTCACAAAATCATACTAATATGCAATGATAAATTTGACAAAATGTGTGCAATACTTGAACAATGAATAGCCACAAACATTACTAGAATAAATTAAGGATGACATCAATAAGTCAAGAGCCATACCAGACCCAAGAACTCGAAAGCTCACCAAAGATGATGGAAGATGGCAGTTCTCCCTGAGGTGATCTAAAAATTTAGTGCAATCTCAATTAAACTCTCACTAGGCAAAGTTTTATACACACTAACAAGCTGACTCTAAAATTTAAGTAGAAATGCAATAAAAATCAATTTTTTTAAGTTAGAAAAAAATTATATTACCTAACTTCAATGCTTCTTGCAATAAAGGCATTACAGCATTGATAAAAGAGTAATCTTGGGCTGGAGAGATGCCTTAGCAATTAAACGCTTGCCTGTGAAGCCTAAAGACCCCGGTTCGAGGCTTGATTCCCCAGAACCAACATTAGCCAGATGCACAAGGGGGCGCACGCATCTGGAGTTCATTTGCAGTGGCTAGAAGCCCTGGCGTACCCACTCCCCCCCCCCCTGTCTGTCTGTTGCTCTCAAATAAATAAATAAAAATTTAAAAAGAGTAATCTACCAACTGATTTCTCACAAAGGGTCATGGTTAATAATGCTGGAACAACAGGAAACCTGTATATAGAAAAATTTAACAACCCCTTCCTCATACCAACACAAAAATTAACTCATAAAAAGATCAATGACCTAAATGTTAAGAGTTAAAACTATCAAACTTCTAGAATAAAATCTGAAAGAAAATCTTTCTTTGGGATGGATATTTTAAAAAGATTAAAAGCATAAACCATTAAGAAAAAGCTAACTTAGATTTCCAGGTAAGATGGCAGCATAGGAGCCACGTCAAACCAGCCTAGGGAGGGATTTAAGCAAAACCACAGCAAAATACACTCTTCTTCTGAAAAGTGAAGGAGTATAGGTTATTCTTAGACACAGCGGAAAAGCCACCCAGACCAAGATCCACCAGAAGGGCGGAAAACAGTCTGCCAATCCATGCGATCTATGCACCAAGCAGCAGCAGCAGCAGCAGCAGAGACCAAACAAGGGGATTTTTCAACTTCATCAGCCTTCTTGCAAAGAAATCTGAAGAACAACTAAGGAGCTACTGAAAGTGACAGAGGGGGAACTGTGTGAGCAACTCCAGAAGCCTGAACACCTCCAGCAATCAGCCCCAGCGGCAGCGCGGCCAGTGCAGCTGATCAGAGCTCCAGCTCCGCAGCACAACACGGAGGGATCGAGGTGGGCACTCAGCACTGGTGAGATGGGAAGCCACCCCAAAAGGAAACAAGTGACAAAAAGGAGGAAGGAAGTAAGGAAGGAAGGGAGGGAGGGAGGGAGGGAGGGAGGGAGGGAGGGAGGGAAGGAAGGAAGGAAGGAAGGAAGGAAGGAAGGGGGGAAGGAAGGAGGGAAGGAAGGAGGGAAGGAAGGGAAGGGAGGGAGGAAAAACCTAGGTACATAGGCTTGTATTGGAAGAGCTAATCTCTCTTTCCTTGTCAGGGCAGATTATGGGTTATATATTCTTGGTAGGCTTTCCCATTTTCAAATAACCTGTATTTGGGGGTTGAATATTGCTGCCTTTGATGCCTTCATATTTATAGGGCCTTTGTCTTTTGCCAGGGATGCAGGGATGGTTCAACATATGCAAATCGATAAATGTAATATATCATAAATGGTCTGAAGTACAAAAATCATACGATCATCTCAATACATGCAGAAAAGGCATGGGACAAAATCCAACATACTTTCATGGTAAAAGTATTACAGAAACTGGGAACAGAAGGAACATATCTCAACATAATAAAAGCAATTTATGACAAACCTACAACCAACATAATGCTTAATGGAGAAAAACTTGAAGCTTTTCCACTAAATTCAGGAACAAAGCAAGGGTATCCACTGTCCCCACTTTTATTTAATATAGTACTGAAGTCTTAGCTATAACAATAAAGCAAGAGACACTCATAAAAGGAATATAAATTGGAAAGGAAGAGGTCAACCTATCATTATTTGCAGATGATATGATTCTATACATAAAAGACACTAAAGACTCTACCAGCAAACTGTTAGAGCTGATAAACACTTTTAGCTTGTTCTGAGCAGAAAACCATTCCCAGTATCCCAGCCAACTGAAAGCTGGCAAAATTTGCACTTCATGCAGCTATATGAGAGACAGAAGTCATCAGCGGTAAAAACAGACGACACTGGAAGCTCAAGTTTGGCCAGACAGGCCAAATAACTGAACAAGTGCAACAGTGGCATGTCTGCTCTGGGGGAAACCAACTCTTCTTTAATTGGACTGGAGGCCCACTTTATGGGAGGGAATACATGCCTGGTACTGAAAACCTAATCAAAAGCCTATGGCAGGGGAGGTCATGAGCCGTAGGGGTATAAAGCCTGCCTTGTCTGGATAAATGCATATACTATTCTCAACAAATTACCCTGAAAGCACTACACTTCATATTCACATATTAATGCCACTCTCACTTCTGGTTAGAGAAGCTTCTCTTTTTCAGATGGCGATGATTACTGGGATGATCCAAAAGGCAACAAAGTGCTAAGAAGGGACAAAGGAGAGTCCAGCACTGAAACATCTCACACCCTCCAAGGCTCAGGTCCATTGTGGAAGAGGTGGTAGAAAGAATGTAAGAGCCAAAGGAAGGGGACCACTCCTTACATACAACTGTCTGGACAAAAATTGGCCTCACTATCCATGACCTCGCAGTGTCTAGCAATACCTACACAAGACCCTCATAATAGGAGAAAAGGATGATAACATAAAATTAAGAGAGAGAGTAATGGAGAGAGGGAAGGGGATACAACAGAGAGCAGAGCTATGACGGGGGAAGTGAGGGGGGTGGGTAAGAGTCACAGAGTGGAAGAGTAGTGCCTGCTCCGTACAAAGAATGGCTGTTGCTCTCACATCTCATAACCCACAACCCCATGGTGAATAGTAGAATCCCACTGAGGAGGGCCCTCAGAGGAGTGGGACAGGGAGGAGGGAAATGATGGTGCCAACACATGATGTACCCATACTAAGTTTCTGCATAATTGAAAAAAAACAGGCAAAAACTAGAAAATATAATTCAGAAGAGATATACAACTGACCAACAAACATAAAAGCAGAATTAAACATCCTCAGTTATATAGAAAATGAAAATGATGACATCACTAAGTATATATATTTGAATCTAAAATGAGAAACAGAGAAGACTTTGCCCTGTTCACCACTTTGCCAGACTTCCCATCTAGCTGGGAAACTCACAGCAGCTTCTTTCCGCTAGAGAGACCTGCCCACTTTGCCCCTTCTCAAGACTGCAATTTTTCTTGGGAAGGACACATGTAAGGCCCAGCAACCACTTCCCTCTAGAGAGACCTGCCCCCTTCACTTGACAGGATCTGCCATCTTGGCTTGGGACAGAGTAACTTACAGCAGCTGGATACTCACTAGGACTCCTCTTCCCTTCATGGCCACAGTCTAGCCCACACTGGGGCTACTCTACCTGAGTCCCAGAATTCGGAGTGCCTTCAACAATCCTCTTCCCTTCATGGGAGCAGGGAGCACCAAAGATCTCCCACTAGGCTGGAAACCAAGTTCTAGCACAGCTACAAGTGAATTGTGACCACCTCATGCAGGAAACAGTACCAAATACTTCCAAAACTGAACTCCTAGCACCACAAAGCAGGAAGGAAGAAGAAAAAAAGCCAAGGGTACACAAAGAAACATGCAGCACTGTTCCAAATACTTAATAGTACAGGTATGCCACCAAGAACTGAGCAGTGCTATCTCCCCAAGGTAAGGTAGGTCTACGTAACGTGAAAAATCAAGGCAGTGTGCCTCCCCAAGTAACATCAAGTGCAGAGGACACCATGAGGGCTCTGGAGGAAACTATAAACACCTCAAAGGAAAGAGCATAAACATGCATGACGAGTTCAAGAAAAACATGGATAAATGCATGAATAAAATCCTAAATAAGTTCAAAAATGACAGAGAGAAAGAGAGGGAGAGAGAGAACACGTAAGAGCTACTACAAGAGGAATTCTAAACCAGCATATAAAAATGGGACTCAACAAAGAGAGAAATACTGAAGAAAAACCAAACAGAAATAAAGTGAGATGAAAAATACAAAAGGTCAAACAAATAGCTCTGTGGGAAACTTCACCCACAGAATGGGTCAAGTGGAAGACAGACTGTCAAGCCTTGAAGAAAATCAAGCATAGATCAATTAGTCAAAACCAATGAGAAGTTCAAAAGCATATGAATGGAACATAATGGAAGGGTGTAATACCCTGAGAAGACCGAATGTCCCTCCTGGCATACAAGAAGCAGAACTTCAAGCCAATGGCATAGAAAAAAAATTAATAAAATTGTAGAAGTTCCCAAATCGAGGTAAAGTTGCACAGTGATGCACGCATCTGGAGTTCATCTGATTGAACATACCCAAGAAGCTATAGGAAGAAAAACAGTATCCAAAGCTAGAACAACTGTTTAAGCAAATGAAGACCAAGAAAACACCAAATGCTATGATACCACCAACAGAACAGAGTCTGGCATACCTTTTTCAATAATAAATCTGGATATTAATGGGTTCAACTCCATCAAAAGACATAGACTAAGAGTCTGGATCTGAAAGAAGGATCTTTCTCTTCAAGAAATTCACTTCACAAAAACAGACACTATCTAAAGATGAAAGAATAGAAAATGATATTTCAAGTAAATGGAACTAGAAAGCAAGCAGGGGTAACTGTCTAATATCTGACAAAATAGACTTCAACCCAAAATTCAAAGAGGCACAAAAGGATACTTCATACTGATTAAGGGCACAATTCACCAAGAGGACATTATAATTCTAAACATATGTGTTTTTATTTTAAAGAACAAAATCTACTAGATATGAGGTCAGAGATAAATCCCAACACAATAATAATAGTGGATGACTTCAATACCTTACTATCACTAATAGTCAGATCATCTAGACATAAAATAAATAGAGAAGGTATTTGAAAGACACAACAGACCTAACAGACATTTACCAAACATTCCATCCAAACACTACAGAATACTCACTCTTCTCACGTGTTCATAGAACTTTCTATAAAGTAGATCACACATTAGACTATAAAGCAAGTTTCAAAAAATTCAGAAAAATTGAAATAACTCATATCTTATCTGACCACAATGCAAACAACAACAACAAAAAAAACCACAGTGGAAATCCACAAGACAAACTACAAAAAACACATAAACTCCTGGAGATTAGTTTATTTTATTTATAAGGTAGAGTCTCTCTCTACCCCAGGCTGGCCTAGAACTCACTATGTAGTCTCAAGCTGGCTTCAAACTCACAATAATACTCCTACCTCAGCCTCCCAAGTGCTAGGATTAAAGGCATGTGCCACATACCCAGCCACTCCTTAAATAGCACAGTACTGAACAATGACTGGGTTGTTGAAGAAATAAAATACCTACAACTGAATGAAAATGAAAACACAGCCTACTACACCCTATGGGCCATGATGAAGGTAGTCCTAAGAAGAAAGTGCATAGCCCTAAATGCTTATATTAAAAAACACAGAGGTCCCAAACAAATAACCTAGTGAACCACCTAGAGGTTTTAGAAAAACAAGAACAAACCAAACCCTAAAGTACCAGAGAAGAGACATTCTTTGTTGGTTCTTTGAAAAGATTGACAAACCTTCAACCAAATTAATGAAAAGAAGGAGAGAGAAGACTCTAATCAAGGACTGGAGAGATGGCTCAGCAGTTAAAGGCACTTGCTTGCAAAGCCTGATGGCCCAGGTTTGATGAGCCATGTAAAGGTGGCACATGTGTCTGAAGTGCACATACAATGGCAGGAGGCCCTGGCATGCCCATACTTTCATTGTCTATCTGGCTCGGTCTCTGAAAGTAAACTAAGGATTTTTAAAGACCCTAATTAAAAAGGTTACAGATGAAAAATACTACAACAGATACCAGTGAAATCAAAAGATTTATAACAGCATATTTCAAGCTATATCTACCAAACTGAAGAATTTAGAAAAAATGGATGACTTTTTGACACAACCGATCAGCCAAAATCAAACCCAGCTGAGATGAGGAACAGAAGGCTATCATCCAGCATGGGCCAATCTACTGTCTGCTCCCAGACAAAGGACTCTTCTGCACATACAAGAATATACAAACAAGGGCTGGAGAGCTGGCTTAGCAGTTAAGGTGCTTGCCTGTGAAGCCTAAGGACCCAGGTTCAATCCCCCGGTGCCCACATAAGGCAGATGCACATGGTGAAGCATGTGCAGAAGGTCACACGGGCCCACAAGATGGCGCATGCATCTGGGGTTGAACTGCTGTGGCTCGAGGCCATGACGCACCAATTCTCTCCCTCTCTCTCTCCCTTCCTCTCTCTCTCCTTCCCTTCCTCCCTTGTACTCTCTCATAAATAAAAAATTAAGCAGGGCGTGGCTGCACACACCTTTAATTCCAGCACTTGGGAGGCAGAGATAGGAGGATTACCAAGTTGGAGGCCACCCTGAGACTACATAGTTATTTCCAGGTCAGCCTGGACTAGAGTGAAACCCTATCTTGAAAAACCATTAAAAAAAAATTAAAAAATAAAACACAAACAATATCAGAATGTGAGAGAGGACTGGGATGAAATATGATATCTATATTACATACTTGTGAATTACAGTCAAGGCAGACTGTACCCAAGTGACTGCCTACCTCCCCAGAGCACACAGAACAAACCTCCAGGATGGCAAACTATTAAGCAGAATACAGAAGACAGAAATCTGCTGCCTCCTGCAAAAGTCAAAAGCAATAAAGAAGTCACTTCTCTGCTTTCAGCGCTCTGCTTTTCACGTTATTGCACCCTGAAAACACAAGAGGTGGGAATGCTTTAATACAAAGCCCTCCTCTTTGAGATATGCCCTACTGCACCCTAAGTTTAGAGAGCACCATGGTCAGCCTAGTCTTGCTATAAGATAACAGAGAACATCTACTTCTTAACCTAGACACAGGATCAAAGGATGTGAACATGAGACTGCTCTTCCTATCCGAGTTATGAGGAGCTGATAAGAAACATCAATGAGTCTTCTTTCAAACTGTTTGCCAGCTCTTCATATCAAGAATATATGAAGATTATTATCATGGTATATTGTTTACAGTTATGGAAGTTGTCAATGGAAGGTTAAAAAAAAAGAATATATGAAGAAAACAGTACAAGCTTGAGGGCAGTGAAATGTCATTCAACTAATGCTCTCAAAATTGGCAATATTCTGAAAAAGTCCATCAACTCTATTTGTCAAGAGCATTTTTCTGGATAAAATAATGTAAGCGGAGAAATTTTGCTAACAGCATAGTTCTTTGGCATTAACAAAATCTTTATTCAATTTGTTAATGGTTCTGGTTTCAGCCAATTACTTAGGAGAGAATATATTTGTTTCAAATAAGGCTGATTAAGGGTTTCAAAGATCAAAAGCACTTTAAATTGATTGTTGCACCAACAGCTAAATCCATCACCTTTTTATTCCTGGAAAATTTCCATCTGTTTCAACCTAAAGCTATTTTTCCTATATTCCTATTTTTAAAGTGGGAAATTATTAAATGAGTAAGTGAAATACACAAAAAAGCTTAAAATAAACCAAAATAAAACAAAACATTAGGAAATTAAAACACATTCATTATCTCTTCCCTTAACTGTTCCTGTCTTGATCAATTAAAAAAAAAACAAAAAACAGACTGAATTGCAAAACAGCACAGTCCATGAGTCAGGGATACGGGTGTACTTACTCAACAACTACTTACCGAGAACTCACTACACACCAAAGGCCACTAAAATCAGCAAGGATTTCTGTCCTTGTAGAGCTCACAGTGTAAAGGCAGGGACAGACAATAAAAAAGTAAACAGGTAAAATATAGAATGAACCAGGTAAATATAGATATGATACAAAATGAGGTAAGCAGAGATAGCCACTTTTAATTAGGATAATTCAGGGGAGATTCAGAGATAAACGTCGCAGTTAAACAAAGATCTAAGAAAGTAAGGCAGGCAGCCACATGCACTTCCAGGAGAGCTTCTGAGGTCAGAGAGGCATTTAGAGAGTGGGTGGGGGCACTACACCGTGACAGCCAATGAGGGACAGCAAGGGCTACAGGACATGCAGGCAGTAGCAGCAACTCTGACTTCTACCACAAGTGGCCCAGAAAGCCATAAGTGGATGTGTATGTACGGAAAAGGGACAGAAGATCACCGAGCATGAAAGGGTCACTGTGCATGTTCCTGATCTAGTAGAGGCTGAGAAGTAACTTATGACACATTAACTCCCTTCAACATAAAAAATGTTAACCTCCAGGAAAAACATGCTTAAAGGACAACTAGAACTATATATACAAATATAGAACTAAAAGGATTCCTACCCTTGCAAGAAGGAAACTGCACAGGAGGAGGGAGTAACATGAGGTCCTGTGCCAATCCTTATACTATGGAGTTGCTAAAACTAACAAAAAAGACTCAGACTTTAGATTAAGGGGTCAGCAATCTCATTCTTGGATATTTACTCAGGAAAATGAAAACATGTGTCCACAGAAAAACTGTTATAACAGTATTATTCATGATAATGACAAACCATAAACAATTCAAACATCCACAAACAGAAATGGGGACGAAAGGTGGTTTTCATACAGAAGAATCAAACTCAGCAACAGAACTGGCACTGTAGCGAGTGTGACACAGTTATCTTTGAGCTGCTGGCACGAAACACCGGCCAAGAGCAGCTTGTGGGAGAAGAAAGTTTATTTTGTCTTACAGACTCAAGGGGAAAGTCCATGATGGCACAGGGATACATGGCATGGGCAGAGGCTGGACATCACCTCCTAGCCAATACCAGGTAGACAACTGGAACAGGAGAGTGTGCTAAACACTGGCAAGGGGAAGCTGGCTCTATAACCATAAGCTCATTTCCAAGGGCACACCCCCTTCTAGCAAGGCTCCAGTTACCAAACTGCCACCAGTTGGGGACCCAGTACTCAGTATAAATGAGTTTATGGGGAGCACCTGGCTCAAACTACATTCTACCCCTGGCCCCATAAACTGATGACCATCCATGATGCAAAATGCAATCCATTCAGTATAACTTTAAAAGCCCCATAGCGTTTATCAACCCCAATGTTGTTCTAACATCCCCATAGCCCAAGGTCTCTTCACCGAGCTATAATACCAAAAGAAGAAGGAAAAAAAAGCCATAATGGCACAGAATAAACATTCACACTGCAAAACATGGCACTGGGCATAGCAATGAAAGATTGAACCAATACAAGATTTAAAACAAACAGCACAAACATGAAACACTGTGACTCCAAGTCCAACAACTCTAACCAGTGACAAGTCTCTGGAGTTCCAATTCCAACCCTCCAGCTGGGCTGCTCAAAAACCTAGAGGAAAACTCCATGTGGTGCTGGCAACTCTCCTTGGCAACAGTTCCATTTCCTGGCATCTCCACTAGGTCTCCACTGCAACTCACACTTCATCCTCATGGCTCCATCAGGCCTCCATGCAAGTAATCCAACAAGCTTGCTTCACATTGCCCATGGACATTTCCAAAAACCAAAACCATGCTGCAAATTCAATGACCCTCTTTTTGCTACATGTGAACTACTCCAGAGTCCAGGTGGTCTACTTGGGGGTAATAAAACACTTTGAAGAGTAGGCCCCTTACTTTCAGCATTCAGGCTCCTTTATAAAGAGTCCTGATTCTTCCTGCTGTCCCAGTACAGATCAGCTGGCCAAATCTCTCAAATAACTGCAACTGAACTGAGCTGTTGTCTTTAGTCTGAAGCATCCATTTCTTTCTGTGCCATATCCCATTGTTCATACCAGTTCAATTTCTACATAATGCAACCCTAGCACAAGTTCTCAGGACACAGACAGACATTACACAGCAAGCTTCTCACACAAACTGCTTCTAGCCTAATCCCTACAAAGTTCTTTCTTTCACTCATAAACCAAATCTCACAGTTCATATTTCTCATTGCATTCAAGTCTCTCTGACCAGAATAGTCCATCAAGCTGTACTTGCAGTACTGTAAGGCATTTTCTTAGGTCAAGGTTTCAAACTCTTCCACACTCCTCTGGCAAATCAGTTCCAAAAGGGCAAAATCCATACAGTTGGGTTTCAAGAAGCTATGACCCCACTTCCCGATACCAATTTTACTGTTGCACTTAGCTTTGCATTACTGCAGAAAGCACCCAATCAAAAGCAGCTTGTGGGAGGAAAGGGTTTATTTTGGCTGGCAGGCTTAAGGGGAAGCTCCATGATGGCAGAGGGGAAGGCACAGTAGGAGCAGAGGCTGGACATCACCTCCTGGTCAACATCAGGCATACATCATCATCAGAAGAATGTGGCAAACACTAGAAACGGGGACAAGGCTATATCACCCGTAAGTCCACCCCCAACAACACACCTCCTCCAGTAAGGATCCAATTCCCAAGTTACCACCACCTGAGGATCAAGCATTCAGACCATATTACTTTATGAGAGACACCTGAATCAAATCACCACAGAGTGAATCAACAAAATAGCAATAACTGAGCCAGGCACGGTGGCGCATGCCTTTAATCCCAGCACTCAGGAGGCAGAAGTAGGAGGACTGCCGAGAGTTTGAGGCCACCCTGAGACTACATAGTTAATTCCAGGTCAGCCTGGACCAGAGTGAAATCCTACCTTGAAAAAACAACAACAACAATATATATATATATATATATATATATATATATATGGCAATAACTGACAGTCAACAGATATGCATTATACAAGTCCACTTGTATTATTCACTAACACAGAAAACTAAGCTATGATGATGGAGTCTAGAAGAGGGTTTGAAGGCTGAGGGAGTAAACAGAGACTGAGTCCCTTCCAGCTGAGGAGCACGCTCCTGTCACTAAAGCTGACTGAATGGGTGTGCGTGACCTCTGAAATCCACCAATCTGAACACGTCACTTAAATCTCTGCATTTTCCTTTCAATAAGTTATGACTTAGCAAAAAGAAGTTTAAAAATGCACAGGAGCATTAAAACCTCAGTACATCTCTTAATCAGTTAATTCATGCATACAGAAAAACTGTATCTTTTACTTCTTAACATGCCAAAAATGAAATTAACAGACAGAAGTTTGAAGTACAAGAGAGAAAAATTACAACAAAATACCTTCCTTATAAATGAAGACCACAATATTAAGTACCAAAATCCTGCAAGTTGCATAGTGTGTTTCAAGACTTAAATGTTAAAATGGGATTTCTGTCCCTTTCACATTAAAGGCATCCATCCATCCTTAGAATTCCAAAAGAAGCAAGTCAGGATGGCTGAATGGTTTAAATCACTGTATTCAGAATTCTAAAAGAAATGCAATAAAAATATTAAACAAAATAACATGAAGAATATAAATTTTAAAATTTAATTTCGAACTTTTTATATTCCATACAAAGGACAGGTATTTAACAATTCATGAAAAAAAAATTACTATCTAGAAAAAACTGTCTTTGGTACCGTGGCCATCCATTTTGAAATGTAGGTTTTTTGTGAACCTTCCAGAAGATAATGAACACAATGTATTTACATTATGAATAAATGCATAACTGGTGAAATACAATAAGAATAGGAAGCTCTACCCAGAGATGAAATCACTATGAACACATTTTGAACATTTGAAAAAAACTATTAAATTTGTATTTAAAAACTTGAGGCTGAGGGGAGGATGGATCAGTGGGTAAGAGTACTCACTGTACAAACTTGAGGACCTGAGTTCAATCCCACTACCTCCGTACTCACAGATGCCTGTTATCCCAGCACTGAGGGGGGTTGAAACAGGAGGATCACTGGGGCTCCCTGTCAGCCAATCCACCTGATAAAAGGCAATCTCCAGGTACAATTGTGACTCTGACTCAGGGAAATAAGACAGAAGAGCAATGGAGGACACCCTCTTTCTGGCCCTGGCCTCCACATCTGCATACACACATGCATACACCACATGCACAAAATTAAACTCCCACACATAAGCATGTCTTAAGAAAAATAATCAATAAGCATCTCCTTTAAGGAGCACACTGTTCTACAAATGCTTAAAATTTGCCTTCTGTATAATTTTTTATTACCATTTAAAGATACTTTTTAAAATATGCAAAGAAAGATAATTCAAGAACTGTGCTCCAGAAAATAAAGGTCACAGAAACAAAAGATATTGCTGGCAAAAATATTTGATGTCTGTTTTTACTTTTAGTATAGCAGAATACATAGCAGAATCTAAGTAGGATTTCAAAAATAAAACTTAAAATACCATTCAAATTCTGTCTAAAATGGATTTGTAATTTAATAAATGTAATGAGCACACAGGCATTACAACAAAGATCAAGCGAAACACTGTTAGAAGCAGACTGCTCACATTCAACACTGATAAGAGAGGGAAGGATACAAATCCTAAGAAGTAATGGTGGGATTTCAGTCTCCAAAGAGATTAAGAAAAAAGTATTTTTTAAAAAGATAGGAGATAAAACTCAAAACTTCTCTCAATCATATGCGTGAAAAAGCTATCACCAAGATTGTATTTTCAATCTGCATCTCCAACTTATTCGATCTAAATGATAAAAGACACAGAGAGGTTTTTCTTTTTTTTTTTTCCAACTAATCTCTGACAAATGTGCCAAGAATACACAATAGGGAAAATATAGTCTTTTCATCAAATAGTCCTGGAACACTGGCTGTATGGCAAAGAATGAACCTGGAGCCTTATCTTACACCATACACAAAAATTAACTTGAAATGGATTAAAGACTCACATATAAGCCTGAAGCCACAGAGTGAGAACAGAGTAATATTAAAAAGCAAGAAGAGACATTTTTTGTAAATGGATATGACTGAAGAAAGAAATACAAGGAAACAAAAGGAAAAGGTTAAAATTTGCACAAATTCAAGGAAAACACAGAAATTCAAATAACAAAGGAAGCAGTAATGCAGAAGACCTTACCCTTCTAAAATGAAGAATTTAAAAAACTGAGAACAATAAAGGGATATTTTTCTAAAAACATACAGGTAATATTTCATAAGAAGCTGATTGCTTTCTTTCCCCAAATTGGAGAAAGAAAGGAACCCCTCATGCTCAGCATCAAACTCAAAGTTCTAGTCAATGAAACAAGGCATGGAAATAAACAAAGCTGTGCATACTGGAAAAACAAAACCATCTCTATTCACAGAGGTTTCAATACTCATATAAAATGACAATGTATATATTGTATCACATATATATGTGTGTATATATGTGTGTGCGTGTGTTTATTATATCCTATCACTAACTACAGGATTATCAAAGTCACATGATATAGAGTCAAGATTGAAATGCCACTATGCAGAGTGCCTAGCACTCATCAGGCCCTGGGTTGAATTCCAGCACCGCAAAAACAGTCTTTAAAAGACACTATATTTCCATTTCTAGTATCTAAAAGTAAATAGCTAGAAACCAACATCCTAACAATAGCACCATTTACAACAGTTTTTTAAAAGAAAGAAATGCTGATCTACAAATTGAACTACTCTTCAAAGGATCTATATGATAAAAATAAAGAATACTGACAAACATATTCAAAGAATATGTAAATAAATGAAGAAAAATATTCAATATTTCTTTAATTTTTTGTTTATTTTATTTATTTATTTGAGAGCAACAGACAGAGAGAGAGAAAGAGGCAGAGAGAGAGAGAGAATGGGCGTGCCAGGGCTTCCAGCCACTGCAAACGAACTCCAGACGAGTGCGGCCCCTTGTGTATCTGGCTAACATGTGTCCTGGGGAATTGAGCCTCGAACCGGGGTCCTTAGGCTTCACAGGCAAGCGCTTAACCACTAAGCCATCTCTCCAGCCAAAATATTCAATATTTCTAAGAACTTATTTCTCTTCAAATTAATCCGTAAATCAAATACAATCTTAATCTTATCCCAGCAATGGTGTTTTGTGTACACAGAAAAGTTGATTTAAAAATTTATATGTAAAGGAGCCAGGCATGGTGGCACACGCCTTTAATCCCAGCACTTGCCTTTAGTCCCAGCACTCGGGAGGCAGAGGTAGAAGGATTACCGTGAGTTCAAGGCCATCATTCCAGGTCAGCTTAGACCAAAGTGAGACCCTATCTCAACCCCCCCCCCAAAAAAAAATTATATGTAAAGGAAATAGAACAGCCAAAATCATTATGAAAACGAAGAATACTGAAATGATCCAAGTGGGGTCACAGGAAGGACTGAAGGAGAGGAGGGGGTGGGAGGCAGTTTAGTTAAAACTTAAGATATTATGAATAAGCCATATGGAAATCTACTAGCTAATAATAGTAAATTATTAGTAAAAACAGTTAGAGTAGAAATATACTGTGGAGATGGGTAATGCTGTGCCCAGAAGCCACAGATTGTTAGTAGAAAAATGTGGGACACCTCACAGCAAGCTGTTGGTCAGGGAAGCCCCTGATGCCCCCAAAGTATTATAATTGCCAAGGCCCTTGTCTGCCCACCAGAATTAGACAGTAAGACCCTACTGGTAAAGACCACATGCTTGGACTGCAAGTCACTCAGAAATCAAGCTGGAACCAAGCTGGAAGCCTCCTCCCTGTGAACTAACTGTCAGGATGCTGGAAAGACCGATGCAGCCTGTTGGGGAGAAAAGTCTTAATCAGCAGTGGCCCATGCAAGCTGTATGGCTAGCCACCCAGGCCAAATGTATCAAATGGTACAATGGTGACACATTTGTTATGTAGAAAACAAAACTGCCCTGTGATTGGATTTGAGGCCCGCATAACAGAAGGGATTTCCTGCGTGGCACTGAAAACCTAACCAAAGGCCTATAGCTAGGAAGGTCATAAGCCTTAGAAGGGAAAATCGAACACTGTTGTTTGGCTACATGTATATATTATGCTCACTAAACTGCCCTCTCAATACTCATGTTTGTGCCCATATATTAACACTTTTCTCACTTCTGGTTAGAGAAGCTTCTCCTTTCCGATGGTGGTGACCACTGGGGTGACTCAAAAATGGCCAAAGGGCTGAGAAGTGGCAGTGGAGTGTTCAGCACTAAGTGAGACATCTCTATCATGCCCTCCAAGGATCAGGGAACACTGCAGAAGAGGTGGCAGAAAGAATGTAAGAATCAAGGGAAAGGGAAGGGTGCTCACAATGCTGTCTTCCAGACACAAGTGGCCTTGGTAGTCACGGCCTCACAGTGGAGATGCTGCCTACACAAGACTTGCACAAGAGAGGAAACATGACGGTGTCAAAACAGAAGACAGCTTAGCTGGAAACAAGAAGGGATTCAATGGAGGGAGGACTTGGAAGGGGGAAAGGGGAAGGCTTGGGAGAGGATTATGATAATGGTACATTGTCTATATTTATAGAAGTTATCAATAAAAAGTTAAAAAGGAACAAAACTTGTGAGTTCACACTAATCCTTGAAGGTTTACAATAACACTGTAGTCATTAAGGCAAATTATTATATATATAAAGATAGTTGAATAGATAATCAATGGACTCAAACAGAGAATCCATAAAGACTTATACAAATGTTTGAAATGATTTTTGAAAACAGGGGCAAGGCAATCTAGAGAAAAATGAATG
This sequence comes from Jaculus jaculus, assembly GCF_020740685.1. NCBI lineage: Eukaryota > Metazoa > Chordata > Mammalia > Rodentia > Dipodidae > Jaculus > Jaculus jaculus. The sequence goes on from NC_059115.1 coordinate 62,201,190, forward strand.
CTGAAAGTAGAAAATGAAAAAAGAAAATGGGCTGGGAAGATTGCTCATCAGTTAAAGGCACTAGCTTGCAAAGCCTGACATCCCAAGATCAAATCCTCAGTACCCACAAAAAGCCAGATGCACAAAGTGGTACATGTATATGAAGTTCATTTGCAATGGCAAGAGACCCTGACGTGTATATATTCACTCTCATTCTCTTTCCTTCCCCCCTCCCTCCCTCCCTCCCTCTCTCTCTCTCTCTCATTAAAAGCAAACAAGCAAGGAAGCAAGCAAGAAACAAAGAAAGGAGGGAAGAAAGGGGGAGGGAAGATACTTAATAGCAATAATAATACTGGCACAAAGGGGCATCTATTGTCAGGAAATAAAATGCACATTGACCTGCACCTTGCACTTTACATAAAATTAGATAAAAAACAGATATCAGATTTACATGTAAAGCATAAATGCATAAAACAATTACAAGAAATTTAAGACAAAATATCTGTAACAAATGGGTCATTAGATACAAAATTAAAACTAGAATCAAGAAAAGAAAAAAACAGGTGCATCAGACCACGAGAATTAAGAACTTGAGCTCTGTGAAATACATGGCTAAGGAAGCAAGAAGGAAAGGACAGTGGCAGGAAAATATTGTCAAATTACATATCTGACAAAGGACTTAATACATAATTTATCAACTAAAAAGAAAGGGAACAAACACCCTCCATACATTATAACTCAAAAAAATCCACACATATTTCTATATGTTATGATATAAATGCTATATATAACTACTATCTCTATGTCAGTCATAATTTGGAAGCATAGTCAAGCAAAATTTCTAAACAGACACTTTACCCCATAAAATTTATGCATGGCAAGTAAATAAAATAAAATTTAAATTAAAAAAAAAAGATTGTCTACACTGTCTATTAGGGAAAAGCAACTTAAAAACACCAGATACCCCCACAAACCTACTAGAATGACTTCAATAAAACAAATGGCAAGCCAAGCATGGTGGCACACACCTTTAATCCTGGCATTTGGGAGGCAGAGGTAGGAAGATCATCATGAATTTGAGGCCACCCTGAGTGAATTCCAGGTCAGCCTGGACTAGAGTGAAACCCTACCTCCAAAAACCAAAACAAAAAAAAGACAAAACTAAGTGCTAAATAGAATGTGAAATTACTAAAACCAGCTAGTAGAAATATAAATGGTATCAATCCTTCACACAATCCTCAGGAAGCAGAAGTGGGAATATTGTCAGTTCACTATTTATTTGGTTGGTTTTCGAGGTAGAGCCTCACTGTAGCCCAGGCTGGGCAGGAGCTCACTGTGCGGCTCCAGCAATCTCCTCGTACCTCCACCTCCCAAGTGCTGAGACCACCATGCTGGCTCAATTCACCTTCCTTTTTTTTAAATATAGCTCTCTAAGTTCTTTCTAAAATTTTATTTATTTATGTATTTGAGAGAGAGAGAAAGAAGCAGACAGACAGAGGGAGAGAGAATGGGCACACCAGGGCTTCTAGCCACTGCAAATGAACTCCAGATGCATGCGCCACTTTGTGCATCTAGCTTTACATGGGTACTGGGGAACTGGGTCCTTTGGCTTTGCTGGCAAGTGCCTTAACTCACTAATTCATCTCTCCAGCCCTCAGTTCACCTTTCAAAGCCAGTATTATTCCTATATCAAAGATAGAGACATCACATGGAAACGCAGACCAGTATCACTTCTGAACAGAGAAGAAAATAATCAAGCAAATTATTATCAGATCCAATTAGCAGTACATTAAAAGGATTACACAACATGAGATATGAAATTTATCCCATAAGTTGAAATTTGGTTAAAGGTCTGAAGATGACATAATACAACATATTAACAGAAAAAGGGCAAAATTTGTATCATCACTTCAGACTCTATTAAGAGTAAACTAAAATTTACTTATAAGCTTTATGACACAATGGGTATTTTATATTTTCCCAGTGTTCATTTTATTCAAAATGACAGATATTAACTAAAGACCAACTGCCTGCTAGCCATTCTGCTATACACTAGTGCAGATACATGAAAGTAAACTTATGATTCAGTAAAAGTTAGAATAAGTCATATAGGAATGAATATAAATAATTCTACTTAAGGACTAAAGACTATCTCATTCCAACTCTTAAGTCTTAGGGCTATATTTTAACCATCAATTAAATCATACTGTGGTACCAAATAAGCTGCTTAGAGAACTTATTATACAGGAATATTCTGCTATGCCTTTCAACAAAATAATGCTGCTTCTAAAACAAGGAATCACAGCCTATGCTGTGCATTTGTGAGAATGTCTTTGGGATGCTGTGCCCCATACCTTGTGGGGAGCCAGACTCCTCTGCCGGAACTTTTCAACTGTCTCCTGACCCAGTGACGACCAAGCACTGGCAAAAGCTTCTGCTTTGTCTACTTCCACGTGGACATTCTCTAACTGCTGCTGTAAGGCCGCTGGCTTCAAGTTATGATACACTGCCTGTTAAGAGAAAACATCGCAAAGATCCTTCGTGTTCAGAGACCTTAAACTACAATCAATACAGAATTAATTTTAAATGATTCAAAGAATATTTCATATTACCATCACAAACATTTTTGGTAGTTTTGCAAGTAATAATATATGCAACCAAGAGCTCAAAGAGCCTTTTAGGGCATAGTGGCAGATGCCTTTAATCCCAGCACTCAGGAGGCAGAAGTAGGAAGATCACTAGAGTTTAAGGCTAGCCTCAGACTATACAGTGAGATCCAGATCAGCTTGGTCTAAAGTGAGACCCTACCTCAAAAAGAACTTTAAAAAAAAATAAAAAAACAGGACCAAAAGAATGGGATTAAAAGTTACTCAGTAATAGCCATTTTCATTTTTTCCTGTGATTTAAATATTCCTAAAATCACTTTATAACAATATATTCTAATTTATTTCACTTAATTATTGCAAATTTATAATGTTCTTTGTGGTGGTTTGATTCAGGTGTCCCCCATAAACTTACGTGTTCTGAATGCAAGGTCCTCGGCTGATGGCTATTTGGAAATTAACACCTCCTGGAGGTGATATCGGGGACAGGCTTATGGGTATTATAGCTAGCTTCCCCTTGCCAGTGTTGGGCACACTCTCCTGCTGCTGTTATCTGCCTGATGTTAGTCAGGACATGGTATTAACTCTCTGCTCATGCCATCATTTTCCTGTGCCATCATAGAGCTTCCCCTCGAGTCTGTAAGCCAAAATAAACCCTTTCCTTCCATAAGCAGCTCTTGGTCAGGTGTTTTCTGACAGCAACGTGAACCTAACTGTAATAACCTTGTTTCTCAGTTAACAAACTTTCTCCAAAAAGTTTCTCTAAACTATGTTTATCTACCAATCTCCCCCCACAAAATATATATGTACATGTATACACACACACACACACACACACACACACACACACACACATACAATTTTTGCTTATATGTGTGTATAAAACAAAAAAAATTATAAAATAATTTTAATGATGATACCTGTTCTTTTTCTTACTTTATTTGGAAGCAACCTTCCCAGAAACACCATCCTCAGCTCTCCTATTCAATTTTTTTTTTTTTCCTGTTGAAGGGCCACCAAGCATAAGACCCACTGTCATCTCTATGGTCTATGTAGAGGTTTGAAAGGGAAATGCACCCCATAGACTCAAGTGTTTAAACACTTGGTTCCTGGCTGGGACTACTGTTTTAAAAGGCTGCAGACCCTTTTGGACATGGGAGCTACCTAGCAGATGCAGGGCCATAAAGAAAGGCTTTATGGGTAATAGCCTGGCCCTGATTCCAGCCTAAACTCTTTTCATCCTAACTGCCTAATGTGGCCCAGTCTCAAGCCACTACCCTGCCTTCCTCACCATGACAGACTGAACCCCCTAAGATGTGAGGCAAAAGTCAATCCTTACTTACTTGTTTCTGGTCACAGCACTGAAAAGAAATAATAAAGATGGGCACTCACAACTGGGCTACCGTTGTGACGAGCCTGACCATGGGGTTCATAAGGCTTTGTAAATGGGTGAGAAGAGTTTGGTGCCGCAGAAGTCCTACAATGCTGTAGGCAGAGCTCAGTGGATGATCCTGATATGAGGACAGAAGCGCCCACACTGACAGAGATGTTGACAGTCCAGCCTGTGCTCAAGAAGTTTCAGAAAGGAAAAGGACTTTGCCAGGAATTAAACTAGAAACCATTCACGTTACAGTCTGGAAAACCATGTGGCTAGCTACATTCTGCACATGTCCTGAAAATTGTGAGTGAGGCTAAATTCAAAAGTAATAAACTAATTTGTTTGGTGGAGGAAATTTCAAGACTGTGTAGCATCCAGGCTGTGGCATGGTTACTGCTCACTACCCTTAGCCAGGCTTATACTATGAGAAGGCAGAAAGCTTTGAAAGCTGTGCCTTTTGGTGAGGAAAGGGGCACAAATGTACTTAAAATTGAGGACAGGGCAGACAAGGCTGGTGCAGACAGCAAATTGTTAAAGAGATTAGCACAGTTAAGGAGAAACCTTGTAGTTTTCACTCTGCGCTTGGACAACAGCAATAGTGCCTTGATGACTTGATTCCCACCCACTGAGGGCTCCAGGATGTAAAACTAAAAATTCACTGGAAAAACATCCATTTGAAATAAGAGACATTGAAAAATAGTGTCTGCACAGAGACAACCTCCAGGGTACACTGCTGAAAAGCAGCCCTAGATTAGTGTTACCCCAGGCTCATTCACGACCGCACACAGAGTGCTGCTGTGGTGCTGGAAGGGGAGCAGGTTACGCTCGTGCTGGCAGCGGAAACTGGCACTGGCGGCCACATAGTGCTATCTTTTCAAACATGCAGAATGCAAGGGTTACAAGGCCATGAAGACTTACACCAAGGATCCTGAAAGTCACTGAGGCCAGAAAATATATAGCAGGGTCAGATTCCCCGGAGGGTGAGTGGGATATGAATGAAGTTGTGAAGGTAAATTCTATTTTCAATAGAGACACTATGATTTTGGATATTAGGAACATGAGACATCCATTTAGGAGAGCTGCAGCCATCCAGTGAAGCTGGCCCAAGACAGGCCACACATGCCACAGAAAGCAAAGCTACAGAGGTAGAGGCTACCTGAGCTCACTGGAGCCCCCAAAATGCCATGAGCTCCAGACGCATAACCAACACATGTGAAGTAATGAAAGACTAATAATGTGCCCTACTGGGGTGAACCAAGAACCAAGTAGATGCAAATAAGGAAAGGCTCCAGGTAAAGGGGATTAATGGTATAATGATGTGATTCAAATAGGGATATAAATAATGAAATAAAGGGGTTGGAGAGATGGCTTAGTGGTTAAGGCACCTGCCTGAAAAACTTTAAGGACACAGGTTTGATTCCCCAGATAAAGATAAAGCCAGATACACAAAGTGGTGTATGCATCTGGAGTTCATTTACAGTGGCTGGAGGCCCTGGCCTGACCATTCTCTCTCTCTCTTTCATAAATAAATAAAATATTTTGTTTAAAAAAAGTAATGAAAACAATTTAAGAAGGATGTAAAAGGAAGCACAGTAATAAAAAATTATGATTTTTTTTCTAAATATGTATGATCCTCTCAAATATATTCTACTTTTATTTTAGTGAAATGTGCTCATTTCTCCAAATTATCATACAAAAAAAACAATGAATTCAGATCAAGTGAAGTCTCAATTCACATTGTGAAATCTTTACTGCATATTTTTGTACAATGAATACTGTGGAAGGAAATCATGTACTCATATTTTATTATGCTGAATTTCTTGATTAAAATATATTGACAGCTTCCATTTTCCATACTTACATAAAAACAGAATACTACAGATATTAAAGTAATACAAATATACAGTGAATAAATCACGATCAGGAAACTTGAGAAAATAAAAATACCTGTTCTAATACAAATGATATTGTTTCAAGAACCAGGTGAAGATCTTGTTTCTCTAGAGAAAAAGCGACTTGAAGTTTTTCCTCCTCTTCTTCACTGAAGCTGCTCTCAGCCTACAAGTACAAACATGGGGTCTGTTAGCACACTTTCTATCTTTACAGAAGACTCCCTTAATTACATGTGACAGGAGAATATAAAACGAAAATGGGACACCACAGTGAAAGGAAGCTAATATGCTAAAAGGTATAACATCCATGCTAGATGTCCGGGAACAAACACTGGCTGAACTAGTGTTCTGTGGGGACAGAGGTGACATCCTCATCATGCAGTGTCCTAAAAAAGGGCTGTGATCCTTTCACTTCAATGTCTCCAATCGTAGGGATTTGTGCTCTGATTTTCATAACTCTTCTGCTTCATTCCATAATGAGCAGTCATTTCTTGAAACCTCCTTCCTGTCCCATTACCACAGCACCTTCACTCCCCAGTTTGCTGTTTCTAGTCTGCCATGGTCAGGACCCATAGGGCTGACCCCTCAGAACTAGACAGAGCACAAGTACTCCAGCAGCATTTATGTGCAGCCTGAACTTCTCCTAGGCACCCAATCACTTAAGGTTTTTATTAAGTGAATTGTAACAGCTAAGCTACTTATGAAACTCTGGGGCCACAAAGGTCCACGTCTAAGTTCTCAGGTATAGAACTCGGTCTAACTTCCCTCGGTTTTTCCCAGTGTGGACTGTTAAAGCATGCAGAATGAGACACATAAGTAGAAAATGCCAGAGAATGTTGCTGCTACTGTTACTCTTCCTGTCTCTCCGCCTACAACACACACTTCTCTTACAAGTCCTACATTGGTTTTGTGTTTCTCATGTCAAAGAAAGTAATTAACTCCAAAAGTACATACTGAGTGCAACTATGTAAGAAGCAATGAATAAGTGATGGGGGATACAGAGATGGTAAGATATGACCCTCAAGAGAAGGCTGGAGGCAAGAAGAGTGGTGAAGAAGGCTACGGACTGGGTTGTCTTCTAGTCATGAAACAGCCCCAATGCAGTATGACAGCGACAACCACAAAGTGAAATGAACCAAGTGTTTTAGCAGCAAAGAAAGGAAAACCGCAAAATGCTGAGAATGAAACTGCAATTGCAAATCCTTGAAAGCTGGAGGGAAGAAGGGCGTTCAGAGGTAAGAGGGACTGTATATGCACAAACACAGAGTTGAAGAAGTCCCTAGCATGCTGCAGTATAAAGAAAGCATTGGCCAGTGTAACTGGAGCACTTACAGAGAGAGTGGGGGATATAGCCTACAGCCACATTATCATGCGTGACACGCTCAGTGTTGGGGATTTTGAACTTTTTTCCATGTGGCAAGGGACAGACAGCTGCTGTGTTTCTAAACACTGTGAAAATATGATCAACCTTACTTACGAGAAAAACATTTAGAAAGATAATTGCGATTGGATTGTAAAGAATTGAAAGAAAGCAAGATTATAAACACAGATATAATCTGAAGGGAGCCATTGTAGTCCAGAGTCAGAAGACATTAAGGATCTGAAATAGAACTGTGAGAAGAATTTGGACTGGAGAGATGATTCAGAGGGAGTAGGCCATGGCTCTGAGGCTGCCTCCTGGCCAAGAAAGAAAAGAATGTCGTCTGCCATCTGCCACCAAGTAGAACATTTAGCAGGTGCTCCATAAGCAGGTGTTTGATGGAATTTTTATAATCTGATAAAGAAATTCAGTTCAACTGGTGGCCAAGTAAAGGAATACCAAATATCACATGTTCACACTAACTACACCTTTTAAATAAAGGCAAAAGAGCAATAAAATTAAGATTAAATATTGCCTGAACACAAATACTGGATGAATTTTTTGTTTGTTTATTTTTTCGAGGTAGGGTCTTTCTTTAGCTCAGGCTGACCTGGAATTCATTATGCAATTTCAGGGTGACCTCAAACTCACAATGATCCTCCTGCCTCTAGCCTCCTGAATGCTGAGATTAAAGGCATACGCCACTATGCTCAGCTTTGGTTGATCTATTTTTAACAAGAAAAATAGAACCAGTATTGTTCCATAGAACATTAATCCCAAAATATATACCATAATAAAATAATTTCAAAGTCAAAACATATTCATTCCCAAGTATTTGACACAAACATTAGTATATAAAACCTGAAAACGGGGCTAGAGGGATGGCTTAGCAGTTAAGGCACTCACCTGCAAAGCCAAAGGACTCAGGTTTGATTCCCCAGGACCCATGTAAGCAAGATGCGTAAGGTGATGAATGTTTCTGGAGTTTGTCTGCAGTGGCTGAAGGCCTATTCTCCCTCCCTCCCTCCCTTCCTCTCCATACACACACACACACACACACACACACACACACACACACACACACACACATATGCATATATGTGTGCATATATATACACGTGTATATATACATATACCTCTTTCTCTCTCAAATAAATAAAATTAAATTTTTTTAAATTTTAAAAAATGCTTCAAAAAACCTGAAAACTTCCAGAATTTAAAATAAACTATTGAATACACAGTTATTCCAAACTGTCAACCAGGGAACATTGTCACACCTTCCATGGGTCCAGTGTTCCTGAGAACACACTGGAAAACAATATTTCTCCCAAAAAGTTATCCCAATAACAGAGTGTCAGCATAATCACACATCTTACAAGCTATAGAAACCCAAAAATACAAACCTTCAGGTGAAGTTTTTGAAGAATTCGGATGAGCAATCGTGGAAATCTTCCTATATCTATTGCATTTATCAGTGACACTGCTTTTTTCATGCTAAATAAATTTGTAAAACAAAGTTTCTATTAATAAAAGGAACAATTCAGCAAGAAGATATAGATACTGTAAATATTTTTACAACAAACATAGGGGCCCCCAATTTTACAAAACAAGCACTGAAAGGCATAAAATGTCACACAGGTCCTGACATCATAATAATAGGAGACTTTAATGCCCTAATCATATATTAAGATAGGTCCCCTAAAATTGAAAATCAGCAAAGATGCTTCTAAGTTAAATCGTACCATTAATCAGCTGAATTTTCCATCCAAGAGATAGGGAATATGCATTTGCCTTGGCCACTCATGGAAACTTCTCCAAAATTGATGACATTATAAGTTATAAAACAAACTTAAACAATTATTTTAAAAACTGACATTATTCTTTGTATCTCAACAGATCACAGTGAAATAAAACTAGAAACCAACTGCAAGAGAGCGTTCATAAATTACCAAAATACTTGGAGACTGAACTGACAGTGTGTCACTGAAGACATCAGGAAGGAAATAGAAACACTTCTAGAAACAATGAGAATGACACCACCACCTCCCTGGGACACACAGTCAAGGCAGCCCCAAAAGGAAAGTTTATAGCCCTAATTTCACACCTTGAAAGGGTAGATAAACAATAAAGAAGTGAACCCACAGCCAGTAGATGGCTGGAAATCATCAAGATTAGGGTAGAAATTAATGAAATAGACTAAAAATTAAAACACAAACTCAAAAAGTAGGTTCTTTGAAAAAATTTAACAAGACTGGCAACTCTCCATCCAAACCAACCAAGAGAGAACCCAAATAAATATTAGAGAGAAAAAAGAGTTGTTATACCAGACTCCAATGAAATCTAAGAATGTCATTAGAGAATACTACAAAAACTTATATTCCAAAAAGCTGGAAAAGTCAGATGAAGCAGATACATTTCTAAATGTGTATGACCTGCCAAAATCAGAATAAATAAATGATTTTAAACAAACCAACAAGTAATGCGATTTAAGCAGTGATTAAAAGTCTCTCCACAATCAAATGGAGATGAGGGCAAGTGGCAGTTAGCACCAGGAATGTGGACATAAAGCTAGAATGAGACCAGGAGAGAGAGAGAAAAAGAAAGAAAGCAGAAAAGAGAAGAGTTATCTGGTAGGCTAGGGAAGGATAGGATATCTCAGTTGGGAGAAGTCTGGAGGGGTAGAAAGTAGGGAGGGTGAAGACAGGATTAGACAAAAGTTAATATAACATGGGTCAGTTCCACAGAAACCCTCATTCTGACTATTATTCTATAAGATATAACTACCAATAGAGGGGGGCAGTCTGGAGGGAAGATGGAAAAAGCTTAACCATGGAACCATGGACTCTGGCTGGTAGCCCAGAATTGGGTTGCCCCACAGACAGCAGTTCACCAGGGATACCCATGAGGTCCCTAAAACAATGGAGGCCATTGCAAAAACAATTGATTACCTGCCAGAACTAAAAGTGAAGACCCTACTGCTGAAGACGCTACAAGCTGCAGTCAAAGGACACTGGATATACATACTGGAACTGAGAGGGAAGCTAGCTCCCTCCTGGCTAGCCCTCACAGAGCTGGAGTCCTATTGGAGCTACAGGAGAACAACGGTCACCAACAGCATGAATTAGCAAGGGACCCTGCATACTACAAAATGAACCAGCTGGGCAAGAAGCACACACTTGTGCAATAGTAACACATTGCCTCTACAGATAACTAACTATGCTCTGATTGGACATGAGGCCCACTGTGTGTGAGAGAACTCAGATCTGGTACTGGAAACCAAGTCAGAACCCCATAGTCAGAAAACCCAGAGAGTTCAGAGAGAAGCTCCTACTGTCTTGTCCACCAAACGTCTCTCAAATAAATTTGCATACCTCCTTTAATTCATGCTGCTCTTACTCTCGGTTAGATTATCTGTTTTGTTTTACAGATGGCAGAGAAAACAGGGCACAGCAAAGACTCACTGATAGGACAGGAAGATAGCTCACTGCCCACCACAAGACTTGTCACCTCTGCCATATAGGCCAGGGCCCAGGAGATATTGCAGAGGAAGCAGGGACATGAATACTGCTCTCACTTCTGATAACCTGGTAGCTTGATAACCACCTCCAGGGTGATGGTGACAGACAGTGATCAACCAAAACCTACCAAAGCAGAAATTCAGAGCTACAAAGAACTCAACATTGAATCAGACTGCCAACAGGCCTACCATTGCTCAGGGAACTTTGCAGAAGAGGGCGTGGAAAGATTGTAAGAGCCACAGAGCGGGTAGGAATACCCTGAGGCAGTTGTGGCCCTCCCCCACCCCACAGGGACTGAGGACTTCATGACCTCAGTGAATAGCATAACCCCACTGAGAAGGGGTCCCAGATAATGAGAGCCAGGGTGAAGGGATGAAAGAGGATAACCCATTATAATATATATAAAATAACATAAAATTGTTTTTTAAAAAAAGTCTCGGGCTGGAGAGATGGCTTAGCGGTTAAGCGCTTGCCTGTGAAGCCTAAGGACCCTGGTTCGAGGCTCGGTTCCCCAGGTCCCACGTTAGCCAGATGCACAAGGGGGCGCACGCGTCTGGAGTTCGTTTGCAGAGGCTGGAAGCCCTGGTGCGCCCATTCTCTCTCTCTCCCTCTATCTGTCTTTCTCTCTGTGTCTCTCACTCTCAAATAAATAAATAAAATTAAAAAAAAAAAGTCTCCCCACAAAGAAAAGCTCAGGACAAGAAGGACTCATTGCAGAATTCTATCAGACTTTTAAGGAGGATCTAATATCAACACTTCTCAAACTGTTCTACAAAACACAACTACCAAACTCAGTTTGTGAAGGTGGTACTACTCTGGGTTGCAGGTAGCTTCATACTGCCAACCAAGAGCAGTTTGTGGGAGGAAAGGGTTGGTTTTGGCTTACAGGCTCGAGAGGAAGCTCCACGATGGCAGGGCATGACATGAGCAGAGGCTGGGTATCAGCTCCTGGCCAACCTCAAACAGGCAACAGGACAGTGCCAAACACTGGCAAGGGGAAGCTGGCTTTAATACCCCTAAGCATGCCCACAACAATGCACATTCTCCAAGAAACTCCAATTCTCAACTGCCACCATCTGGGAACCCGGCATTCAGAACACATGTGTTTGTGGGGGACATCTGATTCAAACCAGCACATTCCACCTGGGGCCCCCATAAATTCATGACCATCCCTAATGTAAAATGCAATGTATTCAATCCAACTTTAAAAGTCATCATAGCCGTGTGGTCCCCACAGCTTGGCATGTTTGAGGCCTGTGTGGTCTTGACTGGAAGGAGTGAGACCCAAGGAGATAAGCACCCCCCTCCCCAGTCACTTCAGCCAAGGACCAGGTGAAACCACAGAGGATTTGGTGAGATGAACAAGAGCGCTGCTTCCATGGTGAGCCTGACAATCTACACCAAGGTGACTGAGACAGACACTGAGGATACTCAACACATACCACAGCAGAAATCCAGAAGATCCTGACAGCTTATCACTGAAGTGGACTTAAAACACACCCGCCACAGCTCAGGGAATTTTGTGGAAAAGGGGGTGGAAAGATTTTAAGAGCCACAGGTCAGGGGGACATACCCAGAGGCATTCCCCGTCCCCACCCAATAACTGACTACTGTTCTCACAATGCATAACCCTCGACCCCAAGGTGAATACCAGCAACCCCACTGAGGTGGGTGCTCAGCAGATTGGGGGCAGGAAGGAGGGAAATGATCATACCAACACATGATGTGTCCCTACAAAGCGTATTCTTAATATTAAAAAAAAAAAAGTCATCATAGTTTTGGGGCTGGAAAGATGACTTACTGGTTAAGGTGATTGATTGTGAAGCCCAAAGGACCCAGGTTAAATTCCCCTGCACCCTCATAAGCCAATTGCACAAGGTGGCACATACATCTGGAGTTCCTCTGCAGTGGCTAGAGGCCCTGGCATGCCCATTCTCTTTCACTCTCTATCTGTCTCTTTCTCTCTCTCTAATAAATAAATTAAATTAAATATTTCTTTTAAAAGTCATCATAGTTTTTATCAATCCCGAAGCTATTCAGACATCCCCATAGTCCAAGATCTCTTAACTATTAGCCTGTAAAACCAAAAAAAAAAAGAAAGAAAGAAAAGAAAAGAAAAGGCACAGAATAAACATTTACACTACAAAAGATGGCATTGGAACTGGGCATGGTGGCATGTGCCTTTAACCCCAGCACTGGGGAAGGCAGAGGTGGGAGGATAGCCATGAGTTCACAGTTAGCCTGAGACTACACAGTGAGTTCCTGCTGATCCTGGGCTACAATGAGACCCTACCTCAATGCCCTCCCCCAAAAAGATGGCATTGGTGAATAGCAAGTAAAAAAACTGAACCAGTACAAGATCTAAAACAAGACAAACATCAAGTTCCATAGCTCCAACCAACCTCATTAGCCAGTGACAAAGGCTGGAGTTCCAAGTCCAACCCTCCAGCTGGGCTGCTCAAAGCTTGGGGAACAATCTTCCCAAGCCAGCAGCTGTCTGTAGTGGCCAGCTCAGTCCTGGCATTTCAAAAAGCCCTGCGGTCTCCACTGCACTGCAACCGATGGTTCCTCCTCATTGCTCCAGCAACCATGCCTCACACTGCCCATGGCCATTTCCAAAAAATAAAAAATTTAAATGCTGTAAATCCAATGGCTCCTTCTTTCCTAAATTTGTTGTACACCATAGTACCAGAGAGGCTACCAACTTTTAATAGAAGGGAGAATAAAGCCAACTTTGAAGATCAGGACACATGTGACCTGAAAAACGAATGGAGACTACAGAGGAAGAGGTGTTAAGGGGAAAAAGAGAAGAGAAGGGAAACAAAAATTGTCTGAGAAAAGTTAATGAGATTTAATTCTCTGTATGCTAAAAACTTCAACACACACACACACACAGCTGCAGCACTGTTTATGCCAAACTGATCGTTTTTGCTTAAATGGTTTTATTTTAAAAGAAAAACTGGAGCAGGGTGTGCTGGCGAGACCATGGCTCAAAGTGCAGGGCTCTTGAGCCCACGAGTGAGATCAGCAGCCTGGGCAGCCTAGGGAGACCCTCCTCCCCAGTCTCAAGATCAAAAACAAATCAAAAAAAGTGGGGCCAGGAGAGCGGGCTCTGTATCGTCTCCATGGACAGCCGATCTCACCTAACACACGGAGAGCTTCTGAAAACACGTACGGTGGAAATCAAAGCAACAGTGCCACTCTGGTTGGACAGCGCTACAGAAAGCCTGACAAACCATTCAACTTCGGATACCAAAGGACAAGTACGCAGGCGTGTTAACTCCGCGTACTGCACCAGCCGCGCCTCCGGCGTCCGGGCCGGGCTGAAGTTCGGGGAAACCGCGCGGTTCTTCCCGGGTGACCAGCGGTCTGGGCCTCGCTCGGGGAGCTGCGGGGCGCCGGGAGCCCCGCCTTCCGCGCGGCCCGCGGGTCCTCCGCCGCCCGCCCGTGCCGCAGCCGCAGCCACAGGGACATCCTGGCACCGGGCCCGTTACGTCACTGGCGCGAGGCGCAGCAAGACATCTACCTGGGACTCTCGGGCAGGATCAGTGACACGGACGCCGCCATGCTTGAAGCTCCCTCGCCCGGCCTCCACAGTCAGCTGCGCACACACCCACCAATGACAGCGCGGCGGCGGACGGAAGCCCCAGAGGCCCAAGTCCCGCTAAAGCTTGTGACTTTGGCTGCTGCGCGCGCGGAGGCTGATTGCCCAGTCCAGATGACTGCCCTGCTGTCTCCCGAGAAGGCAGGATATCACCGTCCTCCATCCCATCCCACCACTCTTAACGTGTCGGAATATATATAGATAGATAGATAGATAGATGATAGATAGATAGATAGATAGATAGATAGATAATTATGTTTTTATTTATTTCTAGAACACTTTAAATTAAATATTAAATATATATTTCTATATAATTAAATATAACATTTTATATATACATAAACTGTACATTATATATAATCACATATAATGACATAAACTGCACATTATACATAATTATATATCATAATATATTATATAATTATATTATGTTATAATCTTATGATATATTAATATATAATATTATTATGTAATTATGTGTAATGTACACACACACACATATATATATATATATATATTGCAGTTTAAATTCTGATATATAACATATGTAATGAGGAAAGTTTAGGGGACAGTTTAAGCAACTCCTTGGCATCTTCCAGGGGAGAGACGACCTGGAGAGCTGCTCCTGAGGCACCACATATCACCTGTTATAGGAGGCTGCGAGCCCAGCCCAAGCTACCCCTGGGTGCGACTGTGCCCTCCTGTGTCTGCATCCCCGCAATTCTTGCATATGTTGGCCTAGTTCATTCAACAATATGTTCACTGGGTGCCGACAATATGACAAGCACCGAGCCAAGGCTCCGAGGAGACAGAGGACCAAAATCCTTGGCCTCTAGACTTAGTCCCCAGTTGAGATGGACAAGTAACTGGGCATCTTTTGGTCCGGTCTAGCATAAGCAAAGGAGACAAATCACTGCACAGAATGTCATTGAGTATTGCACAGGACACGTTTTCACAAACATCTTTCCTTTTCTGCAGGACAGAAAACGTGGAATGTGTTAAGAGGATTCAGAGGTGGAAGCACGGGAGAGGAGGTCGAGAAAGAGTGTCCTGGGCAGGCGGCATTTGCAGTGAGCTGGCAGAGATGACCGGATTGCTTAGCGGAAAGTGGGCAGAGTGATCAAAGGTTGAAGGATAGAAGGGTTTGATGAAGTTTGAAGGACAGCCCCAAAGTAAAGCCAGAAGCAGCTTCAGTGGGAGGCATTGGGCTGTGTAGTTAACCTGCAGAGAAATGGGTAGCCATTCAATGTTTGGGGTTGGTTTTCAGATTACTGTCAACAGAATGATGATCTAACTGGGAAAAGACAAGCAGAAAAACTACTTTTGCAGTAATCTATAGAAACCAGTAAAATCCTGTGGTACTAAAAAAGGCACTGGAGGGCTGGAGAGATGGCTTAGCTGTGAAGGCGCTTGCCTGCAAAGCCTAAGGACTCGTGTTTGACTCTCCAGATCCCACATAAGCCAGACATATAGTGATGCAAGAGCACAAGGTCGCACATGGGCACAAGGAGGTGCACAGGTCTGGAGTTCAATTGCAGTGGCTAGAGTCCCTGGCGCACCAGTACCTTCCATGCCCCCTTTCTCTCTCACACATTAAAAAAAAAAAAAAAAAAAAAAAAAGGCCAGTCTATTAGGCTTGCCTCAAAAAAAGAAAAAAGGTATTGGAGAGTGAAAAAAAAATGATAGAATATTCCAAGAGCTGGGAAAAAATTAATTCAATTTTCCTTCCTAATTATGTTTTACTTAAATTATTATTAAAATTAGTTGGCATTCCTGGATCAGCCCAAAAACATCATAAATGAAAGGAGATGCCAGATTGCAAATTAAAAGTGAATAATCCCCACGTGGATAATTGAGTCAATTATACAGTGAGTTGAACACATACAAATACACTTAGTTCCACAACACTCCACACACACCCCAATTTATACTCATCTGAAAAAGATGAATGTGAATCTATATAATTATAGGTCTCTCATCCAAAAACAGATCGCCTTACCTGGCAGACCTTTAAAGGGGTCCAATTTCCCCAGGTCTTTGAAACATTTCCCTTTTGTCTTCATTCATTGCTGAAGTAAAGCCACTAATCAGCTCAAAACTGTTTCAAATCTCTCGTGAAGTTCAATCCTCTTGAGTTGTCTTTCAAAACCAGAACTGAGGGCTTGAAAAGGTGATTCAATTCTTGAGTCTTAGACAAAGCAGTTAATCTCACTCAGCTTTCCCGTTCTTGATGTCACAGGAGAATGAAAACACTGTCTGCTCCCCTGGACTATGGTGAGAATTAAATAATGTGATCTGCACCTGCAAGAGAGGCTTAGCCTCCTTAGCAAAGCACAGAGATATCCAATGTGTTCACCAGAAAGAGTCAGTATTGGTCACAGAGGCCTCTGGCTCCAATTGTCTTCATTTGTAACAATGGGTTGGTTACATCTTTTCTAACAGTTCTTGTATTTTCTTTTTTTTTTTTTTTTTTTTTTTTTTTGAGGCAAGCCCAACAGACTGCCTTTTTATACAAGAGAGAGAGACAGAGAGAGAGAGAGAGAGAGGTGGCATGCCAGGGCCTCCAGCCACTGCAATCAAACTCCAGGCATACATGCCCCCTCGTGCCCATGTGCAACCTGGTCCCTTTGTGTCACTGTGCATCTGTTTTAAGGGGGACCTGGAGAGTCGAACGTGAGTCCCTAGACTTTGCAGGCAAGAACCTTGACCACGAAGCCATCTCTCCAGCCCCAGTTTTTGTATTTTTGTTATTTATTTACACAGGTATATGTGCATGTATAATGTGTGTTTGCTGGCACACACATGCCAAACAATCATACAATCAGTATTAGTCAGAGTTCTCTAGAGAAACAATATCCATAGAACAAATGCCTGTTTTTAAAGAGAGACTTCTTTAAATCAGCTCACAAGGTATAGCTGTCCACAAACTAGAAAACTGAAGAATCTGGCAGCTGCTCTGTCCACAAGGCTGGATGCAAGTAGACATCCAAGAACCACATAGCCGCCCAGTCCAGGAGACCAAACAAATGGTAAGACACACATACCAGCCAACAGCAAGGGATGTTTCAGCAGAGAAAACACCCTGACATCCTCCTGGAGCTTCCTGGCACCCAGGCCCACAGGGAGTATAAGGGAGAGACTCCCCGCCGCCCCCGCTTCTGGAAAGTATATGGTTAACTGAGAAACTGCATGGTTGACTAGGGACAGGCTGAGGCTCTGGGACTTCAGCCAGAAAAGTTGTGGCTGAGGCAGTTACAAATGACGGCTTCTCTTCAATAGCTTACCTGGCAGCTCACCTGGTTCCCCAATACAAAGGGATTCTCAGTTACTGCTAAGAAACTTCCAGCCATCAATTCATCTAGGACACTTTGAATTACCTGTAGAAACAACTCCAACTCCAGCTCCCTCTAAATTCAGCCTTCAGAGGATCTCCCATTCTGGGGCTCCCATCTATGTTAAAAGATACTTTTCTGCTTATAATTAAGCCCTTCCACTGGCTGCTGTCTTTACTATATTCCGGAGTCCTGCTTAATAAAACCTAGTCCATTCCTCCCACTTACCTTGTGAATTGTCTCACAGCCTGGTAGTGATAATTCTTTCCTGACCCCTGGGCTAGGACTTATTCCCACAGACCTCCCTGAAAGTCCACCCTGTCCTGCTCCTCCCCTCATGTGAAAACGGCTGCCCATTTGGGAAGTAGGACTTCTTACCTGTGCCCGGAAGGTGCATCTCAACCTCAAGACATTTCTCCTCTCCTTCCACCTTCTTCTTTTTTTTTTTTTTTTTGGTTTTTTGAGGTAGGGTCTCACTCTAGCCCAGGCTGATCTCACCTCTGCCTCCCAAGTGCTGTGCTGGGGTTAACGGCATGCGCCACCACGGCCTGCCCTCCCACCTTCTTGAGACAGTCTCTTGTTGCTCCCTGCAAGTCCCTCCTCCCCTTACCACACATGCAAAGGGGTTACAGACACGTACCCCACCACTTTGCATCCAGCTATACCTCGTGTAATGGTTAAATCCTGTCGTCATCTTGTTTACATTAGGAATCAAGAGACACAGAGACATGCCTCTTGGGCACTTATGTCAGGTTGTTTCCAGAAGGATTAACTGAGGGATGAAGTTCTTCCCTAGAATGGGCAGCCCTTCTGGTAATGGACTATAGATAAAGAAGCGAAGCTCTCAGAGAACTTGGGCCCATTTTTGCCTGCCCGTCTATGCGACTCAGAGGTGAGTGCTTTTTACATGACTGTTCTGGCTACTGTCGAAGTACATCTATGCTGTTTTGACTATCCTTCCATGACATTGATCTTGACATTGATGAAACCATGTTTCATCAGCTTGCCAACATAGACTGAAGACCAGCCGTTCTTCAGGAATCCTTCACGCCTTCTGTGCTAGATTGGGACTGCTGAGGCATCCACCCTTGTGAACTGACAGCTATTAGGCTCCTCAATGCTCAAGTCTGCAGGCAGCTATTGTTGGACTGTCCAGCTCAAATCCTTTAAGCTTACCCCAACAAATACCCTTTATAATCCAAATTCATTCTGTTGATTCTGCTCCTCTAGAGTTCTAATACACATGGACACAGGGTTGGAACTTGGGACCTCATCAGCAGGTTTGTAAGCAAGCAAGCAATTGCCTTGAACCACTGAACAGTTTCTCCAGCCTTTGATGATTATGCAGGACTTGGGGGTTTCAGAGGGTCCCTCAGACCTGAAAACCCCAAATTTGGGGTCCTTATCCTATTGTAGCAAAGAATTAATAAAATGGACTCTGACAAGGGTAAGTTATGAATTATGACGTTTATTGTTGGGGGACTTAAGACCCAGGGAGGAGGCTAGCTGAACGACTCAAGCCAGAGGAGAAGTCTCCTTGCCCAGCCAGAAAGGGAGAGGGGAGATGGAGAGAACAGCAGGCTCTGGAGGAGGCACACACCCCGACAGGGAGAAGACAAAGCATCAGAAACAAAAGGTCCAATTTACATTAAAGACCAAAGAGGAGCCAGGCGTGATGTGGCACACACCTTTAATCTCAGCAATCTGGAGGCAGAGGATAGCCTTGAGTTGGAGGCCACCCTGAAACTATAGTGAATTCCAGGTCAGCCTGAGCTAGAGTGAAACCCCTACCTCTAAAACCCAAAACCAACAGACAAACAGACAAACAAACAAAAAAAGACCAAAGAGGATAAAGAAAGAGTGAGGGAGCTGAGTGTGGTGGCGCAGGCCTTTAACCCCATCACTTAAGAGGCAGAGGTAGGAGGATTTCTGCGAGTCTGAGGCCAGCAGGCCTGAGGCTACATAGTGAATCCTAGCTCAGCCTGGATTAAAAAGAAACCCTACCACAAAAAGAAAGAAGGAAGGAAAGAAGAAAGGAAGGAAGGAAGGGAAGGAAAGAAAGAAGAAAGAAAAAAAGGAAGAAAGGGAGGGAGGGAGGGAGGGAGGGAGGGAGGAAGGAAGGAAGGAAGGAAGGAAGGGAAGGAAAGAAAGAGAAGAAAGAAAAAAAGGAAGAAAGGGAGGGAGGAAGGAAGGGAAGGAAAGAAAGAGAAGAAAGAAAAAAGAAAGAAAAAAAGAAAGAAAGGGAGGGAGGGAGGGAGGGAGGAAGGAAGGAAGGAAGGAAGGAAGGAAGGAAGGAAGGAAGGAAGGAAGGAAGGAAGGAAGGAAGGAAGGAAAGAGAAGAAAGAAAAAAAGAAAGAAAGGGAGAAAGAAAGGAAGGAAGGAAGGAAGGAAGGAAGGAAGGAAGGAAGGAAGGAAGGAAGGAAGGAAGGAAAGTGACAGACTCAAAGCTCAATAAACAAATCACAAGCAGGAAAACGCCCCGGGTGGGGAAAAGTGCTTCCCCTTCCCAGCCGATGTCTCAGGCGGGCCCCATGTGGTCAAACTCCTTTATGTTGTTCCCACATCCAGTTAGGGCGAGCCTTGTTATCAGACTTGGGTGCTTAAGGAGAGCCCTGATTGGTTCTCAGACTTAACAGGCTGACCCAGGAGGGGCCAAGACCTGCTTCGTTTGTGGACTCAGGGCACTGTCTGGGAGGCAGGGGGCAAGATGTGATTTGTTCATGGGCTCAAGGGGCTGACCCAGAGAGGCTAAGGCCGGGTAGTTCCTGCTGGGGAGTGCCGCTGGTAGCCATCTTGGATGAGATAAGATCAGGCTCAAGTTCTAGTTTTGCCAGGGTGGACAGAGTGACACCTCTTTGTTCCCTCTTTGGGCTTCTATCCCTAACTAACTGTTTGTACAAAGCAATCTTATTCCTGCTTCTCTCTCAATTGGTATAAAGCGATGTCATGGATAATTTCACCTGTCAAAGGTGAACCTCACCTATGCTATTTCTGCATTTTTCTGAACTGTAGGCATACATGTCCATTAAAAGATCCCTGAAGTCACCTGCCTGTCATCATTTTGCTGTGGAACAGGACCTGTGCCTCCTGGAGGCACATAGCTACTCTTTCCCTTTGCCCCCTAAACTCGTCAGCCAATCCTTAGGATGCATGCAGAGCCAGGTCTTCTGCCCCTCGTCTACTATGGCTCTCAAGCCTTCTTTCTTTTATTTTTTATTTATTTTATTTTTATTTTTTTGTTCATTTTTATTTCTTTATTTGAGAGTGACAGAGAGAGAGAGAGAGAGGCAGATAGAGAGACAGAGCGAAAATGGGCGCACCAGCACTTCCAGCCCCTGCAAACGAACTCCAGACGCGTGCGTCCCCTTGTGCATCTGGCTAACGTGGGTCCTGGGGAATCGAGCCTCGAACCAGGGTCCTTAGGCTTCACAGGCAAGTGCTTAACCACTCAACCATCTCTCCAGCCCTCTCAAGCCTTCTTGAATGCATTAACATTTTTCCACAGTTGTACCTCTATTGCAAGCTTCACCAAGTCTACTTTTTCCTTTTTTTTTTTTTGAGTTAGCAAGGATTCTCTTAACAGTCATGGTAGGCTATGTTAGCCTTATTTTGGGACTATGATTTCAGAAACATAGCAATGAGGGCAAAAGAAATAAAGAAGAGTAGGAAGAAAGCAAGTGCAAGGTAATATGCTAATCCATCTGGTTGCAGTTTCAAACTGCCTAGTTTATTCCTCAGTCTTAAAGGATTACAGTACTCTAGCATATTTCCAGAGACACTATGTGGAATTAACTGTATCTTGTAACAACTTAGAGGTAGGAGTGCATGAAAGGAATGTACCTGAAAATTCTCTGAAATTTTGCTCTCTTGTTAGCTCAAGTTCATCCTGGGGCTCAATACCACCCTTGCAGCCGGGCTGAAGAATCTAGCGCCTCCGTGGGTCTAGTAGACTAGGTGCTGAGTCCTAGAGAATAGCAAACAATGGCTCAGTTCCTAGCTCTTGCCCCTCCCTATTTCCTGCTGGTCTGGAGTTCTGTCCTCCTGACCTGACATGGCCCAGGCAGTCCTGAAATCAGAGCAGCAGCGATCACCCTCCTAAGACCTTGGACAATTGGGTCTATTATCATTTGTTCGTTGGAAATTCCACTTGAGATTCCAGCCTCTCTTCTCCCACCTCCCTCCCCCTAGCCGGTGCTGGTGGTCTGAAAAGTCACCTAAAGGCAAAATTCCCATCAGTGCAGCTTTCAAGAGGTTGCCAGCCACAATGGGGTAGGACTTTCTTGTGATGTACTTGTAAGTAACGCCTCACCCATGTTCCCATGAAACTCATTGGTTCACCCTGTTCACGTTGGATGGAATAATTTCTTTGGTTTACTGCTAGTTGCCTATCTGGGAAGAGTAAAGCATGACCCTGGGAACTGTTCAGTGCTCCCAGAGGTGATTTTAGCAGGAAAACAGAGCAGTTTGTAGAAGCCGGGGAAACACGTAAGGTTGAATTTATCAGAGGAGATAATGACATGTCACACCTGAAATGTCAATGACAAGCCCAGGTGAAAGTGTCTACCAGACTAAAACACACGCAGAAGAGTTTCATGAAGGAAATCCTGCTGCAGTGGAAGTGCTGTATTAGCCAACTTCTTGCTAGGACAAAAATAACTGACAAAAATGAGTTTAAGGAAGAAGGGTTTATTTCTCCTATGGCTCCGGGTTCAGTCCTTCGTGACATGGGGGGTGTGGTGGCAGCAGGCAGGTCGCATTCACCACCATGAGAATAGTCCACTATTGCAGCTTACAGAATGGTGCCACCCTCTGTTAAGGTGGTTCCCATATCATTTAACCTATTTCTTTAATAAATTTTCAACACAAGAGCTTCTTGGGTTTTTGATGTCTCATCACACGCACCTTGTTATTTTTCCAAAGTTCATCACATCACACACTGGAGTGAGGTGTGTGGCAATGTCTTCCTCAATATCCTGGGAGCTAACCCTTCCTTGTAGTATGCGTTTCATGTTGTTTTGTGCCCTTCCTTTCAGTAGGTTCCTCCTCAAAGACCTCTGTGTGTATTCACACTCTCCCCATGAGGCATGATAAATGGTTTTGACACAATAAAATTGACCCCCTTTTTTTCTCCCAGAAATCTCCTCCAACCCTAAGTGAACTCTGGACATGCCAAGGAGCCACACCCAAACTCATTCTTGGGCATCCCAGCCTCAGATGCAGGCGATCACTTTGGAAGACAAATGTCACTTGCTCACTAACCAGATGGGCGTTCTTACCAGGCCCTGCAGGTCCCACTACTATCTGCCTCTATGGAAACAAACTGGGAGACAGAGATTAGTGGAAGAGACAGTTTTATTCCAGTCCAGGCATGAGGAAATGGAATGGAGTCTTATCTGTCACACCAAAAAGTATTCCCCATTTTCAAAAGGGGGAAAAACAAAAAAGCAAACAAACAAAAATCCCAGGGGGGTTTATGAGGCAATGCATGAAAGATTCCCATGTTTGGAGTTCTTTGTCCTCAGATATGTGCATTGATGTATATGCATGGCAAAGACTTTCTGAATCTTTCTATTTGAAAATCGCCTTTAAGACTGACCTATGTCCCTGTTAACACACTAATTTTGCAAGTGAAAAATGAAGATGAACGCAGGAAGGAGGAGGAATCACAAAGGTCTCTCCCTGGAGCTTGGCACACCATGAGAAGAGGTTGGTTGATACAAATTAGACAAAGAAGATGAAGGTACAGTAGTCAGGGCTCTTTCACATCACATATCAAACCCCAGCTATTCCTTCCAGGTGAGGTCTGACTCCTGCTTTATAAATTCAATTTTATTTTCTCTCTAATTTATAGTCCGTTCTGTCAGGTATCTCAGTCCTAGGAATTCTAGCTGGGATGACCACATAAGGATGCTTTGCGGCCTATGCTATCAAGCTGGGAGATGATGTGGGCATTTTGTTGATGAGTACTCCAGAGTGTCCTGGCTATGGTTGGCTAATTCTGGCAAAGGAGTTCTTTTGTTATTCTGAAATCCTACAACTCATCCTGAGTTGATCAGAGAATAACATGCCCCCCCCCCCACACACCTTAACACACTTAGACCTCCAGTTCAGCTGCTTAGTTGCAAGTTTGTTTTCTCCTTCTGCCCTGACCCTGAGCACACGTCTCTGCCCTTCACACCGCCAAAGCAGATGCAGCTTCTGGCTCTGTTTTTAGGTCTGTAGTCAGCACTTGCCTCATAGGTGTGGGCAAATCAACTGGGGCATAATTGAAGAAACACCCTTCTCGATGGTAAACACATACATTCATTTTACAATTCCTCCCCGACTCCCAGGTCAATGGCATTTTTAGATTGCACACTTTTATTTGTGAGTTGCTTATGTAAATGTTCCTGTTTCCTGTGAGATGTATGAGGAAGAGGGCTGCTTGAACATAATCTGTTCCCTGAGTATTTGCATAACAGGTTGTGATGCAGAAAGGAAAGAAAAAGGCCAAGAGAAAGGAAAAGAAAAACAGGAGTAGTGTCAAGGTTGCAGCCACATTTGCCCATGAAAAAGTGATCCTTTTATTGGCTCTCTTGCTCCAGATGAATGTACCTCCCCCTTTCTCCCCTCTTACTTTCTTGGGCCTTCTTGTTATCTCTCACTCACTCTGTAGTGTCCCCTCTCTCTCTCTCTCTCTCTCTCTCTCCTTCTCCTTCTTCTTTTCCCTCTCACTCCCATTACAATCAAATCTTAAAGTAAAAAAAAAATTGTTCATTCCCACCACTTTGCCATATGGAGGGTGGACTAGAAGGTGAGGATGGGAATCTTTATTAAAGTGTAGCAAAAACACACTTTGTGATATACAAACAAATCCCTCTTTGATCAATTCTCAAGCTTATAGCTGAAAAACCACAAATTATCACCCCTCCATTTTCCATTTGCACCCAGTTTCCTCCACTTTCCCCCCAAGAGGCTGTGCCATGTACAGGGCTGATATTCACACATAGGATGTGTGAAAGACTGAGTGGGTTCTTCGGTAATTTTCACCTGTGAACACCATTTGAAACGGATTAGAAGGTGCTTCCCTTATTGACATGTGAGACTGAAGCAAGATTAGAGAGCCTTTTATCCATTGACTAGTAAGAGAAATTTAAAAAAAAAAAAAGTAAACTTCACCACAGGCTACCAGAAGAAAAATAGTAAAATAAATAAACAAACAAAAGAAGTTTAACTTAGTAGACTTAACAACGTGCCAGCACATCCCCACCCTGCCCTGCACCCCCCCCCCCCAAAATCAGAGCTGCTGTGATTGCTGAGTTGGGTACCAAATGTCATCTCCAACTTGCTGAAATGCTACCTGGGAAAAAAGGTGTTCACAGAGAATCCTCCTTATGTCCCCCACAGTCTGGACAGCTGCAGAACTAAAGATTAACAGTCTGCCCAGTTAAGAGTCCAGGAAATCCTGGGAAAATGTAAATCCCTGAGAGCTGATGCCAGAGGGCTGTGGAGTCACTCTTTCAATACCTCTGACTGAAAAGTAAAGCTGTAACATGGGCGGGGGGGGGGGGTTTATGTTTAATTATCTCAATAAGTAGGGAGCCAGCAAATGTGAAGATAAAGAATTACATTGCAGCCACAGAACAAAAACCTTCCCTCACGTCCCTGTCTCATTGCGGACCATGCTGAGACCCACAGACGCCCTAACCCTTTCTTTGTGCTGAACAGGTATGAAAGGATGAAGTACCAAATCCAACAACCATGGCGCACTCAGGTGGAATCAGGAGCCGTGGTACCATAGTTAAGGAAGGGCTGATCTGAAGCCTGGGTACCCCTCAGAGACTGGACCTGCCTCAAGCAAGTACACAGAAGGCTCTTGATACAGACCTGTTTAAAGACTCTGATCTGAGGAAGCAAAGACAAAACCCACTAGCAAATGCAGTTCCAGATTCCCTTTAAACCTTTGTCTTAAAAGAAAGTCAGTAGAATGCAACATGGAACTGTCAACCTGTCATTCTAATGAAAGGGCAAATAGATACTTCACTACTGGGAAAAAGCCAAGAAAACTGTGGTACAATCTCAGTGAAAACAGAGCCTGGGCAGAATTGCCTGTAATAAGCACAAACAAGAAGGGAAGAAACAGTTTGTCAATTACACAGTCATTCTACAGAAAAACATGAAATTAAAGTATACAGCACACAAAAGTCAGAAGAAAATTCCAGGTGAGTTCCCAAGGGCAGGGGGAGGACTTACCATGGAAGTTATTTCAAGGAACAAAAATTAAAAAACAAATTGATAAAACAACAAAATTGAATGTAAAGCAAAAAACCAAAGCAGTTAAATTACTTCCCATGAAGTTAGAAATTGGAAGACACAGACTAAATGTGGAGGTTTGATCAGGTGTTCCCCATAAACTTAGGTGTTCTGAATGCTGGGTTCCCAGCTGATGGAGATTTGGGAATTAACACCTCCTGGTGGCAGTGTATTGTTGGGGGTAGGCTTGTGGGTGCTACAGCCAGTTTCCCCTTGCCAGTGTTTGGTACACTCTCTTGTTGCTATTGTCCAGCTTATGTTGGTCAGAGGGTGATGTCCACCCTCTGCTCATGCCACCATTTTTCCCTGCTATTGTGGAGCTTCCCCTCAATCTTGTCAACCGAATTAAACCTCCTTCCCCCACCCCCACAAGTTGCTCTTAGTTGGGTGATTTCTACAGCAATGAGAACCTGACCGCCTCACTAAACTAGATTTCAAATTGCATCACTGACAGAGAGGAATGGCTGTTTGTGGTGAGTACAAAGGAAGAAGACAAACTCAAATGACTCTGAGAACAAAGGAAAGCAATGCCAGCCACATTGAAGATAATTGCTTCTCCAAGGAGAGAATGCTACTGATAGACAAAACAACAGCACATAAAACCAGAACAGGACTGGAGAGATGGCTTAGCAGTTAGGGTGCTTGCCAGAGAAGCCTAAGGACTCATGTTTAACTCCAGATCTCACATAAGCCAGATGCGCAAGGTGATGCAAGCATGCAAGGTTGCACCTGTGCACAAGGTGCCATGTGTCTGGAGTTTGACTGCAGTGGCTGGAAGCCCTAGCATGCCAGTTTTCTCTCACATTTGCTCTCTGGCTATTTTCTCACAAATACTTTTTAATATTTAAAAAGAGCAACAAAATCGTCCAGACTCTGCATTAGACTCAGACTCAATTTTTGTATTTGCCAACAACTTTCAAGACCTACCACTCTCTCCCCCATTAAAAAAAAATTATATATTATTTATTTACTTGCAAGCAGAGAGAGTTGGGGGAGGGGAGAGAGAGAGAGAGAGAGAGAGAGAGAGAGAGAGAGAGAATGAATTCCAAGAAGCATCATCAAGAAAATCAAACCATGACCTGGAACTCTACATAGGGATGGGTACAATACAGAAAAATGCAACAGAAAACAAAAATTAAATAGAGCTGGTAAAAGCCTCTCTAGAAACCCTCACTTAACTGAGTTAGTCATGTGGAGGACAGAATGTTAGATATGGAAGAAAAACAGAAGAAATTGCTTGGGAGTCCACAAACCTTGGTAAGTTCAAAAATTCCTATGAACAGAACATGAAGGAAGTGTGGGATACCCTACAACAACCAAACATCGGGATCATGGGTCTACTGGAAGGGGAAGAAACTCAGGCCAAAAGACGAGAACATATTCAACTAAATTGTTGAACAAAACTTTCCCACCCTCTCAAATAGAGACCTGTCCAGATACAAGAAGCACACAGAACACCAAATAGACTGGACAAATGAAGAAAATCTCCAAGGCACATCCTAGTTAGAAGCCTTAATAGTGAAAACAAAGAGAGAGTGCTAAAAGCAGCAAGAGAGAAACAACTCAGTACATACAAAGGCAATCCCATCAGAACTACCTCAGACTTTTCAATGGAAACCGTGAAAGCCAGAAGGGCTTGGAATGGAGCACTTCAAAGTCTAAAACACAGTAGAAGATTAAAGTCAGTCTTCATTGTACCCTCTCCAGGGCCTTGTGACTCAGATGTTCCCTCTAAGGGCCTGGTGAAGGTTCAACCATTTGGTCTGTCTTTTAGGATGTAGAATTTTATGATGCCATTGCCATCTGGATCCAAATTGTGTAAGCTTTTTCACATAATTGGAGAACAGGGAATGCTCCTTATATGAAGCTAGCATCACCCTAACACCAAAACCAGACAGAGATACAACAAGAAAAGAAAACTATAGATCTAGATCCCTGATGAACTTAGATGCAACAATCTTGAACAAAATCTTTGCAAACCAAATTCAACAACACATCAAAAGCATCATCCATCTCAATCAAGCCAGCTTCATTGCAGGGATGTAGGAACAGGTCAACATATGGAAATCGATGCATGTAATATACCACATAAATAATCTGAAACAAAAGAACCACATTTCAATAAATGCAGAGAAGGCTTTTTGACAAAATACAACATCAATTCATGATAAAAATGCTTTAGAGAATAGGTGTATGAAAGGTTTATATCTCAACATAATAAAGGCTATATACAAAGTACCTAAAAGCCTAAATCATACTTAATAGGGAAAGACTCAAGAAGTTACCAGTGAGATCAGGAACAAGACAGGGGTGCCTGCTTTCATCATGGATCTAGCAATAAGACAAGAGAAAAACATAAAAGACATATAAATTGTAAAGGAAGAAGTCAAACTAGGCCTCTTTGCAGATGGCATGATCCTATACATAATTGACCTGAAAGACCCTACCATAAGACTTCTAAAGGTTATAAATTCCTTCAGCAAAGTGGAAGGATACAAAATCAACATACAAAAAATCAGTAGCCTTTCTATATGCAAAAGACAAATATACAGAGAAAGAAATCAGTGAAGCTGGCCCATTTTTTCAAAAAAAGTTGTTTATTTTTATTTATTTATTTGAGATCAACAAAGAGAGAGAGAGAATGGGCACACTAGATCCTCCAGCCACTGCAAACGAACTCCAGATGCATGTGCTCCCTTGTGCATCTGGCTTATGTGGGACCTGGGGGAGTTGAGCCTCAAACAAGGGTCCTTAGGCTTCACAGGCAAGTGCTTAACCATTAAGCCATCTCTCCCAGCCCCAGCTGGCCCATTTTTAATGATAACAACAACAAAATCAGATACTTTGGAATAACACTAACAAAGGATGTGAAAAACCTACTTAATGA
This sequence comes from Jaculus jaculus, assembly GCF_020740685.1. Lineage (NCBI taxonomy): Eukaryota > Metazoa > Chordata > Mammalia > Rodentia > Dipodidae > Jaculus > Jaculus jaculus. The sequence goes on from NC_059115.1 coordinate 62,230,035, forward strand.
AAACATAAAAACACTTAAGAAAGAAATAGAGGAAGACATGGGAAGATGTAAAGGCCTCCCATGCTCCAGGATAGGTAGAATTAATACTTTGAAAATGTCAATTCTACCAAAAGCAATATGTAGATTCAATGCAGTACCAATAAAAAAAAACCCCCAGAATCATCCTTCACAGAAATAGAAAAAATAATCTCAAAATTTATATGGAATGTCAGAAGGTCTTGGATATCCAAAAATATCCTCAGCAAAAGACACACCTCTGAAGGTATCACCATGCCCAATTTAAAGCTATGTTATAAAGCCATAGCAATAAAAACATCATGATAATGTCATAAAACAGATATATAGACCAATGGATCAGAAATAAAGATACAGCCCTTAGTTCAAGTAACTATAGCTTCTTTATCTTTGACAAAGGTGCCAACAACACATACTGGACAAAAGACAGCAGTTTCAAAAAAATGGTGCTGGACAAATTGGAAAACCACATACAGAAAAATGAAACTAACCCCAATTCTCTCTCCAAATGGATTAAAGACCACAATATAAGACCTGAAACTCTCAAGTTATTTGATACAAAAATGCGGGGGGGGGGGAACTCTCTACAATATGGTAGTGGGGAAAGACTTCTTGAACAAAACCCCAGTAGCCCAGGAAATTAAATAATCACTCAACCAGTGGGATCTCATGAAACTAAAAAGGTTTTGTACAGACAATCATACCATAAACAGGGCAAAAGACTACCCAGAATGGGAGAAAATCTTCACCAGCTATACCACTGATAGAGGCCCAATATCCAGAATCTACCAAGAACTCAAAAAAAAGCAATTAAAAAAAATCAGGGCTGGGGGAAATGGCTTAGCAATTAAGGTATTTGCCTGCAAAGCCAAAGGACCCAGGTTCAATTCCCCAGGAACCATGTTAACCAGATGCACGCATCTGGAGTTTGTTTGCAAAAGCTGGAGGCCCTGGCATGCCCATTCCTTCTCTCTCTCCCCCTCTTTCTCTGTCAAATAAATAAATAAATATTTTTTAAAAATCAAATGATCCAGTCAAAAAAATGGGGCAGAGAACTAAATAGAGAATTCTCAAAGGAAGAAATACAAATGGCTAGTGCCTACCTAAGAAAATGTTCAACATCCTTAACCATCATAAAAATGTCAATTAAAACAACTATGAGATTCCATCTTAATCAAGAAAGGATAGAAATCATTAAAAAATCAAACAACAATAAATGTTGGTGAGGATACAGGGAACAAGGAACTCTCATTCACTGCTTGGGGCTGGGCTGTGAGCTTGTACAACCACTATGGACATCAGTATGGAGACTCCTGAAAAATATGAGTATAGAGTTCCCAACTGGCCCAGCCATTCCTCTACTGGGCATTTGCCCTAAAGGCTCAACTCTTCACTGTAGAGATTATTTGCTCAACCATGTTTATAGCTGCTTAATTCACAGTAGCTAAGAACTGGAAACAACCCAGATGCTCACTGTTTGACGGTTGGATAATGAAAATGTGGTACATATGCACAACCAAATTCTACTCAGAAGCAAGGAAAACTGATACAATAAAATTGTAGGAAAATGGACAGACTTGGAACAAATCATACTAAGCGAACTCACACCAGCACAGAAAGACAAATACCATATGTTCTCCCTGATCTGTGGTTCCTAAGCTGGAACAGCTTGAGATCCAGGCATACCTACCTGACAGACAACTCAAGGGACAAATAAGAGGGATGGGAGGGAGATATACACAAAACCAAATGCAAAATGAACTGGTACCATAGAAACCCTTCCTCCTGGGTAGCAGAATAAAAGACAGAACACTCAATAGAAGCATGGAGGGATCATCTGGTGAGAAGGACCCTGGAGAATGTGGGATGAGACCTAACCCTGAATCATTTCGCTCTGGCTTGTATTTCCTAGTACCAGCAATTGGTTACAATCCCCATTAAGCTGTTGATGGGAGAGACCTACGAGGTCCCCAAAACAAGACAGACTTCTGTCGAAGCACTTGATTACCCACCTGAGGTAAAATGTAAGACCCTACTGCTGAAGGCTTTACATATTGCTGACACAGAGCATCAAGAGATCTGGTTGAATCTGGAAGAAAGCCAGTTCCTGGATGTAGGCCACATATTGCTGAAAAGTGCTACAGAGCTGCTGGGGGAAAATGGCCAACAATGTCGTGAGCAAGCAGGGGACACTGCTATTCCAAAGCAACCAGCCCGACTATATATATATATGTATGTATGTATGTATGTATGTATATATATATATATATATATATATATATATATATATATATATATATATATATCTGTGTAATAGTGGCACACAGCCTAGGTGGGTAACCAATGGCTCTGTGATTGGCTATGAGATCTGCTCACTGGAAAGGAACCAGAACCGGGAACTCAGTCAGAATCCTATGGAGATCAAGACTATGGACTCCAGAGAGAAGCTCCCACTAGTCTTTAGTGAGGCTACACCCATCACAGTCTCTCAAAAGTTAACAATGCTGGGCTGGAGAGATGGCTTAGCGGTTAGGCACTTGCCTGTGAAGCCTAAGGACCCCCGTTCATGGCTGGATTCCCCACGACCCACGTTATCCAGATGCACAAGGGGGCACACGCATCTGGAGTTCTTATGCAGTGGCTGGAAGCCCTGGTGTGCTCATTCTCTCTCTCTCTCTCTCTCTCTCTCTCTATCTGCCTCTTTCTGTCACTCTCAAATAAATAAATTAATTTAAAAAAAAAGTTAACAATGCTTATCCCTTTTAATCTATCCTGATCTCACTCTCTGTTAGAGAATCTATTTTTCTTTTTCAGTAAGCAGTGAAAACCAAGGACAACCCAAATCTATCAAGACAAGAATATCTAGCTGACCATCTGGCAGGAGATGAACAACTCCTCTCACAGCAGCAAGGGCCCAGGTGACTCCACAGAGAGGAGCTGGTGAGATGAGCAAGAGCGCTACTTCCAAGGTGAGCCTGACAACCTGGGCCAGGGTGAGGGAGACAGACACTGAGGATACTCAAAATGCACCAAAGCAGAAATCCAGGAGCTGCTGAGAGCTCAGCACTAAAGTAGACGTAAAGCACACCCACCAGGGCTCAGGGAACTTTATGGAAGAGGGAGCAGGGAGAATGTAAGCACCACAGGGTGAGAGGGGGTATAGAGATACTCCCCTCCCCCAAGTGACTGCTGCTCTCAAAACTCGTAATCCACAACTCCATGGTGAAGACCAGCAATCCCACTAAGGAGGGCCCTCAGAGGAGTGAGAACAGGGAGGAGGGAAATGATGGTACCAACATATGATGTGTCCATACAAAATTTCTACTGAGTAATAATAATAATAATAATAATAAATAAAATGCATAGTAAATAATTAATGCTACTGCATTTGGAAAGAATTCAAACACGTACCTCTTTAATATAACTGCCCATATTTTATTTACACAAGACTTTAACAGGCTTTCTCTTTAGGGTTTGCTTAGATTAGAAAATTGACACAATGGACTCAGTTAAGTTCCTACAGGATCAGAGCCAGGAGAGAAGTCCTGAGGATCAGTGGTGCTTCTAACAAGCCAAATGGCCCTATGCGATGCCCCCAGAGATTGCACGGCTCCTTAGTCTCCTGGCTGGCCCATCACGGCAGGCCAGCCTCCGCTGTCTCTGGCTTGGCAGTTGTTCTTTCATGACGTTCTCTCCCAGTGCGCCTGTCTCTCCAGAGGGGATCACACAGAGGGACTGCGATATTATGCCTTAGGAACACTACAGATGTATAAGCGGGCAGAAATCACAGCCTTACGCCATGACGGATCTTCTACCCACAGCACCAGTAACGAGTGTGTGAAGAAACCAAGCCTTCAAGACTTCACGTGAGGCTCAGTTCACGCTTTTTACCAAGTCAACCACCGAGTCACTCTTGTCTGTGGACCGTAAGAGAGTGTTTCTTGAGGCATGGATTTAAGCAAGGAATCACACAGGGCTGTGTTTCATCACCATCCAACTGTCCATCTTTAAACTTCCTCAGAGATCTCATAATGCCTAGTTCTATGCTGATATCTGATACATGAACTTCACATCTCAGCTGGAAAAGCCAATGAGGTTAAGTTGGAGGTGTGAAGAACCAGCACCAGATCATAGTCAGCCGAAATATCAATAAATGGTGACTAAAAAACAAACAAACAAAAAAATGAAACATGGAGCCATTGAATGTGGAGTTTTTGTTTCTAGAAGCCCAGCCATGAAAATAAGGGAAGGGGAAAAATATAGGTAGGGTCAAAGAAAGAATTTTCCTACAATTTTTTTAATTTAGCTTTTTCAGGAAGGGAGAAACCTGAACATGAGTGTTTTCTTTTTTTGAACATTTTATTGACAACCTCCATTTATATATACATCATAATGCCCTCCCACCTTCCTTTGTTTCTCCTCTTCTATCCCCCTCTACTCTTTCCAACTAGTCCCCCTTCTTCTCCTCCTCCTCCTCCTCCTCCTCTTTTTTTCTTTTTGAGGTAAGGTCTTGCTGCAGCCCAGGCTGAGCTGAAATTCACTATGTCGTCTCAGGATGGCCTCAAACTCATGGCAGTCCTCCTACCTCTGCCTCCCAAGTGCAGGGATTACAGGCGTGCGCCACCATGCCCGGCTCTCTTCTATTTTAATGTCATCATTTTTTAAACTTCATGTTATGGAGGTCTTATGTAAATAGTGTCTACAGCTGGGAGCAGCTGGGAGGTCATAATTAAATTACATTTACAACTGGTTTTGATTATATCTGGCAAAAATTCCTCCTTTCCCACTCTATGCCTGGTGGGACTACTAATTTGTGTTGGTTTGTGACCCACCCAAGGACCATTTAACAGTTTCTGCTAGAACTTTAAAATGAGCGATGAGATCAGCAGAAAAAAGAAAGTAGTGACAGCTGCTTTCACGACAGTGTTGAGAGGTCCAGCTGCTCGTCAGATACCTACATGAGATATTTCAAGTGTGACCTCGGCATTACAAATGTTCCCCTTGGCACCCATAACAGGAGGAAGCTGCCTTCCCCACACTGGTGGCGGTGCATTGCAGCATCTTGAAGAGATGTACAATAAAGGACATAGGACCAACCGGGTGGTCAGAATCCTGTTCCTAGTGGGTTCGTTCCTGCAGCTCTCCATCTGAGGCGTTAGACAGAGCTCCTGTTAGGCAAACCTGTGGCGGCCTCCTTAAGGGAGGAGAGAAGAAATCATTGAGGACATTTTGTCCCAGGCTGCCTCAGTCTCCTATGCTTTCCTGCAACAGAAAGATGACTCACACATCCACACGGATTCACGTGATTCTCAACCGATGTGCAGTTCCATGGCCAAGTCAGAAGAGAAACAGCCAGCTCTGCCTCCAGCTCAGTGTCCCTCCCCGACACCATCCCAGGGACCAACGGCTTGACTTCTTCATTCATGGCTCGTTGCTTTAATTGGTTAGTCTGACACCTGACAGCTCAGCTGAGCACACGACAATGACCCTGTGGACACTGCCCACGATGTGCTACTACTGCCCAGCAACGAGGGCCGCTCTGGTACCCTTTCTTTCTGAGACGGAACTCGATGCATGTTATTAGGGGCGGGGCCTGTCTAAGGCTGAAATTAGCTAGAGCCATGGGCGTGAAAGTATATGCAAATGCAGGTCATGAAAACCCAGCAAAGTGGAAAGAGAGACGTGAGAAAAAGAAGAAGTGGTAATGATTGGTGTGCAGTTCCAAAAGACCCTGGAGGAATGAGATCCAGAGCTCCTCCTAACAGACTGTTCAGTGATGAGCGAGAAGTTCGTTTTTACTGACAGTAGACACTACTTGCAAGAAGGATGGATAGAGATTCTGATCAGGATTTGTAGCAGGAGAGAAAACTGAGATGTCAGAGTAATGTGCAGAATGACATCCATTATTTCTAACAAGGAGGCAATGTTGTTAAGAGGAGGAAGAGGAAATGTCAAGGTAGAGGATAAAGGACTGAACAGCTGCCGTGGAGAAGGGCTGAACACGGGTTGGAACAGCAGGGCATTGCCATGGAAACATGGAGCAATGTCAGTCTGACAGCCTAAGAAAGACACATAGTGGGAGATAGATGTCTTATCTAGCTTTATTTTCTAAACTTTCTTTTTCTGCTAAAAGAATCCTTATTTTTAAATTATTGAAGTTAGAATATCAAAATAAAAAGGCACATTGAAAAAAATTAATCACAAATTTAAAAATAAATTTTAAAATTAAAATAAGCTTTTGAAAAAATTTGCCTCAAGTAAGTTTTTTTTTTTTAATCATCACTCAAATCATCTATTAAAATCTATTTGAATAAAAGGTTGTCTTGGTTTTCGCTTGTGTAAAACCTGAAGTACATATTCGTGGCCAACAGAGGGAGCCAAAACCATGTAAGTATTTGTCCTTTTTCCTTTTCTCTATAGTTTTTAGGTAAATGGATTAAAACTTACAAATTGTCAACGATCCTCATCTTTTAAGACTATACAAAAATCACACAGATTCTATAAATCATATAATTTAACCATCTTCTGAGATATGCAGGAAAAATAAGCTAAAATAGGGTTCTCAGAAGCAATTCAAAGAAAAAGCACCCTTTCCTTTCACTCTTTCTTATTCGTTCTTTCTTGTCTTCAGAACTTGATCATAGCATATTTACAAAATTAGAGTAATTGCTATTACATTTTCAATGAAGTGTTCTATTATTGACCAATAAAAAACCCTTTTCAGCTGGCCATGCAGGAAACACCAGTCTGCTTACAGATTATGCACACACAGGTGGGTCTTAGCTCCTATCTCTTCATTCAGACCTTAGTTACATCTCAGAAGAAGGTCCCTTACAGAAATTTGTTGAAAATCACAAAAACAGCATGGTACTGGCACAAAGACAGACATGTAGCTCAGTGGAACAGAACAGAGGACACAGATGTTAATCCAGGCAGCTACAGCCATCTAATTTTCAACAAAAATATTCACTGGAGAAAAGATAGCCTCTTCAACAGGTGGTGCTGGGAAAACTGGAGATCTATATGTAGACGGATGAAAATAGATTCTTGTCTCTCTCCATGCACAAGAATCAAGACCAAATGGATCAGGGGCCTTAATATCAGACCTGAAAGTCTCTGAAACTGGTAGAGGAAAAAGTAGGTGAAACACTTCAGCGTATTGGCAGAGGCAATGACTTTCTGACTATAACCCCAGTTGCTCAGGAAATAAAACCACTAATCAACCAATGGGACCTCATGAAATTGCAAAGCTTTTGTACAGCAAAGAACACTGTGAATAGAGCAAAGAGACAACCTACAGAATGAGAGAAAATCTTTGCCAGCTACACATCTGACAGAGAATTAATATTCAGATTATACAAAGAACTCAAAAACAAAACATTAAGAAATCAAACAACCCAATTAAGAAAATGGGCTATGCCCAGCACTCGAGAGGTTGAGGTAGCAGGATTGCTGTGAGTTTGAGGCCAAGCTGAGAATACATAGTGAATTCCAGGTCAGCCTGAGCTAGTGTGAGACCCTAAAAAAAAAAAAAAAAAAAAGGCTATGGAACTAAGTAGAGAATTCTCAAAAGAAAAAATCCAGATGGCATATAAACATCTAAAAAAGTGTTCTATATCCTTAGCAGGGAAATGCAAATTAAAACTACTTTGAGATTCCATTTCACTCCTATCAGAAGGGCTATCATCAATCATCAAGAAAAGAAATGACAATAAAAGTTGGCAAGGATGTGGAAAAAGGGGAACCCTTCTACACTGCTGGTGGGAATGGAGTCTGGTGCAGCCATTGTGGAAATCAGTGTGGATATTCTTAAGACAGCTAAAAATAGATCTACCATATGGCCCAGCTATAGCACTTCTAGACATATATCCTAAGGACTCTTCTCTCTACTTTAGAGATACTTGTACAATGATGTTTATTGCTGCTCTATTCACAGTAGCTAGGAAATGGAACCAGCCTAGATGTCCCTCAACTGAGGAGTGGATAATGAAGATATGGCACATTTACACAACACTACTCAGTAGTAAAGAAAAATGAAATTATAAAATTTGTAGGGAACTGGATGGATCTGGAAAGGATTATACTAAGTGAGGTAACCCAGGCCCAGAAAGCCAAACATCACATGTTCTCTCTGATATGTATAATTACAGGGAAGAAACAAGACTCATGAAAGTGCTGAGAAGAAGTCACAGTGGAATATTCAGCACTAAATGAGACATCTCTATCCTACCCACGGAGGCCTGGGGACAACTGCTGAGGAGGTAGTGGAAAGAATGTAAGAACCAGGTGATGGGGAGGACGTCATTGAAATGCCATCTTCTGGACACAAAATGGCCATTGTATTCAGGACATCACTGCAGTTGTTTTACCTGTACAATCCTGGGTCCATCAACATGTTGTCATGGATGAAGGCAAAACACACACACACACACACACACACACGCTCAACATTAAACTATCAAATTAGTATAACAACTTGGAAAAGGAAGGGTGATGCGGAAGAGGTATGCAATTGGGGTTAAAGGAAAGAAAGAAAATAATGAGATGGGGTTATGCTCAAAATACATTTATATCCAAGTATGAAAATTGTCAATAAAAAAATTACACTTTTAAGAAAGGAAAGGAGGGAGGGAGGGAAAGGAAGAAGGGAAAAGGGGAGAAAGAAAGAGAGGAAGGAAGAAAGAAGGAAAGGGAGCATGAAAGAGTCCATCCACTGCTGCGTCTAGTCAGGAATGTCGAAGGGCAGCGAGCTGATGACCTCTCCGGACTCGGTGACGATGGCGTCGTACACCCAGCGGCGGTTGCAGCGACACTCCGGCCCGCACTTGGTGGAGTTGCATCTGGGGCAGGGGTAGAAGCAGCCCAGGCAGTTCTTCTCCAGGCAGTCACACAGGTCTGCGTCATTGCAGATCAGCCTGCCGCTTTTGTCATATTTCTTCATGACTCTACTAGGAAAGAACGACACTGAGAACATTGCTGGGACTGCCCTCACTTGTGAGAATAAACTACTGTGAGTCTAAGCGGCAGACAGGACCCTTTTCCTCTGTGGGCAGAGCATCCCAGAGGGCAGGCAGAAACACTACACAGTCCTGAATGGCGGTGACGTTACGGAATCATCAACAGGAGATCGAACCATTTCTAATGCTGCAGGGCTTGTTGTGGAAACTTAGTTTTTCCAGCATGGATGAAGAATGTCATCACACATCTAAGGAAATTAGCAGGAATAGCTAATTATAGCACCATTCTACAAATGTCCTATACTCTTCTTCAAGGTATGACCATGTTGCTGGTGTCTTCCTACTAATTTTTACTCTTTTTTCCTCTCTTAAAAATATTCTACTAAATTTAATTACATTTCTTCTTCTTTTTTAATTCTTAAAAGCCAGGCTTCTAAAAACTTTTATTTATTTATTTTATCTTGAAAGAGACATACATATAGATAGATAGAGAGAGAGAGAGAGAGAATGGGTGCACCAGGGCCTCTAGCCACTGCAAACAAACTCCAGATGCATGTAACACTTTACACATCTGGCTTACATAGGAACTGGAGAATTGAACCTGGGTCCTTAGGCTTCACAGACAAGTACCTTAAACACTAAGCCATCTCTCTAGCCCTCAATTATAATTTTAATGATTTAGAATAAAATCCATCAATAACTATACCACAATCGTTAAAGGGAAAAAAAAAAAAAAGATTCATACTCAAATGTCTTGGTGCCTGTTCTGTTACCTTCTGTTTCCCCCAGTGTGGAGGGAGACTGTAGGTGGCCAAGATGGACATCTTTCATCATAAGCCCAAGTGAAGAAAAATGCCCTCTGTCACCCTCTACAATATTTTCAGGGGCAAAAACATTTCCCAGAAGTCCACCACTCTCTCAAAACCAAGCCACTTTAAACACACTCCCCCCCACACCCAAAAAAAAAAAAAAATCAGAGCAGCTAAAAGCCTTGCCTAACAGCTCATATCCATGAGGATCCTGAGCTCCACAGGACAGGCAAGTCGGCTTTCGTGGCTGCATTCGGTACCACCGCTCCTTGGGTCCCCAGGAAGGCATGACACCTCCTCTTCCTGCTCAGCGAAAGTCACAGGCTCCCCCCATTCCCCCATGAAACTGGAAAGTGTGTGGAGCGTCCCTGCCGCCTCCTTATCACACTTTAGCAGGAATGCCTTCCTATGGAGACTCACGTTCTTCTTCACTCACTCACGGATCCCCCAAATATGGACATTTTCCTCCTGGAACTGGCTTTTGTATTCCACGCCGAGACTTGGGATTCTTTATTCAGGCACTGCCTGTGGCACATGCCTTCCACTGAGTGGCTGTGCTGCACACTCCTCACCGTTCATATCAGTGACGGGCGCCTGGCTTATTAACACCTTGTTATTTCTGCCATGACAGACTGCTGCCCTGGAACTCCTTCCTAAACTTCCTCTCCTCATATGAGACCTTTGTCACAGGATGCGTACCCCAAAATGAAGATACTAGGTCATAAGTCATAAGAAATGCTAAGCTATTTTTGAATAAAATCGAGTGTCCCTTTATACTTAATTGACATCCCATAGTCTGCCCAGCTCTGGGCAGTCAGACTTCATTCTGCCTAACTGGGGAGTGTGGCACATGTCATAATGTCCTAATGAGGTTTGATATCCTAAATGCTGATTGGTCTTTCCTGCTGTGAAATGCCCATTCGGTAGTTTTTTTTTTTTTTTTCATATTTCTGTCATGAAGCTTATCTTTGTCTCATGTACTTGAAAGCTTCTTCAGAGGTTTTAGCTGCTGACTTTTATGGGGTATGAATAACTTCTTTCACTTTTCAATTTGTTCTTCACTGAGTATCTTTATCATTACTATTATTACTTTTGGGTTTTCAAGGTAGGGTCTCACTCTAGTTCAGGCTGTCCTGGAATTCACTATGTAATCTCAGGCTGGCCTCAAACTCATGGTTAGCCTCCTATCTCTGCCTCCTGAGTGCTGGGATAAAAGGTGTGTGCCACCATGCCTGGCTTTTAAGAGTATATTTTAGTGAACATATACTGTTGAGTTTATCAACCTTTTGTTTATGGCTTGCTTGGTTTATCATTTTTTCCCCCTTGTGGTGCTGAAGACGGAACCCAGCCCATGTGTAGACTAGCAAGTGTGCTATCACTGAGCTGAATCTCCAGCTAGCTTATGCTTCTGATGCATTAACCATCATTGTGTTTGGTGATAGCCTGGTGCCTTTCTAAATATATTATTTATTTATCTATTCAAGAAAGAAAGACAGAGAGAGAGAGAGAATGGGCATGCCAGGGCCTCTAGCCAGGGCAAATGAACTGCAGATGCATGGACCACCTTGTGCATCTGGTTTACATGGGTCCTGGGGATTTGAACCTGGGTCCTTAGGCTTTGAAGGCAAGTGCCTTAACTGTTAAGCCATCTCTCCAACCCACCTGATGCCTTTTTAATATCCTGAATCCACTCCCATATAATATTTATATGGGGTTATAATATTTTTCCTTCTAATGATATCTTTGTTGTATTTACCCAACTTTCCACAGAAAGCCTAGAGTCTGGGATAAGGCCTTTGTCTTTTTTTTTTTTAAGTGACTTCTTGGTTTAACAGTCAGAGTCTCTCTTGCATGCACCTATGCACCCGTGTGCATGTGCATGTGAGCACACAGTCTCAGGAAGGATTCCAGACTATTCTTAAACTTGCAGTCCTTTTATCATCGCAGGTGTGTGCCAGCCTGCCCAGCTGAGATAATAGTCTCCTTCCTTGAAGTTGTTAATTTCCCAACAAGTGGTGTACGTGTGTACTTGTGAAGGAATATTTTTAAATCATAAAGAGGCAACTTTTAGTTCACTTGCTTTAGAGTCAAGAACTCATGCATTTTATAAGCCTACAAATCAAATGTAATAAGTCACAACCTTACTTGTGATTTACAGAAAAGTATTCATTCATCTTTGACATCCGTGCTTTCTTTTTCTGCTGCCTTGTTTCAGGATTAAAGTCAGCCACCTGTGGTCCAGGGTTTTGAAATGCCAAGCATTTTAGCTGCCGCTCTATCTGTTGCTGTGAAATGAGCAAGATGTTTTATTTGTAAGAACCACATAGTCTCAGTCATCTTACATTGCTTCCAAATGAACTGTCTGTAACTTGCATCACAACGACCTCAAACAACATCTGTTTTACAAGAGGAATTCAATAGCTTGCTTAAGTTTCAAAAGGTGACGTCAATATTCTCAAACTTAAGTCACTTTTTCTAAATAAAGAAACACATAGTATAAATCTTACATAATAAAAATATACAAAAGGATCACAGGTAAAGAGGCTTTTATATGGGCTAGAGACATGGCTTAGTGGTGAAGGTGCTTGCCTGTGAAGATTGCAGACCCTAGTTCAATTCCCCAGATCCCATGTAAGGCAGATTCACATGGTGGCACATGCGTCTGAAGTTTGTTTGCATCAGCTAGAGGCCCTGGAGCACCCACTTCTCTTTCTCTGTCTAATGAACAAATAAAAATAAAAATAATTAAAAAGAGCTGTAGGCGGGCTGGAGAGATGGCTTAGCGGTTAAGCACTTGCCTGTGAAGCCTAAGGACCCCGGTTCGAGGCTCGGTTCCCCAGGTCCCATGTTAGCCAGATGCACAAGGGAGCGCACATGTCTGGAGTTTGTTTGCAGTGGCTGGAGGCCCTGGCGTGCCCATTCTCTCTCTCTCTCCCTCTATCTGCCTTTCTCTCTGTGTCTGTCGCTCTCAAATGGAGTTTCAAAGGGGACAGTGGGGGGGAGGGAGGGTATTACCATGGGATATTTTTTATAATCATGGAAATGTTAATAAAAATTGAAAAAATATAAAGAAAATAAAAAGAGCTATAAACTCTGTGGTTTCCAGTTATCTTTTTATATTTTTAAAAAGAGGCTTTGACCAAAGGACCTAGGTTCAGTTCCCCAGGACCCACGTTAGCCAGATGCACAAGGGGGCACACACGTCTGGGGTTCATTTGCAGAGGCTGGAGCCCTGGTACGCCCATTCTCTCTTTCTCTCTCCTTCTCTTTATCCATGTCAAGTAAATAAATAAATAAATAAAATATTTTTTAAAAAGAGGTTTTGATATACCTTGAAACACCAGCCAACTTGTAACCTGATGAGAATGAACACTAGAATTAGCATTTACTTGGCCATAAGTGTGAGGATATAAATGTGGTTACTTTACCAAGCTCCTGCTTTCTGAAGACCAAAGCCAGGTGGGCAAGCCACAGCTCCTCTGCCTCCCTGTCCAAGCTGAGGCACCTCTGAATTCTGAAACTTCACCTTGTCCACAGTGCCTTCCCGCCAGGCCCCGGCCCCCGCCGCTGCCTCGTGCAAGAGCCAAGCAGCCCCCTGTCCACATCCCCCCAAAAGACTTACAAAAAGAGGCCTCCGTCGTTCTTTGGATTCTAGGAGTCTCCGTCTCTCTCTCTCTTCTCTTCCCTCCCTCTCTCCCTCCCCTCACATCCTCTGCATCGGGTCCTCCCATGCCATCCATGCCATCTTGGCATGGTACCTCCAGTTCTCCTAGCTTTGATTCTGGAAGGACCTTTTTTTTTTTTTTTTTTTTTAAATCTCAGCTCCTCTCTCTGGCCAGGCTGCTCAAGGTAGCAGCAAGTTGATTTTCTTTTACAGGCACTTCACTAGGGATCCAGACCCAGTACATGGGTGCTTCCCTGTGCTGACAAAACTAGAGAGCTCCCGCCTCATACAAGATGGAGAGAAACCGCAGCTCCCTGGCCCTTCCTGCTAAGCCTGTCATGAGCTTTCCCTGCTCTGGGCACTGGTGGACCAGCCCTTCCTGAGGCTGGGCCCAGTAACCTGTCACGGACCTTCATGTACACTGGAAGTTGGCACTAGAGCTAATCCTAACTAGATACCTAATTAACAAAAGGACCTGATTCAAGCCTCCACTTGAACTTTCCAGGTTTTCTTCTTCCCAGAAACCCTTCTTGACTGAGGGAAAAGAAAAGGCAATAAATAAATGAAAGCTGCCTTTTCTTGGCTTCTTGATTTTGCTTTCTCTTAAATCTTTTTTCAGTTCTTTGCTAATGATAGTTAAGAACTTGAAAGCCACTGTATGGTGAAGAACTGCTGGCTTGGGGAGTTCAAGCCCAATCATTGCTCTCTCCTGCAACACTTCTCAGCTCCCAGCTGAAGACGCCTGTGTAAATCGTAACCACGGTGAGGACCCAAAGCACACACAACCACCCGTCAGACCTCTGGGATGGGTTTCAGAAGCACTCTTTGTCCAAGGGGGTGAATACCATCAGTGTCCACTGTCAGTCAGAACCAGATGTGAGCAAGAAGAATATTGCTATAAGAATTTTCTGGAGTGTTAGGGGAAATTTCCAAATCTTTTCTGGGGGACTTTTGTACTTGGAAACTAAATAGGTCCTGGTTGAGAAGACAAGCACTAAAATGTTTCCACCAAAAATAAATATGGTGGGCTGGAGACACAGCTTAAGGATCAAGGCACTTTCCTGCAAAGCCTAAGGACTCATGTTTGACTCTCCAGGTTCCACGTAAGCCTGCACAGTGATGCAAGTGCTCAGGGTTGTACATGCACACAAGAGGACACACATACCTGGAGTTCAATTACAGTAGCTGAGGCCCTGGTGTGCCAATTCTCTCTCTCTCTCCCTCGCTCTCTTGCATTAAAAAAGGCCAGTGTGTTGGGCTTGCCTCAAATAAAATAAAATAATAAAATAAAATAAAGATGGTGACTTTTTGTTGTTTTACTACTGATGTTTTGATTGCTTGTTTCTTGCTTGAGACAGGATCTCTGGCTGTAGAAACGAACCTGTAACTCATTATGTAATCCAGGCTGGCCTCGCACTAATGAGAATACTCACGCCTCGACCTCTTGCATGTTGGGATTACAGGCATGTGCACCACAAACTGGCAGGATGTTTACATGTAGCCACATGCCACTAGAGAAGAGAATGTTTGTCTGAAGTATTTTAGAAGGCAAGAGTTTGAGTATCCTGAATGCGTGTTGAAATGCAATTCCTAGTGGCCAAAGGGACCCTTTCAATGTGACAAACTGGTAACAGATCTCATAGGCTTTCTGCAGTTTATTTAGCTTCAGAACTGTCTGGGCAGTCTAAAATAATACAAGCCCTTAAAGTTCCCTCCTGGTGTAGACATACTGGTTTGTTTTATAAGCTTACCTTATGAAGCAGCTCGGAATTTAGCTATAGCTATGAAACATGTAAAACTTAGTTCCATCGGTTACCGTTCTCTACTTCCAGGTGAGCCAACCTCTCTTCATTGCTTCCTTTGTCTCTTGTCAGTAGTATGCTTTGTGAAAGCTCCTACTTGTCTAAGCCTCAGTTGCCCATTTTGTAAAATGAGGCTAATCCTAGTATTTTGTGATAAGAATTAGGTGAGCCACCCTGCTTTTCTTCTCTGTCTTTTTCTTTTTTCTTTACCCTTGGCGCTGGCCTGTGATTCCCTGCACCAGAATGTGGTCTGTATCCGCAATGAGCTGTTGATCAAAGAGACCTATTAGATCTCCCAAAACAAACAAGACAGACCTCTGTCAGAGCACTTGATTACCCACCAGAGGTTAATGTAAGACCCTGCTGTGGAAGACACCATACGTTGTCAGCATGGACCATGCAGAGACCTGATTGGAATCCAGAGGAGAGCCAGTCTCCACACAATTAGCCCATCTAGTGCTGGAAGGCACTACATGAGCTAACATCTGTCTAAGCAACTCAGAAGCAAACAACCTGACGTGATGCTTACACAAGCGCAATAGTGGCACACAGCCATGGTGGGTAACCAGCTGCTCCTGGACTGGCTAACAGATCCACTCAGTGGAAAGGAAACCATATCTGGAACTGGGAAACAAGTCAGGATCATATCCAATCCAGGTAATGATTCTGCTTTCCACTGTCAAGCTCCCACTAACCTTAGATGTAAGAGGGTCTACATCCTTTTAATTCTCTCTAAAGTAATAATGGTTATCCCATTTAACTGGTGCTGACTTCATTCTCCAATGGAGAATCTGCTTCTCTTTTTCAGATGGGAGCTGGACCTGAGGAGATAAATGACCCAGCACACTCCACCCAAGCCCCAGCTGAAACCACAGAGGACTTGGGGAAATGAGCAAGAGTGCTGCTCTCTTGGTGAATCTGATATCAGCACAGGGGTAATGAAGATAGATACTGAGGACACTCAACACCTACCAAACCAGACATCTAGGTGCTCCTAAGTGCCCATTACTGAAGTAGACTTAAAATGCTCCCAGCATGGCTCAGAGAATTTTCCAGAAGAGGGGGTAGAAAGATTGCTAGAGGGCTGGAGAGATGGCTTAGTGGTTAAGCGCTTGCCTGTGAAGCCTAAGGACCCTGGTTCGAGGCTCGGTTCCCCAGGTCCCACGTTAGCCAGATGCACAAGGGGGTGCACGCGTCTGGAGTTCCTTTGCAGAGGCTGGAAGCCCTGGTGCGCCCATTCTCTCTCTCTCCCTCTATCTGTCTTTCTCGCTCTCAAATAAATAAATAATTTTTTAAAAAAAAAAAAGAAGAAAGATTGCTAGAGCCACAAGTTGGGACATTTTGCACAGAGACATTGCCTCCCCCCACCCTGCAATGATGCATGACCCACAATCCCCATGGGGTTGACCTGCATCCCCAACAAGGAAGGCCTCTTCAGAAAAGGGGCAGGGAGGAAGGAAAGGATGGTACCAACATGTACTGTTTGCATGTTAAATATGTCCATATCTAATAAGAAATTAGATGAGCCAGAACCATGCCATTATGAGAAATTTGAGCTTGTTAAAGTAACATACTTGATTCTACATTTTTTTTTTTCAAATATTCTACTCTGAACAAGATTCTGTTACATAGAACACTGGGCTAAAAATCAAGGAACACAGAATTAAAGATGAGGTATACAGACCACACCAGCAGTTAGAGGACAAAGCTTCCTCCTGTGGGGTACTGGCCGGCCTCTGCACCACACCCACAGGCACCTCAGACACATCTCATCACACCCCAGGGGACCATGAACCCCATGCCATACCAGTTGCTTCTGTCCAATTTGATTCTTTTTCTCGGGAGAACTTTGATCCGTGCGTCCCTCTTGAGTGGGATTATTTTTATCTGATGATCCATTCATTTTGATCACTAAACAAGTAACTGGAGAGAAAGAAAACATAGTAATATTATGTATTTCCAGGAACCTCATCATATGATTCTCTTCAGATCTCTCTTCATCTCTCCCTTCCTTTTTCAAGCCAGACTTCTTGAAAAATCCTGCCTCCTTTTGGCTTCTCTCATTCATCAACTTGCATCTGACTCCTCAAGTCTACTGGTTTTCTCTGCTGGGGTCTCCGTGCACAAGTCAATTGTGCTTTCCACCAGCTTTAGCAACATGGACCTATGTGCAGCAGGTAATACTGGAAACCAACCCTTTACTGCTTAAGCAGTGGATTCTTAAGTCTCCATTCTTCTACATACTTACTATCCTAATCCCAGCATTCAGGAGGCAGAGGTAGGAGAATCACTGTGAGTCTGAGGCAACTCCGTGAATTACAGAGCATCTTGGTGATCTGTGTAATTACAAACACCCGTGTGATTCCCACTTTAGGTAATTATGAGAAGTATTAGGGAAGGGAAGGCAGATGAAGTTTTCTTCTTCGAGTCTTGCCATCTCATTCTAAAACTGTTGTCCATACTTTCTGCCCACTCCATGGTCATCGGATGTATTCTGGCCTGTTGACACTGATAAATTGGAAATTTCTTTCTGTCATTTCCATGAAAAGATTTCCAGGATTCTTCTTTGCTAAGATCCCACAGCCCTGGCTCATTAGAAATGGTCTATCCCAGCTGGCTCCAACCAGCTACCTAGACTCACCCCAGCACAGGGACACTCAGCCAAAGCTACACTTTCGACCACCAAACTCCTGCCTCCTCTGAGTGAAGCTCTGAGCTCCAAGCAGTGACTCTCCTCTCTTCTAAGACGTCTTCCCCAAAGTGCTAAGATCCTTTCCTCTCCAGAGCTCAGCTTAGAGACTTTTCAAGATAATTTCCAAAAGGGCCCCAGGCTCTCTATTTTCCTTACATAACAAAGATTCCTCCTCAAAGAAAAGATTTTTTAACAGGGTCATTGCTGGATGTGGTGGTGCAGGCCTTTGATTCCAGCACTCTGGAGGCCGAGGTAGGAGGCCAACCTGGGACTGAAGAGTGAGTTCCAGGTCAGCCTGGGCTAGAGTGAGACCCTGCCTTGGGGTGGTGTGTGTGTGGGGGTATCTCTGCCAGCAGGAGATTTTCCTAAAGTATTATGGGATTTAGTGCACAGAGAGAATTAATTTCTTATGAAAATCCATTGCTGGTGGCAATTTGTTTAAGTCATTCATGAAAGGTAGGTCTCCATAAATAAATGAGGAAGGAAAGTTTTTCTTTTGTGTTCCAAATAAAGCAAAAGTGGATTATAATACAGTTTTACCAGGTACTGAAATTATAATTGGATTTTATTACAAGCCCCAAATACTTGTCCCAGGAAAGTAACAAAAAGGCTCAGAACTTGCACTCCCTTTCCTTGTTTGGTATTCCTGAGGCAGAAGTGCCAACCAGGCAATGCGGCAATGCAGGAGGTCTTTGAACTTGGATGAGTGAAATATACATATTTATTTCCACTAATTTCAAATAGAAATTCTGTCATGACCTTCTGCAATAACATAACCAGCAGTCTCTAGTGGTGTTAGCAGTATTTGTGACTTTGTTGACTACGAAAACAGAGATTTTTAATAAGCTATTAGAGCTGCTGTACATCTGTCAAAATTTCATTTATCTTCATCATTTCTTCAAAATAATGGTAGTTCTTAGCCTTGCTAATAGGGTTTGTCCTTTGATATGTGAATAATAAAGCACATCTTACTATCATATTTTAATACAGGTATTTTAATCTAATTGACTTCCTTTGTAATTTTACAGATTTGATTTTTACATGATCAAAAGCACAATATGGGGTGGGGAAGATGGCTCCCTGGTAAAAGACGTTTGCTTGCAAAGCCTGCAAGCCTGAATTAGCCCCGGGTTAAGATTTCCCCAGTGCTCATGTAAAGCCAGATGCACAAAGTTGCACATGCATCTGGACTACATTTGCAGTGGCGGGAGGCCCTGGCACATTCATTCTCTCTCTCTCTCTCTTTGCTTGCAAATCAATAAATATGTAAATACTTTTTAAAAGCATGACAGATATTCTATAGAACTCACCACCTGCCCAAGGGGTTACACGTGCTGTGTGCTCATGTACACACACGCATGCATGCGTACACACGCACACACACACATACACACACACGCACGCACACGTGTGACATGAAGAGCCTTGTTGCAGTCAGGTTCTCATTGCTGGTAGAAATCACCCAACCAAGAACAGCTTGTGGGGGAAAAAAGAGGTTTATTTTGGCTTACAGGCTCGAGGGGGAAGCTCCACGGGGGCAGGGAAAACGATGGCATGAGCAGAGGGTGGACATCACCCCCTGGCCAATATCAACTGGACAATGGCAACAGGAGAGTGTGCTAAACGCTGGTAAGGGGAAACTGGCTATAACACCCATAAGCCTGCCCCTAACAATACACGGCCGCCAGGAGGCATTAATGCCCAAATCTCCATCAGCTGGGGACCTTGCATTCAGAACACCCAGGGGGACACCTGAATCAAACCACCACAAGCCTCTTCCAAGAAGCTTCTGTCGCCATCTCCATTTTTCATGGTAAGGAAAACCAGGTCTGGGCTCAGCACCACTCCAACCATGGAAGACGCTCACTTTCAAGCATAAGGGTTTGAAATTCATTTGCCAAACTGTTTCGTGATAATGTTATGCTAGGTTAGCTATGAAAGATTCAAAATATGGGCCACCACAAGGAGAGAAGCTGCCCCCAGGGCCTCCTAGGTCCATAACACATTTTCCAAGAACAGATTCAGGCCAAAATGGTCAGAAGATGGGAGTCTGGCATCAGTGTGGGGGAAGAGCAGAAACCACCAAACGCACGCAGCAGGTGAGCTGACAGGTCACTGCACAGCGATTCTGTCTTCCCACAAGAAACAGCTCATCCTCTTGTAAATGGATGTCTACTGTGAAAGGGAGCTTTGAGGAGCTCTGGAGGCACAGGGGTTGGAAGATTTATGTTCATATGTCCGTTCTGAAGTCAGTTTGTTATTTTGCTTGTATATGTATATAATGTGGTGTGTAATGTGGTGTGAATGTGTTATATACATGTTGTATGTGCCCTTGCAGCACCCATACATTCACCCATGGTGGAGTACACTGGCCTGCGGTGACCAGAGGGGAATATCCCGTGTCCTGCTCCATTGATCTTCTACCAATTCTTATTTGAGCTAGACTCTTACTGATCCCGGAGCCTGCTGTTTTTCACCAGCTCCAGCAATTTTCAGATCTCTGCTCCCTAACAGGACTGGGATGACAGAAGCACACGGCCACTCCCAGATGTCTATGTGGGTCCTGGGCATTAGACCAAAGCTATCTCTCTGGCCTCCTGAGGCCCTCATGCTTACATAGGAAATGATTTTGACTGCTGAGCTATCTATCTCTCAGCCCATCAGTCCAATTCTTTAAAAATATTTTTAAATATTTATTTATTTATTTGAGACTGAGAGAAAGGAGAGAGAGAGAGAGAATGAGCACACCAGGGCCTTCAGCGAACGAACTTCAGATGCATGCGCCAGCTTGTGCATCTGGCTTACATGGGGTCCTGGGGTATTGAACCTAGGTCCTTTGGCTTTGCAGCCAAGTGCCTTATCCGCTAAGCCATTCCCTCCAGCCCCAGTTCAATTTTTAAATACACATTTTTTATTTCTACTAGGCCCTTGGCTTTCTGAAGCAATCTTTCGCTTTTCTTTGCTTCTAGTTAACTCAGTGTGAGCACTCAGCCTGTGATCAGTGAATGTGTTGCGACTTCTGCGCTTGAGGAACTAAGCATTGTTCGTGTTTTCCTCAGGGAATTTTCACAACACTGTGAACAGATACCTTTTTTTTTTTTTTTCCTATTCTTTTCACATGAGGAAGCAAAGACCGGCAAAGGTCACCTAGATCACATAATTACGGGTAGGAACTCTATTTATTCAACTGGCCCTTTCCAGGATGTCACATTGCTTGGAGGTCGGGTGATGACCACTTTCTGTACACAAGGCCTGCTGAGAGAAGGCAAGTGACAGCAGTCAGTCACACAGAGCCTTTGCGGCAAGAAGCCTAGAGAGGACGGTGGGGGAGGGGCCTGCACATAGGTCATCTCGTGTCTATCTTTAAGCAGAGGGGGTGCTGGGAACAGGCCCCCATTGCAGGCACCTGAGCCCCACGTCACCGCAGGACTGAATTCCAAAGTCAGCATAAAAGAAGAACGCCGCAGTATAAAGCTGCTTGAGCTGCCGTGACAAAGCGCCATCACCTGGGTAACAGAAACAAAGGGCTGTCATTCATCAGAATAAGTCTGGAGGAGAGGAAGTTCAAAATCGGGTGCCAGGCTGGAGAGATGGCTTAGTGGTTAAGGCACCTGTCTGCAAAGCCTAAGGACCCATGTTCGACACCCCAGATCCCACGTAAGCCAGATGCCTAAGGTGACGCATGTGTAAGGCCACACGTGCACACAAGTGGCGCAAGTGTCTGAAGTTGAATTACAGTGGTTGGAGGCCCTGCTGTGCTAATTCTTTCCCTCCCCACCCCCTTTCTTTTGTTCTCTCTCACTGAAAAAGGCCAGTCTATGGGCTGGAGAGATGGCTCAGCGGTTAAGCGCTTGCCTGTGAAGCCTAAGGACCCCTGTTCAAGGCTCAATTCCCCAGGACCTACTTTAGCCAGATGCACAAGGGGCCACATGTGTCTGGAGTTCATTTGTAGTGGCTGGAAGCCCTGGCACGTCCTTTCTGTCTCTCTGTGCCTCTTTCTCTGTAACTCTCAAATAAAAGAATAAAAAAGAAATTTGTAATTGTTTTATTTTTTTTAAAAAGAAGGCCAGTCTGTTGGGCTTGCTTCAAAAAAAAAAAAAAAAAAATCAGGTGCCAACTGATTGGATTTTGACAAAGGCTGTCTTTCTATCTGCAGATGACTTGTAAAACCTAACTGCCTAGGTTCAACTCCCCAGTACCTATATAAAACCAGATGCACAAAGTGGCACATGTGTCTTGAGTTTGTTTGCAGTGGCAGGAGGTCCTGGTGCACCCATATGCACACATTCTCTCTCTCTAATATATATATATATATATATATATATATATATATATATATATGTATGCACATATATATATGTAAATGTATATTTAAATCCTGTGTTTTCCTTGATCTTATCCTCTTAATCCTTTGATATTGTTTTTGACTTTGTTACCTAAATAACTTGTCTATAAATATGGTCACATTAAAATTTTGCTTACAACCTATTAAAATATTGGCACAAAGAAATCCATAGTAATCAAATTTACCCTTAGAAATTCTTTCAGATAAAAGGTCATAATGTAATAACCCTAGACAGCCAGCTCATTCTCTAGCAATAGACTAGGTTATCATTTCTTAGGTTGAGACCAAAGTGAAGTCAGTGTCATATACATGAACCATAATGGCTAAATTATCTATGATAGGTAAATGATGTTTCTTCCTAAACCTCAGCATGGTGTGCCCTGGCACACTCCAACCTCCAACACATGCAGGATCCAGATCTCCCTGGAAATGGCAACAAGTCAGGTCTGTCTTCACACTCACTCTAAGGTACAAGTCACTGAGGAAACGCCAAGAAAAATAACTCATGCTTTAATCACTTATATTTATCTTTAACATTCCCTGGCTGATTTTATGAAAGCTGATCGTGTCCAGTACATAGGAGAGAATGACTATTTTTTTAACCACTAAAGACACTGGAAAATTACCCAAGCAAAAGATGTGTTCAGCTTAATCTCTGGACTAAATGTTGGCCTCAAATTTTATCTTAGTAGCAGATAAAGCCAGTGACTAGGACACTACCACTAAGACATCCCTGGAAAACTACTTAGAAGTGAAAGATGCAATGCATTCATACAAGACAAAAGCACCAAGTGATTTTCATCCTATTCTGTCTCCAGCCTTAGTTTCTATACTTGCTAAGAACAAAATAGATCACTGAGATAATTGATTAATTGATTGGCAAGTCTGATTCTACCGAAGGCATATCTGGAAAAGGTAGTGCAGGTAGTCAATTAACTAATTCCCTTGCTGCTCCCTCCCAGCTGAGTCAGCTGTTTTCAAAGCTACAAAACTGCTTCACAGCACCTAAAAAGTCACTAAAAACCCTCCATTGCCATTTGTTCATAAGAAATAAAATATTGAGGGGCTGGGAAGATAGCTCAGCAGTTAAAGGCACTTGCTTGCAAAGCATGATGGCTGGGGTTTCAATTCCTCAGGCACCCATGTAAAACTGGGCAGGCATTCATCTACACAAGCAAGAGATGCTTGTGTCCCCCTCCCCTCCCCCCCCGGCCATGACACACATCAGAGAATAGGCCAGGCATGATGGCATACTTGGGAGGCAGAGGTAGGAGGATCGCTGTGAGTCCGAGGTCAGCCTGGGAGTACAGAGTGAATGAATGGCAGGTTGGCCTGGGCTAGAATAAGATCCTGCCTTGAAATATAAATCAGACAATAATTAAAATATTAGGTTGCATGTGGTAGCTCATGCCTGTAATCTCAATACCTGGGAGGCTGAAGCAGGAGAACTACTGTGAGTTTAAAACCTGTCTGAGCTACATGCCTGGGCTATAGGCTAAGATCCTGTCTTTAAAAAAAAAAAAAAAGAAGTAATTTTGATCTAAGCATGTGAGGGCTGGAGAGATGGCTTAGCGGTTAAGTGCTTTCCTGTGAAGCCTATGGACCCCGGTTTGAGGCTCGGTTCCCCAGGTCCCACATTAGCCAATGCACAAGGGGGTGCACATGTCTGGAGTTCATTTGCAGTGGCTGGAGGCCCTGGCACACCCATTCCCCCCCACCCCCTTCTATCTCTATCTGCCTCTTTCTCTCTCTGTCACTTTCAAATAAATAAACAAAATATTTTTTTAAAAAACAATGTTGATGCTCTATAAACAACACTCAGCACTACGTTCAGATGACTAGAGATCTCTTTTCTGGTGTCTCCTGCAGATCATGTACATATACACACGTTTCTGTGGTTTGATACAAAATAATGTGCACACGCATACAGTAATTTAAAATCATTTGCAAGTTCATTTAGTAGAGAATTTGACAGCTAGGAGAACATGGCACTCCCACCTCGATTTGATATGGATTCAAAACAAGACCTGTCCAAAACCAAAAACAAAAAAAGCCCAAGCCCTGTAAAGGGTCATCTGGGTCATTTATGGACCAGAAGCTCCGAGGGCCTCTCTTAACAGCGTCTTATTTATAATATGGATCTCTCTCGAGTGAAGCACTCAAGGCCTTATGCGCAATTTTAAGGATTATGAAAAGCACACACCTGTTCACTCAGTTCCGCTGACGGATCCTGGTGAGGAAGAAGCCTTCTGAGGGTAGAGGGTGAGGCTAGGAGCATGCCCAGCTTTACCCCAGTGAATATCACAGAAAAGCACTCATTTCAAATATTTAAGTGTGGAGGTTGTTTCTTCAAGATCCTGACAGCTTTTTTTTTTTTTTTTCAATGTGCATCTCTTAGTTTTCAGGTTTATTTCCATCCACACTGCCGTAAAGAATCTCCAGTTGTTTCCCACTCTTAACTACAACACGTTAGCAGGCAGCGACCTTGTGTGGCCCGCAGATTTAACACTCATTGTGAAGGAGTGCCTTTCAAATGACCTGCCACCACCGTTCTCTTGTCCCCTGCTTCTTCCTGACAGTTGCCCGAGGAAGCCAAAGCAGAAAGTGGTGAAGAAAAGTGCACATACCTTTGAGCTGGGTGAAAAGAGGGAAAAGATGCTGGGAAGAAACTGAAACTACTGCTTTGTCCTCTTTGTTTTGCTAAGAAACCATCGACCCCTCAAGGGAAACACCATGAGGTCCCAAAGGTGCTCCTACAATTTAATCCTTTTATAATAATGGTGAGGAGGAGGAGAGGTGGAGAGTGGGGAAGGTGGATGTAAGTGTTCCATTGTTCTCTCACTGTGCATTCGTTCTGAAGTCCTACGAAAGCAGCCATCGCTCCATCTTCCATGCAAAATTAGCAGAGTCTAGAGTTAAGTTTTGACTTTACCGCTCCATCTAATACGTTGTGCTGGTTTGATTCAGGCGTCCCCCGTAAACTTAGGTGTTCTGAAATGCTAGGTTTCCAGCTGATGGAGATTTGGGAATTAATGCTTCCTGGAGGCAGGGTGTTGTTGGGGGTGGGCTTATGGGTGTTATAGCCAGTGTCCCCTTGCCAGTGTTTGGCACACTCTCTTGTTGCTATTGTCCACCTTATGTTGGCCAGGAGGTGATATCCATTCTCTGCTCATGCCATTGTTTTCCCCTGCTATCATGGAGCTTCCCTTTGAGTCTTGTAAGCCAAAATAAACTCTTTTTCCCCAAAAGCTGTTCTTGATTGGGTGATTTCTGCCAGCAATGCAAACCTGACTGTAACAGTAAAGTTGGTAAGGTGGGATTGCTGCTACACACCTGACTGTGGCTTTGGCCTTTTGGAGCTGATTTTCAAGAGGAATGTGGAAGGATTTGAAATCGTGGCCTAAGAGATGCCTTGCAGTGCTGTAAGTACAGCTTGATGGACTATTCTGGTCAGAGTTGAAACACCTGAATGCAGTAAGAACTATGGACTGTGAGGTTTGGCTTATGAGAGTGAGAAAGAGGTTTGTTGGGACTGACATAAAAAAAAAAAAGCAGTTTGTGTGACAGGCTTGTTGTTATGCCCGTGTCCTGAAAACTTGTGCAGGGTTGCTTTGTGTAGAAATAGACTGGTGTGAGCAGAGGGATATTGCACAGAAAAAAATGAAGTCTTTGGACCAAAACCTCTGCCTGTTCAGCTGCAATTGTATGAGATTACAACCATTGAGATTGGGCCAGCTGACCTGCACTGGGGCAACAGTAAGAATGCAATCTTTTGAAGGGGCTGAATGCTGAAGGAGTATCCTGTTCATCAAAGTCTGTTTTACCCCCCCCCCACCCACCCACCCGGATTAACAAATTGGCTCCTACCTGGTATTATAGAGTATAAGAAATGCAGGAAAGAGACGGTCATTGAATTTACAACACAGCCTTATATTTTGGAAATGGTCATGGGCAGTGTGAAGCAGGTTTGCTGGATGCCTGCACAGAGAGCCCATGGGGTCATGAGGATGGACCATGAGTTGCAGTGGAGACCCAGTGGAGATGCCGGGAACACGAGACGGCTGCAGAGGACAGCTGACAGCCATGGATGAAGTTTTCTAGGACCGTGAGTAGCCTAGCTGGAGGGGCAGACTTGAAACTACAGAGACTTGTCATTGGTTAGAATTATTGGACTTGGAGATTTGTCACTGACTAGGGCTGTTGAACTTGGAATTACAGAGTTTAATGTTTGGCCTGTTTAAATCTTGTATTGGTTGAATATTTCTTTGCTAAGCCCAGTGCCATCTTTTACGGTCTGGGTGTTTATTCTGTGCCATTTTGGTTTTTTTTTGGGGGGGTGGTATTAAGGCTCAGTTAAAAGACCTTGGATTATGGGGATGTTTGAACATCATTAGGAATGATAAAAATATGGGGACTTTTAAAGTTGGACTGAATGCACTGCATTTTACATCATGGATGGTTATCAGTTTATGGGGGCCAGGAGTGGAATGCAGTGGTTTGGTCCAGGTGTTCCCCATAAACTTAGGTGTTCTGAATGTTAGGTTCCCAGCTGATGGAGATTTGGGAATTAATGCCTCCTGGAGGCAGTGTAGTTTTGGGGGCGGGCTTATGTGCATTATAGCTAGTGTCCCCTTGCCAGTGTTTGGCATACTCTCCTGTTGCTATTGTCCACCTGATGTTGGCCAGGGGGTGATGTCCACCCCACTGCTCATGCCATCATTTTCCCCTGTCATCATGAAGCTTCCCTTTGAGTCTGTAAGCCAAAATAAACCCCCTTTTTCCTCCCAAAAGCTGTTCTTGGTTGGGCGATTTCTGCCATCAATGCAAACCTGACTGAAACACATATCAAATCGCCCCTTGGCTCTTTTATACCCCAGTGTAAAAATCACATTGTGTACAGAGTTTCAGCTAAAAGTCATGAAAGAAAAAAACCACTTTGTCCCAGGATAAAAGTAAACCATGTTCCTGAGCTGTGTCTAGGAGATGCATCAATCTCTAAGTGTCTCTACATCAGGACCCCACTGTTTCATTCCTAACAAAATCATCCCTTAAAGGAGCTTGTGATCCATCTGGGAATGATACAAAACCATAATGTGGCTCCAGAATGAACTGTATTTGGCCCAAACTTCCTATTAAGGCACTGCTACATTTCTCCACAAATTTTACGTCATCAAAAATGCATTCCATCTCGCTAGTTATGGGTTGACAAAACTCAAAGCAGGTAAGAATCCTGCAGGACCTTTCCACGGTCAGTGTGCTGCACAGAGACACAGGCTCTGTTCTTCAGCAGCAGGAGAGGTGCGTGCTGATCTTACTACACAGGGTGTTAACAACAGTGAACATCAAGGGCCAAGTTGAAAGGCAATAGAGCCTTTCAAACTAGGCAGAGGACAATCTAGAGGGGAAGAAGGTGAAATAACTGAAAAAGTACCAACTACAAGTGTTTTCCAAAATAAATCAAGGTGCTAAAAAGTGGCATTGCAGTCCTCACTTCCTCTTCTTAAACTTAAATGCTATACAGAATAATTATCCTGAACTGTGCCTAAGTTTATCAACCATGCCCTAACACGGGATTGTGTGTGTGCATGTGCATGTGTGGTGTGTGTGTGTGTGTGTGTGGTGTGTGTGCATGTGTGCTTGTTTGCAAGCGTACACCTGTGCTAACATCAGGTATCTTCCTCAACTGCATTTCTCCTTATTATTATTTATTTATGTATTTGACAGAGAAAGAGGAAGAGGGAGAGAGAGGGAGGGTGGAGAGAAAGAGAGAGAATGGGCACTCCAGGGCCTCCTGCCACTGCAAACTCCAGACAAGTGTGTCTCTTGTGCATCTGGCTAACGTGGGTCCTGGGGAATTGAACCTGGGTCCTTTGGCTTTGCAGGCAAATACCTTAATCGCTAAGACATCCCTCCAGCCCTATTATTATTATTATTATTATTATTATTATTATTATTATTATTATTTTGAGGCAGAGCTTCTCTACAAACCTGGAACTCACTGATTTAGCCAGAGGAATCTTCGCTGTCTCAGCCTCCCCAGTGTGGGCATTGCAAGCACATGATACAGCACCGGGCTTTCACATGGGTGTGAGATTTGAACTCAGGTCCTCATGTTTGCATGACAGGCAATTTACCTCTTGAGCCATCTCTCCAGCCCCTAATGCAAGTCAACTTAGCTGGTGAAACTTCCAAAGAATAGATATTACTTCTGTTAAAGATTATAATCTCAACAAAAAAGCACTTTTCAGTATTAGCTAGTCTGGAGTACTCTCAGGGTGGCCTTGAACTCATGGTGATCCTCCTACGTCTGCCTCTCAAGGGCTGAGATTAAAGGTGTGTGCCACCATGCCCTGCTTGACATAGTTTTTATTAACAAAGTGTATTTCTTTTTTTGTTGTTGTTTATTTTTATTTATTTATTTGAGAGTGACAGAGAGAGAAAGAGGCAGTTAGAGAGAGAGAGAGAGAATGGGCGCTCCAGGGAATCCAGCCACTACAAATAAGCTTCAGACGCGTGCGCCCCCTTGTGCATCTGGCTGACATGGGTCCTGGGGAATTTGAGCCTCGAACCGGGGTCCTTAGGCTTCACAGGCAAGCGCTTAACCGCTAAGCCATCTCTCTAGCTCAACGTGAATTTCTTTCTCTTCCAGTTTTCCCAGGCTTGCTCCAGAACAAGTAGAATGGAATGTGAAATTGGTTAGTTTTTCAAATGAAGGATTCACAGCTTAAAATGCATCTGCTTACCTATTAATACTCAGAGAACAAAAACCCTGGTGTTTATAAGCTGAATTCAGTTGTTTCATTAGTTTGAAGTTGTCTGTATGTTAATTTATTACCTACTATACTTAAAAGCACACTACTTAAAGCTTATTCAATGTAGTATTAGTTTTAATTGCAAAATATTGAAATACATACACAAAAGCATAGTTATAGAAGAACATTGTTAAGTGAACCCCTGCACACCCACACATACATGACAAATGTAGAAAATATGAGAGAAAGAATAATGTTCCTAGCCAGGCGTGCTGGTGCACGCCTTTAATCCCAGCACTCTGGAGGCAGAGGTAGGAGGATCACTGTGAGTTTGAGACTCCATAGTGACTTCCAGATCAGCCTGGCCTAGAAAGAGACCCTACCTTGAAAAAAAAAAAAAAGAACAATGTTCTTGTGAGGTGATATATAGTAGTTTCAAAAATCTAGTTCTAAATGAAAAAAGAAGCACATAAAAGCCTATTTATTATTATTATTGCCTTATAATAGGTTGCTCTGCTTGACAAATGTGGTGTAAAATTTAAAATATCCTGTCAAAAATGCATATCTGGGATGGAGAGATGGCTTAGCAGTTAAGGCACTTGACTGTGGAGCCTAAGGCTGCAGGTTTGATTCCCCAGTACCCATGTAAGCCAGATGCACAAGCTGGTGCATGTGTCTGAAGTTTGATTGCAGTGGCTAGAAGCCCTGGTGTGTCCATTCTCTCTCTCTCTCTCTCTTTTTCTATCTGCCTCTCTCTCTCTCAAAATAAATAACAGGCTGGAGAGATGGTTTAGTGGTTAAGCGCTTGCCTGTGAAGCCTAAGGACCCTGGTTCAAGGCTCAATTCCCAGGACCCACGTCAGCCAGATGCACAAGGGGCGCATGCATCTGGAGTTCGTTTGCAGTGGCTGGAGGCCCTGGTGTACCCATTCTCTCTCTCTTTCTCTCTCTCTCTCTGTCACTCTCAAATAAATAAAAGTAACAAAATATTAAAAATAAATAAATAAAATATGTTTGAACAAATGTATGTCTGGCTGGGAATGGAGCTCAGCAGGAGAGGCCTTGCCTAGCATTCACACTCCAGTCCTTGGGTTTGACAGTACTGCCAAAAGCAAAACAAGCGAACAGCCTGGACAAGCACGTGAGAGCTGACTGAGCCCGCGTCTCCACAGTACAGTGGACCTCACCTAGGACAGCAGCGTGTCCCCGCCCGTGGTCACACGGCAAACCGCAAGCTGCCGCTACTGTGGCATGGCAAGGACATATCACACCGCATATGACCTTGGGCAATGCCCAAACCCAACGTGTAAAGCTGCTGCCTGCAGAACCCTCTTCACTGGACCACTGTAAGTCAGGCTCACCAGTGCATTATCTTCACGCAGGGAGGAAAGGGTGTAAGAAATTCCTGCTGTGACCAAACAAGTTTAATAAGCTCAAGACGACAGTGGATGTTTGCTGTGGTATTAATTGACATGCCTCTGGCTTTGAGAGCCATGATCCTGTAGACAGGGGCTACAGTAATAGACTCTAATCTTCCCAAATGTCTGCACATCTTCCTCGGCAGCTATGGAATAAGCTATCACCAGGTTTATGTCCCTTTATTCAGTTTGGCATTTTATGGCTCAGGATGCACGCTTAGCTCCTCTAGTTTCTGTTCCTTCCTCGCAGCGAAACCCTCCCCGGGCTTTGCAATCACAGGCTGGCTTCTCTGCTTGTCTTCTGTGTATGTGTAGAACAAATGCGTCCAGCAGATGGCACAAAAGGCTTAATCCAGAAGATAGTTCCTCCCCCCACCCCTAACTTTCAGTACAAGCCTGTGCATCTGAACGAAAAGAGATTTAAAGAAAAAATAACTCTCACTAGTTGCAGAATGGCACATGAAGGGCATGTTTCTGTATGATCAGAAATCAGCCAAAACAGACACTGGTCTGAAATTACCAGCTCCAATAAGTATGCTTTATTTAAGGGGAACCATTTTGAGATAAATAAGAACATCTGTGAAGAGACCCACAGGAGCTGCAGAGTAAGTAATGGGGTGAGTGAAGTAAATAAAAAAATATATATATACATACATATATATATATACATACATATATATATATACACACATATATATTCATCAAAAATAAAATAGAGGGCTGGAGAGATGGCTTAGTGGTTAAGCACTTGCCTGTGAAGCTTAAGGGCCCCGGTTCGAGGCTCGATTCCCTAGGACCCATGTTAGCCAGATGCACAAGGGGGCGCATGCGTCTGGAATTTGTTTGTAGTGGCTGGAGGCCCTGGTGCACCCATTCTCTCTCTCTCTCTCTCTCTCTGTCGCTTTCAAATAAATAAATAAAAATAAAATAAACTAAAATAGATAAAACAAGCACTTAATGATCACTTGACAAAATTTTCCTTAGCTACCAAGTAAATGCAAACTGAAGCTTCTTTGAGATCCCATATCACCTGAGTCAGAGGATGTGGGGAAGAGGAACCTTTCTACACTGCTGGTAGGGATGTGAACTTGTCTAACCTCCATGGAGATCTCAATGGAGGCTTCTCAAAACACTGCAAAAAACACTACCTTATGACCCAGTGATATCATTCTTGAATATACACCCAAAGGACTTTTAAGTCAATGTATCACAGAGATGCCCACACATCCGTGTTTCTTCACAAGAGCCAGCAAATGAGACCAGCTTGGATGTCCTTCAGCATATGAGCGGATAAAGAAAATGTGGTACACATACACAATGTAGTTTTCTTTTTCTTTTTCTTTTTCTTTCTTTCTTTCTTTTTTTTTTTTTTTTTTTTTTTTTTGAGGTAGTGTCTTGCTCTAGCCCAGGCTGACCTGGAATTCACTATGCATACTCAGGGTGGCCTTGAACTCATGGCAATCCTCCTACCTCTGTCTCCCAAGTGCTTGGATGAAAGGCTTGCACCACCACACCTGGCATACAATGTAGCTTTTTTTAAAAAAATATTTTATTTCTTTATTTATTTGAGAGAGAAATAGAGGCAGACAGAGAGAGAGAGAATGGGTGCACCAGTGCCTCCAGACACTGCAAAGGAACTCCAGACATATGCGCCACCTTGTGCGTCTGGCTTCTGTGGGTCCTGGAGAATCAAACCAAGGTACTTTGGCTTTACAGGCAAATGGCTTAACCACTAATCTATCTCTCCAGCCCCAATGTACCTTTTTCCCCCCATTCTTTTTATTTTTTATTATTTTTAAAATTTTTTGTTTATTTTTATTTATTTGACAGTGACAGACAGAGAGAGAAAAGAGGCAGAGAGAGAGAGAGAAAGAATGGGCACGCCAGGGCCTCCAGCCACTGCAAACGAACTCCAGACATGTGCGCCCCCTTGTGCATCTGGCTAACGTGGGTCCTGGGGAATCGAACCTCGAACTGGGGTCCTTAGGCTTCACAGGCAAGTGCTTAACCACTAAGCCATCTCTCCAGCCCTCCCCCATTCTTTTTATTAGTTTTGTATTCAGTGAATATAGTCAAGTTGGTACCACTGTTAGCCTCCTCCCTGTCCTCCGCCCTTCACCTGGCCCCTCCTTGTTGGGGTATATGGGTCCTGCATTGTGGGGTTCGCCATCAGTTAGGGGTAGGAGGAAATGTTTTTGTGTATCATGAGCCAATGTGTGGCTCTGACATTCTTTCCGCCCCCTTTTCCACAAATTCCCCTGAGCCATGTTGGGTTCATTTTAGATCTGCTTCAGTGATGAGGTCTTGGGAGCCTCTGTGTCTCTGATAGCTGATTTGGTAGGAATTGATTGTTCTCTGTGTTAATCTCCTTCACCCTTGTGCTGGTACCTGGTTCACCAAGAAAACAGCACTCTTGCTCGTTTTGCCAATTATTCTTAGTTTCAGCTGGGGTCCTTTTGAAGTGTGATGGGGTGGTTCTCTCCTTAGGATCTGCATATATCTGAAAAAGAGAAGTAGATTCTCCGACAGAGAGTAAAGTTAGCACCAGATAAGTGGGATAGCCATTAATGTTTAGAGAGAATTTAATAGGTGTAGGCCCTCTTGTAGCACATGATTGGTGGTAGCTTGATAATGGAGCAGGCTCATGTTTGGATATGGTTCTGACTTGTTTCCCAGCTCCAGCTATGGGTTCCATTCCACTGAGGGGATCGGTTAGCCAAATCAACAGCGGTTGGTTTCCCACCATGGCTGTGCACCACTATTGCACTTGTGTGAGCATCACGACAGGCTAGTTTCAATATAGCTTTTTAAAATGAGTAAACCAACTCATATTTTTGTACTAATTTTTTTTAATTAGCCCTACTTTTATTTATTTATTTGCAAACAGAGAGAGATAGAGAAATAGAGAGAATGGGTACACCAGGGTCTTCAACCTCTGCCAAAGAACTCCAGATGTATGTGCCACTTTGTGCATCTAGCCTTACATAAGTACTGGGGAATCAAACCCAGGTCATTAGGCTTTGAAGGCAAGTGCCTTAAGCACTGAGCCAACACGCCAGTCCCACAATGTAGTTTTATTCAGCAATGAAGAAAAACTTTTTTCTTCATTTGCATAGAATGTTATTTCTATTTGCATTAGAAAGTCCATATTGGAACCTAGATTTCTCTCATGTGCAGAACCTGGAGTTAAATGTGTGTGTGTGTATGTATGTGTTGATAAAAGTAGAAAGGGGAGCTAGGCGTGGTGGCGCACGCCTTTAATCCCAGCACTTGGGAGGCAGAGGTAGGAGGATCGCTGTGAGTTCGAGGCCACTCTGAGACTCCATAGTGAATTCCAGGTCAGCCTGGGCTCGAATGAAACTCTACCTCGAAAAAAAAAAAACAATAATAATAATAATAACAGAAAGGGGATATGGAGGAAAAGACCCTAAGGGAGGAGGCAAGGGCAATGGGATACATGTGCCATGAGAGAAGGGCTGAGTGGCTTGGGGAAAGAGAGAGCCCACCAGAGGAGGTCAGGAGGCGAGTAGCCCTGTATGTCGAAGCGCTCACTGCCTGCTATTTCTAAGAGCTCACACCTTTTAGATGGTCCACAGAGACATGTACAGATGAAGGCTTCCATGTGAGATTCCGCAATGTGCAGCTGCACCACAACCATGCCTTACAGAAACAGACAAATAAATCCCAAAGGTCAGCGGGACCAGAGTTGTCCAAATGGGTCTTAAATTCGAGGTCCTGCCCCTGCTAGCCTGTGACTTTTAGCCTCTGTTTCCCCCATACCCAAACCAGGACAATTGTATTCACCTGACTTGATTGGTAAGCCACTGTCTCTCAGTTCTGAATCCCTCTGATTCTGCTCTATGATACGAGGACTGGAAGGTTGCAAACCACATTTGGGCTTTGCCAACTATGCCAGCAGGAATCACTGAGGGACACAGGCTGACCCGACCTAGTGTGTCTCCCGCAGAGACACCAGCACCTCTTCGGAGGTCAGGGTGCAGCTTGAGTGTGTGGAGGTGGTGGTGGGGGACTGAAATCAAAGGTTCGGGTCTTGGACTTCCTGAGGCAGCAGCACTGTAGAGACATTCACTCCTGAAGGTCTGAACATAGCTCTGAAGAGCCTGAGCCAAACCCGGTTCTAATTATTATCCTTTCTCCCTTGCGGTTCCCGTCCCCGAATGCAAGCTGCTGCTCGCTGCTTCTGCCTTGGTGATATCTGAGTCACTCTCTGTTCAGTTCTCCACTAAGTCCTCATGTTAAGCTCTTCCAATCAGAAAAGCTGACCAGGTTTCTTATTTCCTAATTAGGACCCTGACTGGATCCTAGGGAATCTCAAGATACTGATGCTTAAGAAAAGGAGTCGTTGTTGCTTTAGTGCCAACAGTGATTCTGTGATGTTGAATCAGGAATCAGCTGTTGTCTGGGGAGCTTGTTCCAGGACCACCACAAACACCATTCGCTTCAGATGCTCAAGTCTTTTGCTAAAATGACACACTATACTCACATAACTTGCCCTATACTTTAAGTCATCTCTAGATTATTTATAATACACAATGTGACTTAAAAAATACCATGTGAACACAGCAGTTAAATTCACTATGTTGTCTAGGAAACAATGAGAAGAAAAACGTCTGCACATGTTCAGCACAGATGCGATCTTACAAAATCTTTCTGAACCTCAGTTGGCTAAATACAGTTTTGGGGGACTCATACATATGAAGAGCCAACTATATGCACTGAAGCCAAGTGTCTTTAGGAACCAAGCATTTGATATTTTCAACCATTTCCACTGTGGAAATTGTAAGATGGGAACTTTGTATGCTGACTTTAAAATGTTTCAAATGGGGCTGGAGAGATGGCTTAGTGGTTAAGCGCTTGCCTGTGAAGCCTAAGGACTCCAGTTCAAGGCTCAGTTCCCCAGGTCCCACGTTAGCCAGATGCACAAGGGGGCGCACGCGTCTGGAGTTCGTTTGCAGTGGCTGGAAGCCCTGGCGCACCCATTCTATCTCTCTCCCTCTATCTGTCTTTCTCCCTGTGTCTGTCGCTCTCAAATAAATAAATAAATAATGAACAAAAAAAAATTTAAAATGTTTCAAATGGAAAAAGCATTATGAGATAAGATTGTACTTTCAAGTGCACAGGAGTCCCCACAGGGCACAAATGACCAGTGTGAGACTTGGGTAGCTGAGGTTTCGATATGTTTTGTGCTCCAAAGATTTGCAATGCTGAAACATGGAATCTTTAAGAGAGGGATGTTAGAGACTTTGGTTTTCTTAGTTCACTACCTTGCCTTCTCTCTTCCTGTGTGATCCCCCCCCCCACTCTCCTATGCAGTGGTAATGGTCAGAAGGCACTCATCAGAGGTCAACCAGATGGGGTCTCACTTCATAGTACAGCATCTTCCTCTGGTCATAACATGAACATGCCATTGTACAATAACCTTGGCTCAGTAATCGTGGCAACTAAATAAGCAGAATCACATAGCAATAGCCAGGTCTACGGAAATGGAGATATTAGCACGTTCTGATAGAAGGGGTTACTCTCTCCTTCCCCTACCTGAGCTGCAAGTGATCTGGAAGATTCTCAAGTATGTAGGAGGTGGCAGATCAGCTGCGAGAGAGACCGTGACGCAGCCTCCATGGTGGGGCAGGACTTTGTGGTGACGCAGCTGTTTTGGACTTACCCTGCTGCGGTCAGGTCCGCACTGCTGGCAAAAATCACCAAAGCAAGAGCAGCTTGTAGGAAAAAAGTGTTTATTTTGGCTTACAGAGTCAAGGGGAAGCTCCACGATGGCAGGGGAAAATGATGGTATGAGCAGAAGGTGGGCATCACCCCCTGGCCAACATCAGATGGACCATAGCAACAGGAGAGTGTGCCAAACACTGGTGAGAGGAAGCTTGCTAAACACCCATAAGCTGGCTTCCAAAAATACGCTGCCTCCAAGAGGCATTAATTCTCAGATCTCCATCAGCTGGAAACCTGGCCTTCAGAACACCTAAGTTTATGGGGGACACCTGAATCAAACCACCACATACTCTAAAAAGTAACTCCTCACTAACACTCCTGTAAGTAATCCCAACAAACTCATTGGTTTACACATTTGAATTGAGTAGAACACTTATTTTTGGTCAGTCATCAGTACTCTGTATGGAGTGAATAGGTATTTGTTCATATCACCAAGAAAAGCTAATACAATACCTCCTAATCTTGAGTTTTGTGCTTTCTAAAATGTAAGTTAGGGCTGGAGAAGTGGCTTAGCAGTTAAGCACTTGCCTGTGAAGCCTAAGGACCCCAGTTCGAGGCTCAATTCCCCAGGACCCATGTTAGCCAGATGCACAAGGGGGCGCATGAGTCTGGAGTCCGTTTGCAGTGGCTGGAAGCCCTGGTGCGCCCATTTTTCTCTTTCGCTCTCTGCCTGCCTCTCTCCCTCTCTCTCTATCTATCTCTGTCACTCTCAACTAAATAAATAAAAAAACAATCAAAAAATTTAAATGTAAGTTAAATAAACCTCATTTCTTTAAAAAGAGTACAGTCTTAGGTATTTGAAGACATGATCAAAGAACCAGAGAATTTCTAATCTAAATGCATCCCTGAATTCTTGTATTGGCTCTACAGGAGGCATTATTGCCATGCAGGTTGACTTCGCAGCTATCTCATGACTCCCAGGTGAGAATTTTGGCGCTAGTGGGGAAGCATAGAGATTCTGAGATTTGGAATAAGGACCCTCCCTTACCTGTGACTTAAGGTTCATTTGCTTTTCTTACCTTTGGAATATTTGTGCAACAAATCACTAGCATTAGTATCTTCTTCGTTAAAACAAGTAACACTATTAACCTGGCTTGTTTTTCGACTGACCCCGATGGACACGCAGCCTCACAAGGTTGTTCTGAAACCGAAACAATGTGTAAGGATCGCAGGCTCAGTGTTATCACCGAGGGCGTCGCAGCGGTGAGTGTTCTGGGCTTGGCGTGTGCTGAGAACTCCGCAAGCCACGGCTCTCAGGTCTAAAGTTCCTGGCCATGATAAGCGAAGATGGGTAGATGCATCTGGCTGACGTGGGGCCTGGAGAGTCACACATGAGTCGTTAGGCTTTGCAAGGCAAGCGCCTTAACCGCTAAGCCGTCTCTCCAGCCCAGGGACATCCATTTTAATGCAACAGAAAAGGACTCTGTATTTTTCATTCCGTCTCTAAATTTGACTTACAATTTTGAAGTCGTATCACAGGAGTCAAATTGAAATCGCTCTTATTCACCTGATCAGATCTTCTCCAAAGAAGTGGAAGGGAAGGCCCAGCAGAGTCTGCTAGGTGGATACTTAGCAAAGAATGTCTGCTTGTCTCCATTAGGTCAAGTTAGTCGCGCATTAAGAATGTACAGCTGTATACAAGGTTTTCTATCATCAGGGCCAACGACAGTAAAACCATCAAAGACCCACTCCCAGTGATCTACTTCCTCCAAGAGGTCCCATCTCCCGTGTTTCCAGGATCTCTCAAAATAGTGTCACCAACTGGGAACCAATATTTCAACACATGAACCATTTGGAGAGATGCTTCATATTCGAACTCCAACGTCTCTGAGTCTACCTCTCAAGTGATATCACTTTCATAATAAGTGAAGGGAGCACAATCAGTCCACAGTAAGGATGAGGACGATCCCAGAAAGGAAGATCAGGAGTCTATATCTGCACGCTTATATTTATCTATATCTATGTCCATATAGAGAGACATAAAGAGCAAAATGTTCATATACACAGATATGTATATATATATATATATGTACAATTTATTTATTTATTTTAGTTTTTCAAAGTAGGGTCTCGCTCTAGCCCAGGCTGCTCTGGAATTCACTATGTAGTGTCAGAGTGGCCACAAACTCATGGCGATCCTCCTACCTCTGCCTCCCAAGTGGGATTAAAGGCGTGTGCCACCACGCCTGGCTAGATATTTTTGTAAGTATATTGAAACTGATGACTTCACACCATTATTTCCAATTCCAGTTCAAAAATACAGCTAACTCTAGTTTCTTCCTTCCTTTTGCATACTTGTAACGCCTTTTCTCCACCAATGAGAACTGTGTGTCCTGTAGTAGACAAGCCTCCATCTCTGCCTATCACCCTCTCATGTGGACGCTCTTCTCGGGCTCTCAAAACTATATTTTAGTCCATCCCTGCCCTCAACCCCTGGAACTCCTCCTTACCCCCGCTTGAATTTGAACCCCTCTTCTGCCTCTCTACCTCTGTTTCATGCCCTCCTCCCTCTCTTTTGGCTCTGCCAGTGCCAGGCTTCCATCTGCATAGAAGTTCTTCCTGTCTTGTTAGACTCTGTCTTACTAAGTCACAATCCCATCACAACGTTTTAATTTGTTGTTGCCTAAAATATTCAAGAAAGGGGGGATAGACTTTAGATCACATTCTCTTGAGTTTATGTCATATATGCAAATATTTTTATTATTTCATTTTTTGGAGAGAGAGACACACACACACATAGAGAGAGAGAGGGAGAGAATGGGCATGGTGCCAGGGCCTTTCAGCCACTGTAAATGAACTCCAGATTTTGTGTACCCTTTGTGTGCATGTGTGACACTGCATGCTTGTATCTCTGCATCTACCTGCATGTGACCTAGAGATACGAACATGCATTTTTAGGCTTCACAGGCAAGCATTTTAACCACTAAACCATCTCTCCAGTCTGCATATGTTTTTAGTTTATGAGCACAATTCACTTTTTTCTTTTTATTAGTGCATAATAATTGCACAAAATAATGGACTTCATTTGAGACACTTTTATACATGAATATCACATAATTTGATCACAGGTTATTTATTTGAGATATCTCTGAGTTTTTTAAAATAAGTGATCAGCTATAAACTACCCTCTTAGCATCTCCCCTGCTTTAGAGCAAAAATTTTGGTAAGCTGTGTTTT
Organism: Jaculus jaculus; assembly: GCF_020740685.1. Classification (NCBI taxonomy): domain Eukaryota; kingdom Metazoa; phylum Chordata; class Mammalia; order Rodentia; family Dipodidae; genus Jaculus; species Jaculus jaculus. The sequence continues at coordinate 62,269,410 of NC_059115.1, forward strand.
CATTTTCATTTCATAAGAGTTTTAAATTCCACTTGATTTCTTCAATGATCTACTGCTTGTTGGAAGTGTGCTATTCAATCTCTGTGTCTTTTTGTTGCTTTGATTTCTGGGTTTATTCCATTAAGGTCTGATAAGATATATATTTTTTCATATTTTCTGAATTTGTTAAGGCTTTTATTTTATGGACTAAAGTTTTATATGCTTTGGAGAAAATTCCATGGGCTGTTGAGAACAGCACGTTTTCTTTCCACAGATGTTGGGTGAAGTGTTATAGAGATGTCTCTTAAGACCATCTGTTCTATGGTACAACTTAGCTCTGACATTCCTTGTTGATTTATTTTTGTCTTTATGATGGTTAATCTTGTCAACTTGATGCGAAACACACCTCTGGGTATGTCGATAAGGCTGTTTCCAGAAAACTTTAACTGAACAAGGAAGACTGATCGTTAGTGTGGACACACTGGGCTGAGGTCCCAGACTGAATTATAAGGAGGAAGCAAGCTGGACACCAGCATTCACCTCTTGCTGATTTCTGCCTACAGACACAATGTGACTAGCTGTCGCCCACTCCTGCTATCATGTCTCACCCTCTGTGACGGTGTGCCCTCAAACTTGAGTCAAAAGAAACCCTTTCTTGTGTAAGCTGCTTTTGACAGGTATTTTGTCCCAGCAATAGGAAAAAAATAACTTTAAAAAGTCTGGAAAATCTATCTATGAATGAAAATGAGGTATTGGAGTCACCTGCTCTAATTATATGGAGAGCTACATGTCCCATTGTATTCTATAGTATTTATTTTATGAAAATGAATGCACCCACATCTGATATATACATATTTACAATTTATATGTCTTCTTGATGAATTGTTCCCTTTGTTAATATGTAGTAACCTTCTTTATCTCTCTGAGCAAATGTTGTCTAGAAGTGTATTTTACCAGATATGAACTTACCTATCCCTGCTTGCTTTTGGCTTTCACTCATCTAGGATATCATTTTATCTCCTTTTGTTTTTAGTCCTTGTCTTTGCCAATAAGGTGAGTTCCTCAAAGAAACCAACAGTTGGATCTTATTTTGTTAAACCCATTCAGCCAGTCTGTGTCTTAACTGGAGAGACAAGACCATTTACATTTATGATGATTGAAAGGTATCTGCAGAATCTTTCTTATTCGTCTTAGAGATTTTTCTGGTTTATAGAGTTAGTAATATTTGATTCTTTCCCAAATCTCATTGCTTTTTTTTTTTTTTTTTTTTGCTAGTTAAGAGGTATTCTTTTGCAAGCACTCATAATATTTTCTCTGTGTAGTATTCCTTAGTGGTCAAAAGTTGCTTAGTTTGTTCTTATCATAGAAGGTATTTATTTCTCCTTTGATTTGAGCGGACAACTTTGCTGGGCAAAGTAATCTTGATTAGCAGTTGTTTTCTTTTAAGCTAGGCCTTTGGGGTTTCTGTTGGGAAGTCTGCTATTATTCTTATAGGGTTGACTTTGTAAGTAACAACACCCCTGTAGCTTTCAGTATTCTTCTAGAATTCTACTGACATTGTAAATATGATTTAGAGAGGTTCATTCCTAGTCAGAAGTAGTTGGTGTTCTAAATGCTTCCTGTACTTGGATGTCCACATCTTTCCCTAGGTTTTGGAAATTTTCTGCTATAATTCCACTGAATATGTTCTATATGCCTTTATACTTTAATTCAGCTCTGTCTTTTGTACTATTTTAATTTTGATCTCTCGACAGTATCACAGAGGTCTTGAAAATTGTAGTCATGCATGATTTCTTTCTCTGTTTTCTGTATTACTATCTAAATGTAACAATTGCTCATCCGTAGCTTCAGTCCAGGTATTCCTTTTTTCCATCTGGCCTAGGTTACTTGTAATGATTTCTACTTTGTTCTACTCGATTGACCTTTTATTTACAAGATTTCTTTTTTCTAAACTTATTTATTTATTTGGGGGGGGGGAGAGAGAATGGGTGTCCCAGGGCCTTCAGATGCTGCAAATGAACTCCAGATGCATGTGCTTATATGGCTTATGTGGGTACTGAGGAACTGAACCTGGGTCCTTTGGCTTTGCAGGCAAGTGCCTTAGCTGCTAAGCCATCCCTCCAGCCTTCTAGGTTGAGAATATCTTTTTTTTTTTTTTTTTTTTTTTTGCTGAATTTGTTATCCAAATTGCTAAAGTTGTCATCCAATTCTTAAATTGACTTCCTTTTTTCATTTATGTGAATATTTCAGATCTTCTTGAAGGTCATTAATACTAATTAAAACTTAGACTTTTGAATCTTTGTCCAACATTTTAATCATTTCAGCATCTTTGGATGTGGTTGTTAAAAAGTTACAAACTTTTGGACAAGTTGCCTTTTCATATTTCTTGTGTTTTGACATTATGATTCATGCATCTCTTGGGATGGTCTCTCTTCTGGTTTACGTGGAGGTCTTCTTAGTGAACAGCCTTCTCTCAGGGGCCTGCTTTGCAGTACAGCACGTTCTTTTACTCCCTGAGCCAGCTCCCCAGCCCCATGAAACATTTCAAGTCATTTGGTTCACATTACAAGAGGTTCAATTTGGCCAAGTAAAATTTAATCTCCTGAATGCAAAACTGTAAGTATTATGCTTGACTTCAACATTCAGTTCTATTTCCCCTTATTTGAAGATTTTTTTTCCCCTTAGACCTAAAGATTAATCCACAATGGTTACTGTCTTTTAACATCACTGTTGGTCTCTGGCAAAGGTGTCCATCCTATAGGTGAATGCATGCAGTCTTTGCCAGAGCCTTCACCTTAGGGCCACAACAAAGTGATCCCGAGAGCACAATATGCTTTTACACTCATTTGTACACAGCAAAGTATTCATCAACACAGTAGGCACTATGGGAGAGAGAAAAGAGAACAAGACACATTTCTTTAGGACACTTAATATGGCCCATTAAATTGATTGTTCTTCTTTCTAACTTGCTTTACTTGGGTTCTCTGTGTCCTAGTGACTACCATTTTCCCCCCTGGATTCTATTTCTTTATACTGCCATGTTATGTTCTCATTATTATTTCAACTTTGAACTAAATAAGCCCTGGAGGATTCAGGTCTATAATTGCATCAGAAATAAATGTGCTCTTCATTAATGCTAATCATTTCATGTTCCTCTGGTCTTCATCACAGACTAAGCAAGACTTTAAGTGAATTTGTTTTCACAAGGCACTTGAGAAAATTCTGCGGATTCACTGTCCACTGTGAAGCAGAACTCCTGATAGACAGAAGTGTTGACAAAATCCTCTGCAGTCACTGAAACATGAGGCCAAATATGACAATGTAAGAGCAAGCCTCTGAGGAGTAAATGTGACTGTAATATAAATCAAATGTTCCGTTTTCCAGAGTCACAAAACTGTGAGCAAACAAGATTATAAAATGCAAAAAGCATGCTGGAAGTAGCCACAAATTATGTGTTTTTCTGGAGCCATTCCATCATCCTGGCATGTCTCTTCTTGTTTTTCAGATTTTCCATCTTCATTGACTGTAATTTGGCCTGGACTGTGATCCTCTGGTGCTCCTCCAACATGTTACTGAAAAACTGCTGCATCTACAAGCACAGGGAAGACTGGTCAGGGCAGTCACACTTCTCATTTACACAAAACAAAGCACACTTCCCACTAGCCGGCCACACAGTTTTGCACAGGGGCAATGATAGTGGAGAGAGTCCCTGGGAGGCTTGAACCAAGATGATGTGATGGAGACCACCCATCCCTGGAAGAGTGAAATTGTACACTGGATGTCCATAAAGTGGAACCTCATCTTATTCATTACTGTATTTTAAAGATCATATCATATGGCTGGAGAGATGGCTTAGCAGTTAGGTGCTTGCCTGTCAAACCTAAGGACCCTGGTTTGAGGTTTGTATTCTCTAAGACCCATGTGAGCCAGATGCACAAGGTGGCACATGCATCTGGAGTTCTTTGGCAGTGGTTGGAGGCCCTGGCACACCCATTCTCTCCCTATCTACCTCTTTCACTCTCTGTCTGTTTGATGCTGTCAAATAAATAAATAATAAATAAATAAAAATTTAAAAAATCATATCATAGCTTGCAACAAATACTTGCTGAATGCATAGGGGGTAGTGCACACACTTTGTTGAGAGAGGTGAGGTGAAACCCTTTTGTATGTCAAAGGAACTGCAACAACTCCTTTCTGTCTTTACAAATGCTATCCTTCATCTCTAAATATTTTAGTCAAATTGTCACTGTCTGCAGATGGCATGACCTACAAAACTCTATTTTCAAAACTCCAAAGATTCCACCAACATACTACTAAAATTAATACACACATTCAGCAAAGTTGCAGACATGTTACATTTCCAATAATCACAAAACATTTACCCAGGAATCAATATAAGCAAAAAGATGAAAGAGCTCAACAATAAAAACTAAAACGTAGGAGAAAGCAATCATGAAGTTACAAGGAAATGGAAAGATATTCTATGTTCATTGATGGGAAAGGTCAACATTGGTAGAATATCTGTGTTACCCAAAGCAATCTGCAGATTTAATGTAATCCTTATCAAAATTCCTGTGTCATTCTGCACAGTGCTAGAAAAAAATATTTCCAGAACTTGCCTAGAGACATGTCCACATATGCAATCCCAAATAGCCAAAGCCATTTTCAGCACCAAGCCACAGGCACTATACAACTTAGCCTCAAAATATGTTACAAAATGATAATAATTAAAACATCAGGGCAATGACACAGAAACAGACCCACAAAGCAATGGAATAGAATTAGGAGCCCTTTAAGTAAACCCAAGCACATTTACAGCCAACTAACCTTTGACACAAATGCTAATAACTTAGGACAATTTTCAATAAATGACACCAGGGAAAATGGATCAGTATATGTAAGAGAATGAAACCTGATCCATATCTTTGCAGACCGCTAAAATCAACTCAAAATGCATGAAAATCCTGTCAGGTATGAAACGATGGAGAAAACAGGGGCAGTGCCTACAGCTATTGTGGAGCTCATTATGAAGTTTTCTTTTTTTAAAAAAAAAAGGAAGCCGGGCGTGGTGGCGCACACCTTTAATCCCAGCACTTGGGAGGCAGAGGTAGGAGGATCGCTGTGAGTTCGAGGCCACCCTGAGACTCCATAGCGAATTCCAGGTCAGCCTGGGCTAGAGTGAGACCCTACCTTGAAAGACCCCCCACAAAAAAAAAAAGAAAGGAAAATAGAGCTGCCATGTAATCTAGCAGTGTGACAACTGCGTCTGTGTCTGAAGAAACAAGACGAGGACTGTCAGTGCATCTGTCCTCCCCGGTTCCTTGCAGAATTATTCACAGTAGCCAAGACGTGATGACACAACCTGCGTGTGCATCCAGCAACAAATGGACAAATAAAAGTGGTGCAAAGACATAACAATATACAGTTCGGTCATAAAAGGCTCCTGCATTTATGGCAATGCTGAGCCTCACTCAAGAGGACTGTTCAAACGCTAGTCTCATAGGAGTTGGGAGTAGAATCGTTCCCAGAGGCTGGAGAGGCGGGGACGGAGGAACAAGGAAAGGTTGGATAATGGGTGTTGGTATAGTAAGATGGGAGAAAAGTTCTGGTGCTCTTTTTTTTTTGTATGTGGGGTGTGTGTGTGTATGTGTGTGTGTGTGTGTGTGTTAAATCTATGTATGTGTCACATAGTGCTGCATGTGCTCAACTGTGGCAGTGTGTGCCTGCCTGTGTGGGCCGGAGGGAAACATAAGGTGTCTGCCTCCATTGCTCTTCTGCCCATTCTTTTTTTTTTTTTTTAAGATTTTTATTTGCAAACAGAGATGGGGGGATGGGCACACCAGGGCTTCTAGCCACTGCAAATGAATGCCAGGTGCATGTGCCATTCGCTGCATCTGGCTTTACATGGGCTCTGGGAAACTGAACTCAGGTTGTTAGGTTTTGCAGGCAGGTGTCTTCACCAGTGATCCAGCTCTCCAGCCCCTCTTCTGCCCATTCTTAATTGCTCAGGAGTCTCTTACTGATTCCAGAACGTGACTTTTTTGGTGTGTGTGTGAGAGCCTGGGTGGTTTTCTGTTTCCTACAGGACTGGAGTTACAGACACATATGACTATGCCAAGCTGTTTATATGGGTATCCAGCTCAAGCAGGCCCTCAGGCTTGCACGAGAAGTGCTCTTAATCACAGCCGTCTCTTCAGCCCCAGAAGTTCTGGTGTTTTATTACAAAATAACTTAGCTACATATGACAATATAATATATTTAAAAGAAAGGTTCTGAACGTTTTCTTTGCCATAAAGAACCGACAACCAAGGAGACAGTAAATTTACCCTCATTTGAACATTATATAATATATAGGTATCAAAATATTACAAGACACCTCCATGAACTGGTATGAATTTCATGAGCCAGTTTTAAAAATAAAGTGGGCTGGAGAGAAGCTCAGTGGTTAAGGCACTTGCCTGCGCAGCCTAAGGATCTGGGTTCGATTTCCTCATTTCCTACATAAAGCCAGACGTACAAGGTATTGTGTGTGTGTGTGTGTGTAATTTGTTTGAAGTGGATGTAGGCCCCAGCACACCCATTTTCTCTATCTGCCTCTCTCTCAAATAAATATTATTTAAAAATAAATAAAGAATGATTTTGGGGATCAAATCCAGGGTCTTGCAAGCAAGTTAAGAAAGTTCTCAATCACTGAGCTATATCACCCATCCCCAGATTAAAAAATTTTTAATATTTTTAGAAGAATATTTTCACACAAAAAAAATACATCCATTGACTAACTTCTCTCATAGGATCACCTAGAGCACTTGGCTCTAGGATCGTTTGCCACAATTACGTGTATATACCAGACCCCAAGTGAATGGGAAGATGAGCGCACAAGCCAGCGCGCCTGGTTACTAATAAAAAGGGGAGGTCTAGGGAAAGTAGGTTAAGGAGAAAGAAATTTGTCTCTCAGATTTTTCCCACCCTTCCCACACCCGCCAGGATGCCGAAACCAAGTGCCCACTGCTCCATACCAGTGGTGTGCCAGAGATGGCCCTGCTGCAGCGGTGGTGGTGAGCAGAAGTGTAGACAGACAGGTGCCAACGCAGGCTTAGGAGCCCAGGCGCAGCCAGGCTTCTGATGAGAGCGCGCAGACCGGGGAGGCAGGCGCGGAGGTGGACAAGCAGGTGCACAGGTAGGAGGGAGGAACTCAAATGACCTCTAGTCCCACTTCCCTTTTGAGTCATGACTGAGCTCGATGTCATGTGAATTGATGGGGTTGAGGGGGACTGTAAGACATGCGTGCTTTGACAAGGGTATTCATGATAGCTGACTCATTTTCCAACTCGCAATGATTTAAGCCAATTTGGCTAAATCTAAAACTATATTACTGACTATAGAGTTTTTGAGCTTTAAGGATTTCTAAATTAATATCAATGAATGGCAACGTTCTTTGTTCATCGGTTAGACAGAACAAGAAAAATCACTAAGCCCGTACGGCAAAGGCGGGCCGATGCCGGTGCCGACGCTCAACCCAGGCGCCACCGTCTTGTCCTGGGAGCTTCCTTCCCAGCCCGGGCCGCCGGGCTCTCTCCTCGCTCGCTCAGGGAATTTCTGATACCTTAGGTTCTGACCACTCAACCTCCGATGGGCCAAAATCCCAGCAAAGATAATTTCTTCAATAATTACCAGCTCAGCAAAGTGCTTGTTTTGCAAGCACGAGGACCAAACTTCCACCCCCAGAACCCAGCTGAAAAAGCCGAGAACTTGTGAATCCCAGATCCATGAAAACAGAGACAGGGGCATCCTGAGGATCGCCAGCCAGCCAGTCCATTCTGCCTGGCCAGTGAAAACCCTTTCATTAACAAACAAACAAACAAACAAAGGTTTGGGGAATGGGGAGATGGCTTAGGGGCTAAGGTGCTTGCCTGCGAAGCCTAAGGACTCAGGCTCAACTCCCCAGAACCCTCATAAGCCCACACGGTGCTGCGCTAGGTTGCGCATGCCCACAGATGGCACGCACATCTGGAGTTTGATTGCAGTGGCTGGAAGCCCTGGCCTGCCAATTCTCTCTCTCTGTCTGTCTCTGTCTCTCTGTCTCTCATAAAATAAATAATAACATTTAAAAAAAAACTTTAAAAAGATTTTGGGATGGAGAGATGGCTTAAAGGTTAAGGCACTTGACTGCAAAATCAAAGGACTCAAGTTCAATTCCCCAGGACCCATGCAAGCCAGATGCACAAGGTGGTGCCTGTGTCTGGAGTTTGTTTGCAGCAGTTTAAGGCCATGGCATACTCATCCTCTGGCCTCTGCAGGTATGCAGGCACACTTGTGCACACACGCGCACGCACGCGCGTGTGCGCACACACACACACACACAAAAAACTGCATTTTAAAAAAAGCAGTTCTCTTTGTCTCATGGTAAGTACTATGTAATTGATTGCTTCTCCCTGCTTCAGGATGAAATTTGCAACCTATGTTTATATGTTTAGCTTCTTGGAGAAGGTTGTTTTTTTTTGGGGGGGGGCACAGCCCTGTCCTTCAATTATGAATATAACTTTACTTATCAACAGAAGCCCAAGCCTTGGTGTTTGATTTTAATCAATTTTATTGGGATATCATTTATATATAATAATCTTATATGTGCCTAAACTGTACAATTTGATCATTTTTTGACCCCTATATAGACATTTGATATAACAACCATAGCCAATATATAATATATTTTGATGACCCCAAAAAGTTCCCTTGTTCCCTTTCACAATTTATCCCTCCCTGTGACAGCCAGCCAGTCATCTGTTTCTGTCATTATAGATACTCTGCACTTCCCAGAATGTGACTGGTTTCTTCTCCTCAGCATCATCACCTTGAGATTTATGCACGATGCTACATCATTTTTTTTTTTTTTTTACTTCAGGCTGCTATTCCACTGTGTGGCTGTATTCCATTTTCCTAATCCCATCACTCCAAAAGAGACGTTTAGATGGCTTCTAGTTTGGAGTTAGTGAATACAGCTACTACAAGCATTTATTACAAGTATTTGTGTAGACATAGGTTTTCTTTTGAGTAAAACCCTAAAAGTAGGGCTGGAGGAATGGCTTAGCAGTTAAAACACTTGCCTGCAAAGCCAAAGGACCCAGGTTTGACTCCCCAGGATCCATGTAAGCCAGATGCACAAGGGGGCACATGTGTCTGGAGTGCTTTTGTAGTGGCTGGAAGCCCTGGTGCACCTTCTCTCTCTTTTTCTTTCATAAATAAAAAAAAATTTAAAATTCTCTCTTATAAATAAATAAAAAAAATTTTTAATTTAAAAAAGTTTAGAACTCTAAAAGTGGTTAGGTCATATGTGTCTAATAAACATGTTTAAAAACTGCCAATTTTCCAAGGAAAACATGCTATCTTTGTGTGTTTTACATGCATCTTAGGTTCCCCCTGGCAGGATAAAAGTGTGCAATTGTTCCACATTTTTGCCAACTTTTGGTACTGTGATTCTGCCTAACACTGCCTGTCCTACTTGGTATGTGGTGCTGTTCTTGAATTTTGTTGTTGCTATTTTGTGGGAGGGAGCATGGGGACATCACTTTACTTTCTGGCTTTAGTAACCCTATTTTTTTTTGTGTGTGTGTGTCCTTCCAGAACTATACCTCTCCTGTTTGTAGCGGTTGGGGCTGGACAGGGCTGGCTCCAAGCATGGGCACTGGATCTAGGCAGGACCAATCAGAGTATTCCATGCCTCCTCCTACCCTGCAGGGATTAGAACTAGAGCAGACCGAAGTCAGAAGTCATTTCCACAGGGAGAAACATGAAGAAGGGTGGAGGGCGCCCCTTTGGCGATGGAGGGTGCTAAGGGCCAGGTAAGCCTGGAATAGTTTGCATCCCCGTGGAAAATGTCTGCATACGAAATGCAGCTGAGAAGAAAGCACGTGCAAGACACAGCAAACCCTGTATTAGATTCTAGACTGTAAATCCAGCTGTTATGTTAATCCACCTTCCAGGAGCTATTTAACCATAGCCTCACAGAGTAGATACATCTACACTGTGATTGCAACTTAATGTAAGCCCCAAAACAAAAATGTTCGTATGGCGATTTGAGAGCATGGAAAAGGGGCTATACATCCATTGTAGATTCCCTAGAACAGATTATTAGAACAGGATCTTAAAAGAGGGTACCAACACATGATGTAATCCATATGAAAATATGTTGTTAGTAATTATAATGATAAACATTAAAAAGACAACTGTGAATCATCTAACCAAGGACAGGGATAGGAATGCTACCATAGTACTTCTGAAATTTAGAGAAGAAGGCACAACATGAGATTTAATCTGTGCATGTAGGTTCAGCTCTGGGAAAAAAAAAAATATATACTGGGAAAACTTCTGTCAGTCGCTCTTGCTCTCTGACATTCAATGGCAGGGCATGCACAAAATGAAACTAGAGATGAGACAAAGTCTGTATCATAGTGGGCTCCAGAAGTTAATCAAAAAAGTTTTCATATCTTATCAAAGCCATGAAGAGCTTAGGAAGCTCTAAAAGGATGGCAGTGACTGACTGCCACGGGTGTGATGGCGCTGGAGAGGAACAAGTTAGGAGAGATTGTCTACACACTAATCCGTATGAGAAAGGGTGAAGTCCAGCGCCCCCCACAAAAGGGCAGACCAGTCTCTATTTTAGGGGAAAGATACGAGTGGAAATCACTCCTTCACAGTGACATAGCACAAATGGAAGCGTAGGGTGAAAATATTCAGAAAAGCCCATGGCGTTAATTTCCACAAGTCCAAATTATGTCAAGAGTGCTTTCCAAAACAGCAGTGTAGCCACGATATTTCACATGCTTACCTCCATGATCTGCAGATCTGTACTGATGGTCCTTCCGATGGTACATATTATAGTAGCCAGTGATCGTATTCCATACCTACAAAGCAATAAGGTTCTAGTCAGGGGCCAAAGGTAGTTGATAAAATAAAACTAAAATTTCAGCAGTATGTAATGGTAATAATACAGTCCCTAGTAATTTCAGCTTCCCAAATCTCAACAAAAGCATATACAAACTAGTTTAGCTTTATATATTAATAATATATTTATTGAAAATTCTTTTGTACTGAAGAAATACTTACAGATATTGATTTTTATAACACATTTTCATTTAAATGCAAAAGCCCTTCTTAAAAATCAACAACTATGGTTATTCTTGCATGAGCAGTCAGAATCCATGGCCTGTGTTTCACTTTGTGAGTCTGACAAAAAAAATCAGCAAATCATGCCCCTCAAAATAAATACTAAATACGGGGTAAATTTCAAAACCATTGGCTACAATGTTCTGCAGCATATTTAGAATTTGCATCTGTGTGTTTTGGCAATGAGAATCACTGTCTTCTGCCAGTCTCGAAATGTCTCAGTACCATGGCTGCTTGAACGCCCTGCCACAGACATGCTAACTGAAACTCCCCCCTTGAATATCCAAGAGGAGTCATTTGGAAAGAGCTGTGAGGTGCTGTTGAGAAAAATGAACAGATACGTACCAGTCCAAAGTGTTGCTGTAGCTAAAACCATAAATAAAGAGCTTTTGGAAGCATTAAAAGAGAAAGAAAAGTTGAAATAAGATTACTGTAATGGACTGAACAGAGAATGTCTGAGCTACTTTGATAGTTAATATACACAATTGATTTACATGAAGATGGCATACTTGAAATTAGAGTTTGTATCTTGTCATCCGTGTAAATAAAACTGAGAGAAAAGAGAGCCTTGGCTTCTTGTGGTCCCAAGTGTAACCATAGCTGAAGCAGGGCTGAGTTTGCACTCATCCTAGGTCACGTGTCACTTGTCAGACTTGGAAAAACACAGGAGCACCCCCAGGCAGCTGGTGAGCTCCCGGAGGCGGAAGCAGCTGCGACAGTCCTAAACAGACATGACATGTCCTTTCTTGCTGAGAGAACATTCTGCAGTATTGAGCAAAAAGTAGATATAACAAATAGTCTATCCCTACTAGTATTCAAAATTTACCCTAATTAGGATAAAGACAAGACAGCAAATGCATGGCAATATAGATATATCTTAAAAAAAAAAATGGAACCACTCAATGTTGCAATGGGCACAGTCAGGCCATGGTGATTTGACACTCCAGGCTGGCTTGCTTTTCTGGTTCTTCTCCATGTCACAGCTCTTCTCCTTCCTCACCAGTGTTAGTCTGGCCACTAGGCAGCATGAATGCACTGTGGCCTGATCCGGGCTCAGGCCATGGGAACAGGCCCTCTGGGCTTGGGCACTGCACTTTGCATTCCAGTTTGCTCGTTGTCTTATTTGCCCTTTCCAAGCCTGCACTCCTCATCGGGAAATGTAACAGAGTGGTTAGAAGTTTAGGAAATACAACAATGCTTGGAAAATAAGTAATGTGTTTTCCAGTCATTACATCAGTTAAACCCAGCCTTCCCTTTGAGTCCCCAAAGCTTTTTCCATCTTCCCTCTTTTGCGTCATTGACACTATGTCTTATATCATTTTATATTCCCAACCAGAACTTGATACATAAAAGCTAAAACAAGCAGGGTATGGTGGCACACGCCTTTGATCCCAGAACCTGGGAGGCTGAGGTAGGAGGATCGCTGTAAAGTTTGAGGCTAGCTTGAGACTACATAGTGAACTCCAGGTCAGCCTGGGCTAGAGTGAGACCCTACCTCAAGAAAAAAAGAAAAGAAAAACTAAAATGTTTTAGTTACTAAAAAGAACCTCAGAATTTATCAAACATAGTATCTGTCATTTTATAGAGGAAGAAAAGAAAGCCTAAATGTCAACTCACAGAAAAACAATAGATAGATGTTTCTCTTCCATTTGAGATGAGAGAGCTGGAAAATGTTGTCTCTCTTATCTGTCTTTTTCCTGAAACAACTGATCTAGTGGCCAATATACATTTTATTGATGTTAGTGTCTCTCTGGAGCTCAGAAGGGTTTGTACCTATGAAACAGTAGGTAGTCTAAATATGAGCTAGGTTTCTTTCTTAGGACTTCTTGGAAACTATCCAATATTTAAAAAATCTCTAAGTTTACAAAAGTGAGTTACAAATTGTGAATATTTACAAAACTATGATTTTTTGAAACGGCTTTAACTACTTTTCACAGATGCTTATCGATGCCTTCCATGAATAACATTCAATGGAACACACGTGAAGACCTCTAAGAATTAACTGGTGACAAGACACATTTTAGGAAAATTCAGCATACTTTTCACAAAGTCATTACAAAATTTAATTTGGCATAAGTTTTGTTCTTGCTTATACAGTCATATTAGTTTTATCATTGCAGGGAGATTGGCGATATACCAATGCTCATTTTAAATGAAACTTTAATAAGTGATCCTAAAAATTCTGTACAGGGCTGGAGAGATGGCTTAATGGTTAAGGCACTTGCCTGCAAAGCCAAAGGACCCAAGTTCGATTCCCTAGAAACCACATAAGCCAGATGCAGAAGGTGGTGCATGTGTCTGGTTTGCAGCAGCTGGGCACCCTGGTGCACCCATTTTCTCTCTCCGCCTCTTTTTCTCCTTCCCTCCCTCTCTTCCTCTCGCTCACATAAATAAATAAAAATAAAACATTTAAAAATAATCTGTACAGAGAACTAAGCAAGCATTCTTATGCCACTTAAGTGAATAAATTTTATTAATTAAGTGAATATATTTTATTAATTTGAACTTTTGTTTTCAATAATACATAAATACTGTTTATTCAAACAAAATGACTGCAAAACTGAATAACACTTCGGTACATAAATTAGACCCTAAATAAATTTATTCAACATAATATAAATTAAGTTTATTAAATATGATAATAAAATTTACTTGAGTCTAAGAGACTTCTGTAGTGGAATAATCAAAGGACTAAACTAAGATCAGTTTGCCATATAAATGTAGCATTTCTTTTATGAATATGTTGTTTTTATTGAGTAAATGATAAAGACATTCAAGTCCTGGTTAAAAGTCTATACATTTATAATTCTAGGAACTTCATGGAAATAATGATTAGACTCATGTAGAGTTTTCCCCAGGAATTCCTCATAGGCTCCTATCTAATATGCTTATAAAGGTCATTTAAATAAAAGGCATACATTTCAAAGACTAAAGCTGAATCCTTAGTAGAATGTTGTTGACATTTTTCTGTTTTCTAAATGCAAGAAAACATTTTTTTTCTAGGGAATAGAAATCACATATGAAAACACATTAAGAACAGTTTCCCATGATGAATACCCTCACAATGGGGCACAGCTTCAGTGCAGAAAAGGTTGTAAATGTATCACAATTGTTGCATAAAGAATTATTATATAAAAATATTATTGCTGGGCATGGTGGTGCACGCCTTTTAATCCCAGCACTTGGGAGGCAGAGGTAGGAGGATCACTATGAGTTCAAGGCCAGCCAGAATTCCAGGTCAGCCTGGGCTACAGTGAGACCCTATCTCAAAAAAACAAATAACAAAAGATAAAACTCATTTTCTCTGGCATAGTCACTCATGTCTTTAATCCTAGCATCCAGAGGTTGAGGTAGGAAGATTGCCAAGAATTCTAACAGTCTGGGGCTACAAAGTGAGTTTTAGGTAAGTCTGGGCTATAGTGAGACCCTGCCTCAAAAACTAAAACAAAAAAGAAAGTCACTGTGCTGGGGAAATTGCTCAGTGGTTAAATGTGCTTGCTTGTAAAGCCTGCAGGCCCAGATTCAATTCTCCAGTACCCATGTAAAGCCAGAAGCATGAAGTGTGAATGCATCTGGAGTTTATAGTGGCAAAAGGCCACGACATATCTATCTGCCCTCCCTCTCTTTCTTTGCTTTCAAAATAAATAAATTAAATAAATAAACATATATTTTCTGGCTGGAGAGATTGCTCAGTGGTTAAAGGTGCTTGCTGGCAAAGCATGATAAGCCTGGGTTCAATTCTCCAGCACAACATAAAACCAGATGCACAAAGTGGCATGTATGTCTGGAGTTCATTTACAGTGGCAAGAGGCCTGGAATGCTCGCTCTTTCCCCCCCCCCCCGCCCCTCTTTCTCTCTCTCTCCCTCCCTCCCTCCCTACCTCTTTCTCTCTGTCTCAAATAACAAATAACAAATAAATAAATATTTTAAAAATAAAATAAAGCTCAACTTCCAAATCCTCAGTGGGATGTAGGGCTGAGGAAGGAAGGGATGGTGTCTAATCACTTATCAAAAATCGAAGAAACAATTTACTTTCAAGTTCTGAGGCATCTCAGAAAATATAAGAAATGTAAATGATCCTCCAAAAATAATGAGCCAAGAGTTAGATAATGTGAAATAAGAGAAAAATTACAATAGTCTTATTGTGTGGGTAGAATAGGTATGTTCCCATGATGAGCTAAAGAAATTGTTCATTACAAATCAGTTTTAATCTGTACATTTTAACAAATTTCTGATTCAAAAATACTTTTTGGTATTCTAACTATATTAAATGAATGTTTGCAAAATGGAAAACAAGCCATTATTTTGGTCTATAAGAGGTCCATACACATCTCTGTCCCTTAGTATTTGTGTTCTAACCAGGAATGGTGGTATACTCTTATAATCCCAGCACCTGAGAAATAGAGACAGGAATACAAAGTCACCCTTAGCAATATAGTGAGTTCAAAGCTAGCCTGGGTTACATCAGCTCCTGTCTCAAAACAAAAGCACATTCTAAATATTTGTCCTAAAGGAATAAACTTATTTATAAAAAGCAAAAACTACCTTCCAACTCTTTAGGTGCTCAGACCTTAACAATGACCTAGTTTGTCTCTGCTAAATCTATAGTGTCCATGTAGAAGATATTAATTCTAGGCTTCCTGCACTCATACACATAAATAAAAAATCAAGAATGAATGGTTAATCTCACTCCTGTCAGATTGGCCACCATCATGAAAACAAATGATCATAAATGGCGGGGATGTGGAAAAAGAGGAACCCTTCTACAGTGCTGGTGGGAATGCAATCTGGTCCAGCCATTGTGGAAATCAGTGTGAGGTTCCTAAAACAGCTAAAGATTGATCTACCATATGACCCAGCTATAGCACTCCTAGGCATATATCCAAAGGACTCATCTCATTTCCTTAGAAATACGTGCTCAACCATGTTTATTGCTGCTCAATTTATAATAGCTGGGAAATGGAACCAGCCTAAATGTCCCTCAACTGATGAGTGGATAATGAAGATATGGCACATTTATACAATGGAGTTCTACTCAGCGGTAAAGAAAAATGAAGTTATGAAATTTGCAGAAAAATGGATGGACCTGGAAAGGATTATACTAAGTGAGGTAACCCAGGCCCAGAAAGCCAAGCGCCACATGTTCTCTCTCATATGTGGATACTAGCTACAGATGATTGGGCTTCTGCATGAGAATGAAAATACTTAGTAGCAGAGGCCAGTAAGTTAAAAAGGAGACATAAAGGGAAGAGAAAGGAAGGGAGGAGGGTACTTAATAGGTTGATATTGTATATATGTAAGTACAATGATTGTGATGGGGAGGTAATATGATGGAGATTGGAATTTCAAAGGGGAAAGTGTGGGGGTTGGGAAGGGAGGAAATTACCATGGGATATTTTTAATAATCATGGAAAATGCTAATAAAAATTTTTAAGAATTAAAAAAAAAAAAAGAATGAATGGTTAGAGATGAACCCAACATGGCTCAGGGAAATTTTGCAGAAGAGCGGGCGGAAAGAATGTCAGAGCCACATGTTGGGTGATGATATGCAGAGACATTTATCTTACTCATAACGGTGGGCTAACTCCACAATGCATGACCCATATGTCACAACAAAGAGGGGCCAATGGGAAGGGGGAGGGGGAGGTCACAGATGAGCCTAATAATGGTACCAAACTGACTGTATTTGCTGAATACAAAACTAATTAATAAAAAAAAAGGATAAAAAAAAGAATGAATGGTTAAATAATGTTCTAGAAACAGCAGCCTGCTGTTTAATGCTTACATGAGTAAATTTTACTGAACAGAGAGGCTAGATTTAAAATTAAAAATAAGAAAATTAAAAATCCCAACAACACAAAATGCAGACATATTCTTTAAAAACAAATATGACAAACTGTAATAGCATTTACAGCAGCCAGTAATAAGCACTGCTTCTTCACGATATGGTGAGATACCTCACAAAGTAAGTGAGCGGAAGGTCTATTGTTATGCCAAAAATATAGTTCATTCAACTCTCTCTTAGACAAACTTCATTGTGGGCAAAGTTGGGAAACTGGGGTAGATAATAACGTGCAAGTCCATTTTCAAAATCAAAATTAATTGTAAGCGTTCTCGCTTATGGTAAGACAATGCAGTGGCCTATTAAGGCTGGAGGCAAGCTCCCCTGAAATCCAGTCACCTAAATGAAAGCGAGGTGTCAGGTTCCTTCTTACCTTTCGCTCACCACTAGCCAGTTGTTGCTTAAAAACTCCTTTGCGACATATCGCCCAACTTCAGACTCTGCCACAGCTTCCACGACTTTCGTTTCATTAAAAGTGGACGGAGATACAGTGATGGCGTACTCCATGAATCTACAAGGGTGCAGGTGCAAACAGTAAATGCGATTCAAATTCCAATGTAGAGGTAAATAAATGCAACTGAAATCTCATCTTTCTAAGTTAGAAATATATGAATATGGGACCGGAGAGATGGCTACACGTTTAAGACGCTTGCCTGCAGAGCCTAACGACCCAAGTGTGCTTCCTCAGGACCCATGTAAAGCCAAATGCACCAAGTGGTGCAGGCATCTGGGGTTCATTTGCAGTGGCTGGAGGCCCTGGCATGCCTGTTCTCATTCTCTCTCTCTTCTCTCTCCTTGCAAATAAATAAAAAAAACTTTAAAAAAAGAAATGCACAAATACGCATGCTTCTATTTCTCTCCCCTTTGGGATATGAATTGTATTCCCCCACTATGCACTCTCAAGGTAAGTTGACCATTATCACCTGTTCATTATCACCTGTTAAGTATCCAGGGCTCTTTGCTGCAGCTCATCGCATAAACAAGAGGAGTCTTCTCCTCTTCATTCGTTGTATTGTTGTAAACATTTAATAAAAAGTCCCATTCTTTATCATTTCCCAAGGCAATGCCGTAGCATAAAATCACGTTCTTAATTGGATATGGTATTCTGAAAGGTATAACAGGCAATGATGTCCTTCAGGGAAGTTCAGTTATACATTTACCCAGGTTGTCACTGAGAAACACGATCTAGAAAAATTATTTGACATCTCAGATATAAAGACCAAAAGTAGAGATACAGAGAACAGGGGAACTGTCCTTACCTTTAAAGTCTTGAGAAGAGATCATGCATTTAGCTGAGAAACCAAGTTTTCAGAGAGAAGTCAGCTGGGATAAGGCAATGTACACTGATAAAAATATACCTGAGGGCTGGTGAGATGGTTACGCAGTTAAGGCGCTTGCCTGTGATGCCTAGAACTCCCCAGTACCCACATAAGCCAGATGTACAAGGTGGCGCATGTATCTGGAGTTTGTTTGTGGTGGCTAGAGGCCCTGGTGTGCCCAGTCTCTCTCTCTCTCTCTCTCTCTCAAATAAGTAAATAAAAATATTTTAAAAGTACACCTGAGGTGGTGTGCTGGAGATAGTAAAGCCACAACACCAGACTGGTAGTCTCAGCTCTCAGTGAGATAAAAACTCAAATGGTAGCATACGGTATGTCCACAGACACAGGCCATTAATAAGGAATGACAGGGACACTGACTAACATCAAAATAAGCATAGAGGGGCTGGAGAGATGGCCTAGAAGTTAAGGCGTTTGCCTGTGAAGCCAAAGGACCCAGGTTCAATTCCCCAGGACCTATGTAGCCAAATGCACAAGATGGCACATGCATCTAGAAGTTGTTTACGGTAGCTGAAGACCTAGGCGCCCCCATTCTCCCTCCCCTCTCTTTCTCTCTCCCTCTCCCCCTCCTTCTACCTCTCTCTCTCAAATAAAATAAAATTTAAAAAAAAAACACAAGCATAGAGGTGCTTATTGAGAGAAGGTAGCAGCAAATGAAAGGCTAAGGGTTACAATTTAAGTGTGAATTCTAATCTGTTGTTATGCACAAATCTAATTGAGATCATTGGGTTTTAGAAAAGAATATTTGAAAGGGAATTGGAGAGAGTAACTAAGTGAACGCAAAATGATCACCCCCCACTGCAAGAAGAGCAAAGGTAGAGAAATCAAATCGTTGGTGCTGGAACCAGAGGTAAAACGACAATGTCACCCTCACTCATTCTCTGGGTGGCTCATCCATTTTCTGAAGAGGTCTCTTGACAGCTGGAGACAGTCTTCAAGACCCAACCAACATGCCGTTTCAAACAGTTTTTCCAGTGATATTCTTAAAGGAAAAGTCAAAGAAAAGCAGTTCATTTTGCATTCTCACCTCTGTTTTCTCTGCTCCCAAAAATGGGTGTTTCATAAAGGATGAGTACTTCAAGACACTCTTCCAGTAACATCAGGTTTGTTTTAAAAAACAGCCTTTGTGATGACAAATGTATTTAAGATTCAGAGAAATCCTTGCTGAAGACTCTTGGGCACCAAAAAACCTCCTACAACTGTTTTTTTTTTTCCTCCCTTTTCCTCTCCCAAAGTTCAAAATAAATTCCTGCCATCCTTCATCTCCCTCAAACACACATGAGTATACAAGCATCCACATCTGTTGCCAATTTACTTTTCTTCCCTTTTACAGTATAATATCTTTATGGATTAAAAAAAAATTCTTCCTAGTATCTGATCTGTTTCTTTGCCCATTTCTCCTGTCTAGTGTATGCAAGACCGGAAAAAGAGCAGAGGTATTTGTTTTTATTGCTGAGCTGGGGGAGGGTGGTCCATCTTATGGTCCAAAACAAGTTAAAACGAACACGGTGAGGTCCGACAAGGAATCCAGGTAAGCAATGCCTTGCAGTGCGCCCTGTCTTGCCACGTTCTGCAAAGTCTGGGGTCTGGGTAAAGGAAGCCAAAGCGCTCATAAATTTCCAGAAGACACAAAAAGCCAGATTTTTGCTCTACCGCTTGTTTCAATTCAGCCTGCTCTGACTTCGTGATAAGCAGATGTGGGGAGGTCCCAGGGTGGAGGTCCCCTGAGACAGAGTTCCAGGCATTCATTCATGTACTCACCCCCTCTTCCCGACCCACCCTAAACTTAAGCTGCCTGCAGTGTGACGGAGTTCTAGGGAAACTCAGTCTCTCCTCAAAGCTGCCACTCAGTCCCATTTAGGAGAGCCTGGAAGGCATGTGGCTCATCCTGTTTGCCTGCCCGCTCCATCCCTAACCTGCCTTCATCATCTTCACCCATTCATCTCTATGCTCTTTCACGTACACACCATGACACTACAATTTCTGCACCCTCAGGAGGGGACTGTTGAGAGGGAACAATCATATTTTGTGTGTTTTGTATTTCTTGTGTAGTTTGATCTGTCTGATGTTGACTAGAAGCTGTAGCTATGATGCCCCACGGAAAACTGAAACTCTACATACACAAACCTTGGGTCACACGGTGGACAGAGGGATCATAGCCTCACGTTGCCTTTCAGCTCCTTCCCAAACCATCATGAAAATGTGCTTACTCTGGATGGGAAAATTATTTGTAATAAATACGCTCATATACAAGTGACTCATACACACCAGTGTTAACCTACTCCACATTTGCATCATGTTGAATTCTTGTTAACAATAATAGCCAGAGCTATAGTGTCAGGTAGCTAGTTAGAAATTAGCAGGCTTGGGCTGGAGTGATGGCTTAGTGGTTAAGGTGCTTGCCTGCAAAGTCAAAGAACCCAGGTTTGATTCCCTAGGGCCCATGTAAGCCTGATGCACAAGGTGGCCCATGTGTCTGGAGTTTGTTTGCAGTCGCTGGAGGGCCTGGAAGACCCATTCTCTTTCTTTCTCTCTGTCTCTCTCTCTTTTTCTCTCTCACTCTCTCAAATAAATAAAGAAAGGAAGGAAGGAGGGACAGGCTTAACCGTCATGGGTGATGGACACCCCTCTCCTACTCAGCTCTGAGTCCCACCTGCTGTGTCCTTGGTAACATACTAATATTATAAGGGAAAACAGCAATTGGAAAAGGAGGAGGAACGTATCACAATGGCTCCTACCTTTAAGATTTAGAATGCCAGGCAGGGGCTGGAGAGATAGCTTAGTAGTTAAAGCACTTGCCTGAGAAGCCTGAGGACCCAGGTTCGATTCTCCAGGTCCCATGTAAGCCAGATGCACATGGTGACACATGCATCTGGAGTTCATTTACAGTGGCTAGAGGACCTGGCATGCCCATTTTCTCTCACTCTCTCTTTCTTTCTCTCAGATAAAGAAATAATAAAATAAAATAAAATAAAATACTGGGCTGGGAAGCTTGCTCAGGAGTTAAGGATGCTGATCCAGGTTCAGTTCTCCCAGCCCCACATAAAGCCCAATGCAAAAAGTAGTGGAAGCATTTGGCAGCTGTGAGCAGTAGCAAGAGTCTCTGGTGTGCCCAGATGCACACATGCATACACAAACACACACACATGTGCAAATAAAAAAACTCATTTAAAAAAAAAATTCAAGCTGGTCATGGTTGCACATGCCTTTAATGCCAGCACTCAGAAGCAGAGGTAGGAGGATTGCTGTGAGTTTGAGGCCAGCCCGAGACTACAGAGGAAGTTCCTGGTCAGCCTGGACTAGAGTGAGACCCTACCTCAAAAAAAAAAAAAAAGACAAAGAAATTTAAAATACCCTACGTTAATTTTTTTTATTCTTCTTGCAAGGTAATGTGTGAGTTTGTGTGACAGTTACAATACACTTTGCATTGTTGTACATTGGAACACTAACTGCTTTATCAGAATGTATTTTATAGTTCTATCTATGAGTTCAGTTAATATTAATTAGCCTCATTAAGTACTGTGAACTCTATATCAGTGAAGTCACAAAAATGTATGCATTTTCTTACAATGATTTTTTTTTTTTTTTTTTTTTTTTGGTAGTCAGGACTGTGCTGTGGACCACTGACACCAACAGGAGGTGTCTTGGAATAAAAACATCTACATTTGTTTAGTCAAAATTCTAAGTAAAAAAAAAAATATGAAAGAGAGGAATGTGAAGGCAACAGGGCTTTGTTGATACTGATTAAATGAAGGCTATTTCCTCACACTAAAACATGGCTACTTTTACACACACATTCATTTTTTTTTTCTATACTTTTTCCTGTTTTTTTTTTTTTTTTTTTTTTTTTTTGCTGTTTTTTAGGTAGAGTCTCGCTCTAGCCCCCAACCTGAAATTCACTATGTAGCCTGAAACCCATAGTGATCCTTCTACCTCTGCCTTCTCCACCATATGCAGCTTTTATACTTGTTTCTTTCTAAATTAATTTATTTATTTACTTGAGAGAGAGAAAGAAGCAGGAGAGAGTTGCGGGGAGAGAATGAGCACGCCAGGGCCTCCAGCCACTGCAAATGAACTCCAGGTGCATGTGCCACCATGTGCATCTGGCTTACATGGGTCCTGGAGAGTGGAAGTGGGATGCTCTGGCTTTGCAGGCAAATGCCTTAACCACTAAGCTATCTGTCCAGCCCTTATACTGTTTTTAATCTGATCTGTTGCATGAATTTTGGTTGAAAAAAAAATGAGACCTAAATCACATCTCTGGCCAGAGACATGACTTTCTGAACTGTCAGAAGGTTACTGTCCAGCAGGATGTTTTCTGGTAAAGAACAGATACATACAATTTTCACCTCTCTAAAGAGTTACTCCAAATTGGCTGGTCAGTCAACAGACTGGAAACTGCCCCTCAGGAGAGCTGTTTGTTCTATAAAGTTCTGAAGCTACTGTAAGCCTGCCTCAAAAGGTAGTTGTCACAGTGTTCTCTGTAGCCTTTGCCCACTCTCGCAGTTTGAGCTTGCCTTCCCTCTATAATGGTCTCCCTGGCTATTATCCATTTACATCCCTTAAGGGTATTACTTCATAATAAACTCTCATCCATGTGTGCTCTGTGAGTCTCTTCTGAATTCTTTCAATGAGAATGCAAGGACTGGGCGCTGAGGGGAAGTCAGAGCAAAATGAATGTCTAAGAGGATGAGCCCCACCTCTGCAACTTTCTCATGCCTTTAATTGACTGGTATGGTTTTCCTTAGCACAACCCTTCGTCCGTATTAGAATGCACTCACAATTTCAACCAGTAGCCTAACCTTTGAGAATATAAGCTATAAACTCTTGTGTGCATGCACGTGGACTTTGAAGGTCAATTAAGATCCAAAGATACTATTTCTTCTGAAAGTATACATAGGTCACCAATTCAAGAGTTATTATTTTTTTTTAAATTTTTTTTTCATTATTTATTTATTTGAGAGTGACAGACAGAAAGAAAGACAGATAGAAGGAGAGAGAGAGAATGGGCGAGCCAGGGCTTCCAGCCACTGCAAACAAACTCCAGACGCGTGCGCCCCCTTGTGCATCTGGCTAACGTGGGACCTGGGGAACCGAGCCTCGAACCGGGGTCCTTAGGCTTCACAGGCAAGCGCTTAACTGCTAAGCCATCTCTCCAGCCCCAGAGTTATTATTGTTACACAGCCTACAAACTCAATAAGTAATAGGCATGAAGATTTTAGTCTATAAATCCAGAAATCTTTCTAGTAATTCAGGTCATTTTATTCAATTATTATTGCTTAAAAATACTTACAGAGCTAAATAATTATCTTGCAATGCTGCCACATTTTCACGAATTATAGTTGAATAAATATTCCATATTGAGTTAATTCTCTTTAGTAGATACTTCTGTGAACCACAAAGAAAGTATATCATTAGCTTTGGCTCACAATACCAACTCTTTACTGCATCTCTACTGATCTGAAAGATATTAATAGAGAAGTGACGAATATTTATTCACAGCTTATCTTCATTTGTGATTAAATATGCTAGCTTATCTTTACAACCTAAAATGTGGTCTAATGCTTCTCGTATCACTTACTATCACTTTGCCAATAATGAAGAACCCATCCAAGCTTCTCCCATACACATCTCCTAGACCTAGAAAAGTATTTTCATCTAAGAATAAACAGCTATGATTAAAAATAAATAGACATATGGAATGAATAAGCTATTGCTTTGGGAAAGGCCGATTTCACAGATGTAGGCAAGAACATGGAAAGAGGGGTAGAGGATTTATCTAAAAACCATGTAACAAAGCGTGAAATTACCTTTAATAAAGGGTATATAGCATAGCTGCTCACATCAGAGACAAGATCCCTGGTTATCAAGTTTACCAAGACTTCATGCCATACTATGATTTCATCTTCTTCAGCAAGGTACTTGGTTAAATCAAGTGCTGTCTCAATCTCAATATAATTGTTTCTGTTTGATTTGAAAAAACACATACTCAAAAAAACCCTTCACCTGCTAAGCAATTCATACTCTTTCCATATTTTCTCCATGTCTGAATGTCTGACTTCAAAGGAATATGTGAATAAATTGGAAGGAGGGGGGCAAAGGCCCCATCTTACTGATAAGGGGGAACCCAAGAAATGTTGCCAGATCTTTCATTTCTATACAGAACATTTAAGTCTCCACATTGAAAGCTGTAGAAAATCCAGACCAAATATTGGACTGATGATTGAGTAATGAAATATTGTGTCTTTAGAATATATTCTTATGAGAACAGAGTTTCCATTCAACAAGTGTAAGCATTCTCAATCTAATGCTCTACAGCTGCTGGTGGACATGGAACCTCAGAGCTCCGACCCCGCAGTTGCTGATTGCAGAATCATTGGTGAAGAGCTGATGCATGCACAGGAAGCTGCTAAGGAGAGGCCTCAGAAAAGGTGGTGGATACGAAGCAGAAGGAGAACACATGCATGGGAAAGCCAGGGAGGGCTTTATGCAAGAAGAACTGGAGAAGAGCATGGAAGGACAGGTAGAATGGAAAAGGATCAAGAAGGCCACACAGCACAGATGGCCCAGTGAGAATTAGTACGATGGGCAAAGTTCAAGGGCAGCAGGCTTCTGTGTATAGTGAAGGGAAGACACCAATGTAAGGTGGTCCAAACCCATGGAGACCCTTGGACATCAGGATGCACAGTTACAATTTGGTGGGAAGGTACTCTAGGCTTGTAAGTAGCTAGGGTAATGTGGTAAAATTGCCAGAAATTTTATTGCCATCTTACAGAGGATGTAATGGAACCCAAAAGAAATAAAACCTACCTACTAATGTAATAAACCAGATAAAAGATAAAAACTTGGCTTAGAGTATAAGTGATGAAAAATAGGTAAGGTGAGGTGAGAATCCAAAAGATGAGGAATTACCAAGAACGATTGAGTAAGACATGGTGAGCGTCTAAGCACGTGCCATGGGGGAGGGAAGAGTAGAGGATGTCTCTGGAGTTTCAAGTTGGGTGATGGGAAGAATAGTAGCAAGAGAGAGAGAGAGAGAGACCCCTTTAGAGACTAAAATAAAATTCACTGCTTAAGGTCATTTATTGAAGCAACCACAGAATAAACATAAGGTAGGAGGCAAGCCAAAGAGAGATGTCCATTTACAGCACAATTGAGCTGCTCAATATCTGCCGGACACTGCACATGGACATGATAAGATAATCGCTGGAATGGTAAGAATGAGTGAATGTTCAAAGGAACGAAGGAAGAGGATATGAATGCGACTGGGTTTGAGCATGCTCACAGCAGCAGGAGGAGGTGAAGCCAGGCATATGAGCAGAATCCAGTTTGCATATTGAAGTATCTGGAAGCCAGAAAGGTTGTTTCCTAGAGTTTGTGGTCAGTGCTCCCAAAGTCACAGTGACCATGGGGAGCTGCTTCAGCCAGAGAAACTCGCTATGTGTGTCAGAGGAGACAATCAGTCAAAAGAAAAGAGACAGATAATTAAGAACCTGACAAACTGAAGGGAGGGCACACTAGATAATTTATTACACATTCTTTAATGCTATTGCCTGAACATATAATAATATACCTGGTTTTAATGCTGGCATAGCTCATAACTGAACAAATCCAGCATATGCATATAAAATTGAAAATTCTGTAGTTATTAAAATATAAGCCAGACATCATTACAATTATAGCTGTAAGCATCACTCATAGGTAACTTCAACATCTTAGTTGATAGCCTGTTTATGTCCAACAATTTTTTTATGCTATAAAACTCCACAGTATTTGACATTAATCTTGCTTTTGTTATCATTTTATTTATTTAATTTAATTTTTTTTTTTTTTTTTTTTTTTTGGAGACAGGGTCTCACCTTGTATCCAGGCTGGACTCAAACTCACAGAAATCTTCCTGCCTCGACCTTCCAAGTGGTGGAAGCACAGGCCTGAGCCATCACGCTCCCTTTCGACCCTGATATCAATTAGTTAAAGCCTTTGCATACTATAGAACCAAGTTCTTAGTAATGAGATGATTATTTTATAGAGTTCTCATGATACGACCACAAGAGAAGAAAATGTACTCACTTAGACAAGGAAAAGGCGTCGTTCATCAGCTGCAGTCTGTGGATAACAGGAATAGCCTGCAGAAGAGACCCCAAGATGCTCAAGAAGACATGAGGACAGGTTGGGTAAAATGTCAAAAGACAACTTAAAGATTATTGCTGCCTTATCAGTCACTTTCACAGGAATTTTCTCATATGTGGAGAAGTAGTGATGACTAAGGACAGCCCACAATGTATTCATCATCCATGAGGCTTTGATTATGATTGGATATCAATCATAATGCTTAAAGATGTCAGAGAGCTGTACCAGAATATGCCCTAAACCATACCATGTTAAAAAAAATAAAACAGAAAAGTAAAATTAAAAGAACATATATATTAAATCACATTCTACTATCCTAATTATTTTTAGGTGAGCTTTGCTATACAGAATCTTAAATAAATGTTATTTAACACTACTTTTTGTAATAATGAAGTATTCTTTCAAATGGTATTTATCCTCTAAATATTTTTCTGATGTGCCACCATCAGGGCCATGGTATTCATAGAAAGGCAGGGGCCGGCTGCCAGCCCAACCCCTCCACACTGATAGGTCACAAACAGGGGTCTCAGCCTTAGAGGGGCCCAAAGCCTCTGTGCCATTCCTCCAGCACTGTGATGTGTTTGGACCTAGAAAATTGATCTTTATAGCATTGCTCTGAGCCTCTGAGTAAGCTAAGCCTAATCCCTCCCTCAGCAATAGTTTCATTTCCTCTCAGGCCATAGCAATGTGTACCCCGATCCATGTCACCAAACAAAAAGAACACAAAGTTTTATATGTATGATAAACCAAGTCTGTTGTGGAACTTGGTTAAGTTCATGAAGGAGTGAATCTACAATGGTTTCCAGGAGGAACTGCTGTGATAACCTAATACTTCTGAGGCTTGCAGCGTCCTTAGTAGTTATTAAGAATGAGTCAGAGTGTCAGGCGTGGTGGCACACGCCTTTAATGACAGCACTAGGGAGACAGAGGTAGAAGGATCACTGTGAGTTCGAGGCCAACCTGAGACTACAGAGTGAATTCCAGGTCAGCCTGAGCTACAGTAAGATCCTGCCTCAAAAAACAACAACAACAAAAATTAGTCAGTCTGAAAACAGGCTTTAAAAGAAAATATTATAAGTGGCATTTGTAGCTTTGCTTAAAATTTCAATAGCATTAAGAATTACTGGACATCTCTGAGGACCAGAATTGTGTCTGACTTCTGTTAAGCATATATATTCTCTGGTCTAATCTTCCCAAGAACACTTCATGGTTCATCTTAAACCATAAGGTAAAGCTGGTCTGTTATACCTTTTTTTGCAAGTAAACTGAGACACGGTACACAAGTCAAGATCGCAGTTCAGGTAAATGATGAACAAAATGTGAGTTCAAGTCTACCTGACCCTCAACTCAGACTCTGGGCCGACATGCTCTGCCTCTTCCTCGGCTGCACAGGCTGCGGGGACAGCTCTCGGCTCAGCACCGCTGCGCTGTGAGTGGAGTCTGAGTCCCTGGCACGGTTTCACAGCAAGCAACACAAAGAATCTGAAGCCAGCATCCATCTCTGCCCATGAAGATTCAGTGTAAGCCAGCCAATTAAAGCCTGACTAACCTGATCCACATTTCACATTTGTAGATGCCATCTTGATTTGTGAGTTTTAAAAATAATTTAAAGTAGGGATGGAGAGATGGCTTGAGGAGCATGCCTGAGAGGCCTGAGGACCCAGGTTGGATTCTCCAGATCCCATGTAAGCCAGATGCACAAGGTGGCATGTACGTCCAGAGCACGTTTGCAGTGGCTAGAGGCCCTAGTGTGCCCATTCTTTCTCTCTCTCTCACTCTCTCTGTCTCAAGTAAATATATAAAAATAGATCTTTAATGACATTTTAAAAACATCTTTATTTATTTATTTGAGAGAGAGAGAGAGAGAGGGAGGAAGGGAGGAAGGGAGGAAGGGAGAGAATGGGCATGTCAGGGCCTCCAGCCACTGTAGACGAACCCCAGACACATGTGCCTCCTTGTGCATCTGGTTTACGTGGGTCCTGGAGAATTGAACCAGGATCCTTTGGCTTTGCAGGCAAATGCCTTAACTGCTAAGCCATCTCTCCAGCCCCAAAATAGAGCTTAAAAAATTTTTTTTAAGTGATATTAGGCTATTTTTGATGTTTCATAAATAAAGTCATCTCACAGGAAGAATATGTTTTAGGAGTCAAAATTAACATTTTCTAGCATATACTAAGTATCTAGTATGGTCTTAGAAATTTTAGGTGTAGTTTTACCTACATTACATTAAATTTACCTACATGGCATTTAGAAATATAAAAAGCTAAAAGAATGCTTAAAAATACATATTCAACCAAAATTACCACTTTCTAAGAATAAGAGCAAAACTACCTCTGGCATGTCTGAAGATGGGGTAAGAAAGGACAGACACTCCTGCCATCAGAAAGCTCTCTCTTTTAAAATAGTTTATTCATTTTCAAGCCAAGAGATATGGAAGAGAGACAGACAGAGAGAATGGGCACACCAGGGCCTCCAGCCACTGCAAACAGGCTCCACATGCATTTGCCACTTTGTGCATCTGGGCATCTGGAGAAGGCTCATTCTTAATGATGGTAGAGTGACTATGAACCATAGTTAAAGGACTGTACCTTGGGGTCCTTTTCAAGCTGTTGACTTAATTTCTTCCAACCTAATTGATCATAATTAACTCTGTAATATCCAGTCACATTCAAATTTAAAATCACCCAGTCACTGTCAGAATCTGAAAGCTGCATTTCAGGGAATGCCTCTAAAAAAAAAAGAAAGAAAAGAAAAAAAATAGCTTGAAATAAGATTTTTAAAAAGTTTTCAATATACTTGCATTTAATATGCTCTCACTTCCCAACAATAAACCAAATATATTGAGTTTACCATGTTTTTATATTTTCACGCATGATTTTTAAGCTCTATGCTAAACAGTGACAATATATTTTAGCTTTCAATGAGGTTTTCAAAAGCTAGATGTTGAACATTTTATTCTCTGCCTTTATATATGTGTATTGCAAAGATGCCTTATTTATTCATTTATACAGCCATTCATTTATTTACTTTTACTTACTGCTGCTTTTATCTAGCCAGACTAAAGGTTGAGTGGTTCCATTTTTCATCCAAAGAATAGGGACAATCCACGTGCCACTTTTTGAAAGAAAAGGAAAAAAAAAATAGAGCTATTTTTCATCCATCAGAATATACAGTCATCTAAGAGCAAAGAGAAAATAAATCAGCAGATTTCTAATTTCATGTTTTTTCTTGCTGGACACATGGGGCTTTGTCCACACTGGTCATGTTGCTTTGCCTCTGTGTTCGTTTGCCCTCTCATTGTGTATTATGAATTTACATCTTATAACATAGGTGACTACCAAGACCACCTTGTGACTACAACATGGAAGGCCCACTTTTGTCAAATTATAGCCACCTGGCCTCACTCAGGGCTATTCAAATACTGCAGACAGATCCAAGTCTGTCTCTGCCAAGGAAGGTGAAGGGTCATTTAAGAAGAAAAATCTTGACAAAAAAATATATTGAAAATATTTCTCAGCCTTGAGCTTCCTCCCCATCTGCAATGTGTTCAATAGGAATTAGCCAGAACATTTATATTCATTGAAGGCCTATGTTTCCCCCATCACACTCATATGGCATTGTGGGTGTCTGGGGGAGATGTCTGGGGGAAATGTATGGGGGGAATGGGGCATGGTCTGGGTGAATTGGCTGACCACAGGGAGAACATGAATCATCAGTTATTTTGAGTCTCCCTCACATTCTCAGACTTTCGGCTGTGGGCCTGTGTTTATCTGCATGGTTAAGACTCAGCCCATTTCCCGAAAGTCATGGGCAGTGAGAAGGAGCCTTGCGGTGCCTGGTTTCTCTCCTCTGGGGTTGTGAAGAACGAGTAGGATTACTTGACATTTTTGATGCTATTTTAAAATTACTCATTTTTGTTGACACCTACCTCAATGAGATGTGAGGGCCAAAAACAAGTGTCATTTAGCAAATTGTCAAGGGAAGAAAAGGAAAGGGGAAAGTGGTGAAATATGCATCTACCGCCTTTCATTTCGTTTCTGCAACAAGTCGCCACGATGTGTGCTGTTCCATTCATGTTATAGATAATGCAACTAGAACTCAGAGAATTCAGCAAAACAGCCTCTAGGTTTAACTTTTGGTGAAATCAGTAGTTAAGCCATATTTGAATGCATATAAAGACCATAATTGTTTTTTATATTTAAGCATTTTATTTATTTTTTGAGGTAGAGTTTCCCTCTAGCCCAGGCTGACCTAGAATTCACTATGTAGCAAAAACCATCATTTCATTTATTTACTTATTTATTTTGGTTTTTTGAGGTAGGGTCTCACTCTGGTCCAGGCTGACCTGGAACTAGCTATGTAGTCTCAGGTGGCCTCAAAGTCATGGTGATCCTCCTACCTCCGCCTCCCAAGTGCTGGGATTAAAGGCGTGCGCCACCATGCTCAGCTAAGACCATCATTTTAAAGCTGTAGGTCTGGTTTTAAAATATTTTATTTATTTATTTAAGAGTAAGAAAGAGGCAGACAGGGATAGATAGATGATAGATGCATAGATAGATGTATAGATAAATTAATACATAGAAAGTGAGAGAGGATGGGTGCACAAGGGCCTCCAGCCACTGTAAGTGAACTCCAGACACATGCACCACCTTGGGCATCTGGCTTCATGTGGGTACTGGGGAATCGAAGCTGGGTTCTTAGGCTTCGCAGGCAAGAGCCTTAACCCCTGAGCCATCTCTTCAGGCCAGGTCTAGTTTTAAACATGCAAACACACATGTGCACCACACAATGTGCACACATAGAGCTGTCCTCCAGGATCTAGTGACCACAAACTCAGTCCTGTGTTTGTGGAAGAGACCACTTAGCAGTAGGACCCCCTTTCTCTTAGCTGAGTGTGGCTGCATGTGACCCTATCTTCTTGCTCCTCGCCCAGAAGCCTGAGGAATTCGTGATTTCTAGGCAGTAATAAGGGATCTAGAACACTCCAAAGCTTTGCTCGCTTGGGTGGCTCTAAATCCTAGGACAAGGGTCATGTTTTGGTTCCTAGCTGAGGGTCTCTGGCTTTGCTCAGGACCCAGGGTTGTGCCTCATGCCAGCACGCAGTGGCACCATCCCTTCAGAGGGTCACCTGGCAGAGCAAGGGTGTGCTCAGCAAGGGGCCCACTTCCTCACCACAGTCCAGTTTCCACCCAGAGCTCAGCCCCAGGGCAGGCGAAGAGGCGGAGCAAAAAGCCACCTACTTGTGACTTAGCAGAGTCCGATTTTCAGCCTTTTCAAGGTAAAAGGGCTCCTGTTTCATGACACCAGTAGACACATTTAAAGTGATGACCGGGAAACCTCCCTGGTATGTCCAGCTGTCCATTATGCTTTTCACTGTTGCTGGCAAATGAATTACACTCTGCTCATCGATGGCCTGTTTTAAAAAAAAAATCATCATGAAAGCAGACACCATTTATCAGCACAGCCTGGTGAGGTAGCAGTCTCCTAAAAGACGCTTAAATAGCCATTGTGGCCCGTGTTTAGAATCCCCAGTGCTTGATATCCTAATGGGCCAAACGGACAACTGTTTATGTAGTTCTCCAGCATCTGAGGGAGATTAGTCCTAGGGTGCCCACAGGTATCAGAATCCATGAACACAAATGTTCCTTTATAAATAGAGTAGTCCTTGACCCACATGCAATGGTTGTTATACTGTATTGTGTAGGGAATAATGACAAAAAGTGTCTGTATATGTTAATAAGTTGCAAACGTAATTTTTCTACTAATTTTATATGTGGGGTTAGTGGAATATACAGCAAACGACACAGATAGCTGATTACATGAGTGGTTTTTATTTCATTCATTCATTCATTCATTCATTCACTAAACACATATTTATGGACCAACTATGTGCCAAGCTCTGTACTGGGCATGGAATTACAATGAAAACTAAAAACAGATTATCTATCTAAGGTAATTTCTTAGACAAGAAAAAAATCATTTCCCTGTGTAACTGTCACTCATCCATAGCCTCCTGGTCTTGGGCTGTATCAGACAAAAAAAAAAAAAATGCTCAGCAAAAATTATCTAAAAAAAAAAGACAGCCAGACATGGTGGCGCATACCTTTCATCCCAGCAGAGGGCAGAGGGAGGATTACTGTGAGTTCAAGGCCAGCTTGGTACTACAGTGAGTACCAGATCAGCCTGGGCTAGAGCGAGACCATACCTTGAAAAACTGGCATACAATTACCATTTGAAAGTGCCTCCACAGATCATCCTGTTCAGCATTTGAGTAAGAGAATGTCTCCAAATACGACTGTGAAAATTAGAAACAGTAGAGGTTATAAAAACAGCATACCAAAAAGTAGCATACAGTGCAAATTATGTTTATTGCCATGCAGGTGAGAGTCTTGAAAGCTCACCTTGAGTGCGCTGATAAACAAACGCTCATTCAGGAAGCTGGAAAGCATCCGTGCCAAAGACGCTCCCTGGGACGCAGGAAGTAGTGTGTTATTTGAACAAGAGTGAATATTTACACACTGATACGTTCCATTTCTATAAGCAATATTCCTGATTGTACTCCTAATTACATTTTTCACTTCACTGTAATATTCCCAGTATCCCCAAATACATTAGTAAAATGGTAGATTGTCACCAATAAATAGGCAAACAAACAAACCAAAATTTAAAAAAAGATGAGCAAACATTCTACATATGAAGTTTGGGCTACACAAAAATATTCAAATTGAGATCCTTGCATACTAGAATAAACTCCTACTAAACAGAAGAGTTTGCCTTTAAAGAATCAAGTTGTGTCAAGTTTGCCTGCAGTGCTAGATGGCACCCAACCTCTAATATATATATATATATAACGTGTGTGTGTGTGTGTGTGTGTATACACACACACACACACACACACACACACATACATATATTGGTTTTCCGAGGCAGGGTCTCTCTCTAGCTTAGGCTGACCTGGAATTCACTCTGTAGTCTCAGGGTGGCCTCGAACTCACGGTGATCTTCCTACCTCTACTTCCCGAGTGCTGGGATTAAAGGTGTGTGCCACTATACCTGGCTTCTCTAGTATATTCTTAATGGTAGGTGGTACTCAACACTGAGTTAAGGCTTGATTAATACTTTCTAGGGAGATCTAATTTAACATTTTCTGAAACCTATTTAGTCAATAAAATTCTTTGTCTCAAATGTTTTAAGTTGCACATTAACCCATTTTGTGCACCTTTTTGAAATATACAGCAAAAGGAAATAGGTTACTATTTTTTTTTACCTTGTTGTAAGTAATTAAGTCAAAGAGTTTATTTATTTCACTTGTTTCTGTGAAATTTTTCACCCTCACAGACACAGCTCTAGACATCAGGGCATGATCTTCTTCGAAGACACCATGTAAAAAGTTAGAGAAAAAGATCTCATTCTGTAAAGGAAAAGATTGAACCACATTAACTTCTGAGATGTTACAAAACCAGAAAATCAAATGGTCCTAAAATAACTTCCCAAATGCAACTTGAAAAGGGAATAAAATGATAGCTGAGAAGTATACAAAACTGTAATATATATGAAACAATAGCAAAATTATTACTTCCCTTTTTGTATCTTTTAATTTCAATTTTTAAAAAGTCAACTAAAAATTAATGTTTCTAAGTCATATAGTTTCCACGGATACTGCCTACCGGTATCTGTGTGGTTTCAATCCTCTAGAATTTTCTTGATCAATCACTGACTCTTTAAAATTGATCACTGTTCCAGGCTGGAGAGATGGCTTAGCAATTAAGCGCTTGCCTGTGAAGCCTAAGGACCCCAGTTCGAGGCTCGATTCCCCAGGACCCACATTAGCCAGATGCACAAGAGGGCACATGCATCTGGAGTTCCTTTGTAGTGGCTGGAGGCCCTGACGCGCCCATCCTCTCCTTCTCTCTCTATCTGCCTCTTTCTCTGTCTGTCACTCTCAAATAAATAAATTAAAAAATTTTAAAAAAGAAATAAAATTGATCACTATTTCTTACATGCATATTTTCATAACAAAAAGCCCATTATATTTACATATTCACATGGATTCTAACATAATAACTTACAACAGGAAAGAAATCCAGACTGGAGACAAGCATTTATGACTCATTTATTGTGAGAAAGCAATTTATTATAATGTAATGACAACCACAGAGCTCTCCAACATACTAGCTTCTCTCTGACACATAACTAGAACAATTTCTCCCTGATATAATACTGGAAAGAAAACCAATTTATATCCAAAGAGGGTCTTGGGATGACAAAAACAGCAGGTGAAGTCCTCCTTGTTCTACATAAAGCCTACATGAAACTCTTTCAAGCCCAAGTTTGTCCACTGTGGATGTCAGCTTATGTTGAAAGGGAACATAGGGTGAGGAAGTTGGGGTATGCCTCAGTAGCAGAGAACTTGCCTGGCATATATGAGACCCTGGATTTAGGGGTACAACATCACAAAATAATTATAAAAATAGAGTGAGAGCTGACTGGCAATAGAGGCCATCTCCAAGTCTTCTGTTTCCTTGGACCAAGAAACATAAGAAAGATGGAGAAAAGTTACTGAGTAACAATACCCCAGCTGGAGTTTTAGAGACCATAAGATTCTTGGTCCTCACAGTTCTGAACACTTGTATACAATTCATTCATATCATATATATTTTTTAAACTTTATTTTTATTTATTTATTTGAGAGAGAGAGAAAGTGGCAGAGAGAGGGAGTGAAATAATGAGCGCGCCAGGGCCTCCAGCCACTATAAACGAGCACTCCCTTGTGCATCTGGCTTACGTGCGTGGGTCCTGGGGAATCGAACCAAAGTCCTTTGGCTTTGCAGACAAACACCTTAACCACTAAGCCATCTCTCTAGCCCTCATATCATATCTTAAAGACTCTCAGCTGAAATCAGGTCAAGAAATAGAAAAAAAAAAAAGAAATATATTTGTGAAGACGATTCTGTGATCTCCCTACTCAATTTCAATCAAATTACTAAACTAAAGGGAAGCCAGCGTTCTTTTCTCCAGAGCATTGAAACCAGCTTTAGACTTTACATGCACACCAAACTCATGGCAGCTTCCTCAAGTACCAGGATCTCATGTTCTCCTGGCAAGAGCTGCATTCACTCAGCTCCACAAAAGACTGAGAAATGTGGACTGAGAAAAGAGTGGTTAAGCCGGGTGTGGTGGTACGTGCCTTTAATCTAAGCATTTGGGAGGCCAAGATAGGGATCATTGTGAATTCGAGACCAGCCTGAGACTACAAAGCAAAGAGTGGTTAAGAAAGCAGTAATAAAAAGACATGACAAATGGCTCTGAGAATGTTAGCTTCAAAAATACTAGCAATACATTTTTCTGATGGTTTGCCAGATAGTGACATTACCTTAGCAATTTTCATTGCAGTAAGGGGTGGGTAACTGAAGTTAATATTAACCATATGTTTTATTTGATCAAGAAAATAGAGAATGATTTTCATTGTCTTGTGAGAATAAAACTTCCTTTATTAACTGGAGCATGGAGTTAATTCCAGTTACAACCAAATGCTTTTCTAAACAGTTAGAGATGGCATTTCCCATGTTTGGTGATTTGATCCAGGTGTCCCCCGTAAACTTAGGTGCTCTGAATGCTAGGTTCCCAACTAATGGAGATTTGGGAATTAAGCCCTAGTAAAGGCAGTGTATTGTTAGGTGTGGGCTTATGGGTGTTACAACTAGTTTCCTCTTGCCATTGTTTGGCACATTCTCCTGTTGCTGTTGTACACCTGTTGTTGTTAGCCAGGAGGTGATGTCTACCCTCTGCTCATGCTATTATTTTCCACTGCCATCCTGGAGCTTCCCCTCAAGTCTGTAAGCCAAAATAAACACTCTTTTCTCATAAAATGCTCTTGGTCAGGTGTTTTCTGCCAGTAATGAAAACCTGTCTGCAACAGTAAAGTTGGTACTGAGAAGTGGTGTCACTGCTGATAGACACCTGGCTGTGTGGCTTTTGGCCCTTTTGAGAGGAATGTGGAAAGATCTGAAACCTTGGCCAAAGAGACGCCTTGCAGTTCTGTAAGTACAGCTTGATGGACCATTCTGGTCAGAGTTGAAAGATGTGAATGCAGTAAAAACTATGGACTATGAGGTTTGGCTTATGAAGGTGAGAAAGAGCTTTGCTTGGACTGGGCTAAGAGCAGTTTGTATGAGAGGCTTGCTGTTATGCCCCTGTCCTGAGAAGTTGTGCAGGGCTGCATTGTGTAGAAATGGACTGGTGTGAGCAGAGGGATATGGCACAGAAATAAATGAAATCTTTGGACCAAAACTTCTGCCCATTCAGCTATAAGTGTTTGAGAGATTACAACCATTGAGTTTGGGCCAGATGACCTGCACTGGGACAACAGGAAGAATGCAGACTGTTTGGAAGGGGCCTGAATGCTGAAGGAGTTCCCCGTTCTTCAAAGTCTGCTTTATTCCCAACTGGAGTAACAAGATGGCAGCCCACCTGGTGTTGTGTAGTATAACAAATGCAGGAAAGAGAGGGCCATTGAATTTGCACCACGCTTTTGTA
This sequence comes from Jaculus jaculus, assembly GCF_020740685.1. Lineage (NCBI taxonomy): Eukaryota > Metazoa > Chordata > Mammalia > Rodentia > Dipodidae > Jaculus > Jaculus jaculus. The sequence goes on from NC_059115.1 coordinate 62,306,394, forward strand.
CTTTGGAGATGGCCATGGGCAGTGCGAAGCAGGCTTCTTCAATTACTGTGTGGAGCCCAGTGGAACCGTGATGAATCTTGGGTTGCGGTGGAGACCCAGTGGAGGTGCCAGGACCATGAGGAAGCTGCCAGCTCCAGATGAAGTTTTCTGGGACTGTGAGTAATCTCACTGGAGGGGTGGAAATGGAACTCCAGAGACTTCATGCTGGTTAGAATTATCAGACTTGGAGACTTGTCACTGACTAGAGTTGTTGGACTTGGAGCTACAGAGTTTGATGTCTGCCCTGTTTAAATCTTGTGTTAGTTGAATATTTGTTTGCGATGCCCAGTGCCATCTTTTGCAGTGTGAATGTTTATTCTGTACTATTATGGAGGGGTTTTTTGGATTTTTTTTGGTATTATGGCTCAGTTAAAAGACCTTGGACTATGGTGATGTATGAATATCATTGCAATTGATAGAAGCTACAGTGACTTTTAAAGTTGGACTGAATGCATTGTGTTTTAAATCATGCATGGTTATCAGTTTATGGGGGCCAGGAACAGAATGTTGTGGTTTGATTCAGAACACCACAAATGTAGGTGTTCTGAATGCTAGGTCTCCAGCTGTTGGGAATTTGGGAATTAAACCCTCCTGGAGGCAGTGTGTTGTTGGGGGTGGGCCTATGGGTGTCATAGCCACTTTCCTCTTGCCAGTATTTGGCACACTCTCCTGTTGCTGTCGTCCATCTGATGTTGGCCAGGAGGTGATGTCCACCCTCTGCTCATATTGTCATTTTCCCTTGCCATCACTGAGCTTTCCCCCAATTCTGTAAGGCACAATGAATCCCCTTTTCCCACAAGATACTCTGGGTCGGATGTTTTCTGCCAGCAATGTGAACCTGACTGCAACACCATGTATGGTTGTATTTCATAAAAAGATATAATATGGTTTTGTAGATAAGGGTGCATGGGAATGACTTTTGAAGATGACTATGATTTATTATAATATATATGTATAATATGTATTTTTCATGGTTATAACTTGATCAGATCAGGAATCAAGCAAGGGACAAGCGTCCTGGGCTGGTCTATGATGGCACTTCCAGAAAAAAAAATTAACTGAGGAAGGAATTCAAAGTGAGCAACCCTTCTGGTGGGTGGTGAACTATATACAAAGAATCACTAGGGGACACAGGGCTTTTTGCCTGTCTGGTTGCGCTCCTCACTGGAGCGTGCATCTACCCTGTGGCTGCGATCCTTCTCCGCAGCCTTCCAACACAGACCATAGACCGGTGACTCTCAAGGGGTCTCCAGGCCCTCAGTGCTAGATTAGGACTGCTGAAGCCTCCAGCCTCGTGGATTCAGCAGCAACCAAGTTGTCCAACTTTCAGTTGTACAGTTACTGTTGGACTTGCAAGTCTGTATTCTGTAAGCTAGTCTAAAAAAATACTCTTTATCATGCAAACTCATTATATTAGTTCTGTTCTTCTTAAGAACCTTCATTAAGAACCTTAGTACATATGCATATGAAAAGAGTCATAAAATGAACACACACACACCATTAGGTCCTTGAGGATAAGAGCATTTTTATATGTTTTTGTCTCTAGAGCACAGTTGTTAAACCCTTCACAGTGTCTACTCTCAGATCTGACAATTAACTACTGTGCCACCCTGGTCAACTTACTTAATACTTTGATGCCTCAGTTTACTCATCTGTAAAATGAAATAACAATTGCATTCATGGTTGTTCAGAGGATTGAGTAAGAGGATGTCTGCATGGAATTCACACTTCCTGACACATTCTTGGTGCTCTGTAAGTGGCAACTGCAGTTATTATTATTATGCTGGCCATTAGACAAGGCCCAGACAACTGGGATGTAAATGCCACTGCGATCTAGTTAGGAAAATGACCTTGGGTACCTCACTGTAGCTTACACTACTTCATTCTCCCGATCTATATAATGATATGATACTCCCTTTCCAGGACAACAGGACCTGTTGACAGTCTAGGGGAGGAAGGAAGAGGCACTGCTGAGGGACAGGCAGGGGCAGGTTGTTTGGAAAGAGAGGGATGGGTGCATGAGCCTGAGGCATTAAAGAGGCTGCTCTACTGCAGTGCCTTCCAGTTGCAGTGGGTTCACAGACACAGAAAGAGAGTATTTGAAGTGAGGGAGGGTATTGCGGGCCAAGATAGGCTGGCCAATGTTTAATTCTGTCAAACAACCAACCAAACAAATATTTACTTAAACTATAATCATCTTTAATAAGTGAAAGAAATTTTATTACCAAAATAATATATCAGTTCTCCATATCTATGGGTTCCAAATCTACAAGTCACAAATCACAGTTCAGAGACATAAGGGAAAACATTTTGTCTGTGCGGAACATGTACAGACTTTCCCCCTTGTCATTATTCTCTAAACAGTAGGATAACCACGCCTTGCATAGCATTTATATTACACTAGAAATTACCAGTAGTCTAGAGACTATTCAAAGCCTATGGATGTGTGCAAAGGCTAAATGAAAATAGCACACCATATACATATATATACATGTATATATATATGTATATGCATATATATGTACACACATACATATATATGTGTGTGTATATATATATATATGTATATATATATATATATATATATATATATATATATATATGAACTGAGCAACTAGAGATGTTGCTACCAGAGGGAACCAACTCCCCAGATGCTAAGAGAAGGAACATAATCTTTGAATATTCTTTGAAACAGGTTTTGCCTGTAAAGAAAATTGGGCCGGTGGAGATCAGCATTTCACAGATTAATAAGCTCTTTGAAAGAGTGAGAACAGGAAAAGAGAAGCCAAGAAACTAGTCTTGGGACAGTAGGGAGGGAGAAGACAGAGAGCCTTGCCAAGGCAGCAGGGAGGAGCAATCCTGAGTGTCAGAGAGGTGATGGAAGGCAGAAGTAGTGTGGGGTACAAGCCAAGAGAAGACTTCTGCTTCGCTCGAAGAAGTGAGGACTCTATCAAAAGAGAATATGAGGGCTGGAGAGATGGCTTAGCGGTTAAGCGCTTGCCTGTGAAGCCTAAGGACCCCGGTTCGAGGCTCGGTTCCCCAGGTCCCACGTTAGCCAGATGCACAAGGGGGTGCACGCGTCTGGAGTTCGTTTGCAGAGGCTGGAAGCCCTGGCGTGCCCATTCTCTCTCTCTCCCTCTATCTGTCTTTCTCTCTGTGTCTGTCACTCTCAAATAAATAAATAAAAAATTTTTTAAAAAAAAAGAGAATATGAAACACAAATATTTAAATAGATTTTTAAAAATTTAGCTTTCCCATGCCATTCTGAAAGAACCTCCTAATGACTCTAAATGAATTAGGCATCAGAGAAAAGCCATAGTTGAAATAATCAGGTATTCTAACCCTTTAGTTTTTACTATCTAGTATTCTTTTCTTAAAAATATTATTTATTTATTTATTCATTTATTTGCAACCAGGGAGGGATCGAGTGAAGAGAGATGAACAGAGAGAATGGGCTCACAGGGCCTCCAGCCACTGTGAACAAACTCCAGACGCATGCACCACTTTGTGCATCTGACTTTATGTGGGTACTGGGGAATTGAACCTGGATTGTTAGGCTCTGCAGGCAAAAGCCTTAGACTGAGCATCTCTCCAGCCCCTGCGTAGTATCCTTTATTCCAACCATTAAGACAATATTTAATGGGTTGTTATAAGTATCATATTACTTATCATTAAAGCCAAACAGCCCAGGTTATAGATACTAGTAGTAGAAATAAATGAAAATGACCAAAATCCAATATAATGAGATCTATATAAATACCTTCTTAGCTGAAAGGATAAAATACTAAGCATTCACTAAAACCTTGTTTTTAAAACTTATTTAATAATGCAAATAAATTTTCATGGTGTAATATGGAATAGAAAAAAACATTAGAAATTTCTGTACAAATATCACAAACAAAAAATAACAGTAAGTAAAAAACCTGGAATAAAAAATACATGAAAAAGACAACATGGGTCATCTCTGGTATACGTTTTATTAATTTAGTGCTCCCTGGATTTGTCTGTATTTTAAACATTTTCAACAAGTATTATGCATTCTTTTTATGATTAGTAAATAAAAAAAAATGTAACACACATACTTACTCTTGGGAGTTTAGGATTGAAGTAGTTAATTATTCCAAGTTCAAAATAAGACGCAAACCCCTCATTGAGCCAGAGATTGTTCCACCAATTCATGGTCACCAAGTTTCCAAACCACTTTTGGAGAGAGAAGATAAAGAACTTTCATAATTTAGGTTATACTCATTGCAAACCCATGCTAAATTCATGTGCAGCCCAAAAGAACTCATTAAGCTCTGTTGCCATCTCTGTAACTTGAAAACAGGACCTCATCACACAGGCTGCTGTCTCGGCATGAGGAGGTATCGATCATGTACTTATTTGAAATAACTATCTCACCTCTAATGATTGAATGCAATGTTTTTTTCAAGCTGTGATCTTTCAACATGAGGTGAGCATTTCATAAACTAATGACTTTAACTGAAAGTTGTCTTTAGTTAGATGAAGCCAAATTCCCAGAGGCTGTCATCCCTACTGGTTTTTGCACCTTCTACTCTAGATAGGATTTTACTGCAAGCAGAAGTTATGTTTTTAGGTCACAATTTGACATGTCCCACATTCAGGCAACCCTAGGTCCTTCAGTGTGATTCAGCTGGAGTTATTATCTATTTTAGCTGAACAGTGCTGGACTTCTCAGAAAAGAAGAACACAACAATTTCCAAAATCCACAAATTCATGCCCCCGTTCTAACCAAATTCTTCCAGCAGCTGCTAGCAGCTTGTATTCTGAGGTAATGTGTCACTTATCTTGTAATAAGGACACTTCTGGGATACTGATGGGATGCGTGAAAGCGTGTGCTGACTGTGCAGGGGATGGCATTTGACCTTAATAGGTCTTCTTTTCCAAAACTTTGTGTGGAGCCACATAAATAATAAGCCAGTGTCCTATTTGAGATGCTTGCATTTGTCACACGCTTATGTTAATGGGATTGGGATTAAATGTAGGTGTGAGAATGCCTGCCAGGTCAAATGGTGGGTCTTCTAAAAGCCAGGAGCAAAGCTCAGCTTGGTCTCAGCTGAGCCTGGGTCACTTCTTGTTCCCCACACCAGGGGTCCTATCTGCATCCCTTCAGCCACTCCCCAAAACAAGATTCAATAAAAGTTTACAGTAATTCACTGCTAAAATGTGGCTACTTTTCAGTGATGCTTTTTCAGCATCTTAGATTTGTTCATTTTTATTTATTTATTTGAGAGTGACAGACAGACAGAGAGAGAATGGGTATGCTAGGGCCTCCATCTACTGCAAATGGACTCCAGATGTGTGCGCCCCCTTGTGCATCTGGCTAACGTGGGTCCTGGGGAATCGAACCTCGAACCGAAGTCCTTTGGCTTCACAGGCAAGTGCTTAACTGCTAAGCCATCTCTCCAGACCCAAGTGATGCTTTTTAATAACGCCCCCCTTTTTTGATTTTTCAAGGTAGGGTTTCACTCTAGCCCAGGCTGACCTGGAATTTACTATGTGGTCTCAGGAGGGCCTCGAACTCACTGCAATCCTCCTACCTCTGCCTCCCAAGTGCTGGGATTAAAGGCATGCGCCACCACGCCCAGCTTAATATATCTTATTTTAAGAGGGGAACACAGAACAAGGACTCAGAGCTCTGGATGGCTTATGTCTGCCCATGAGAGGTTAAGATTTGGGTGCCAATTCTCAAGCCTTGTCTGGACTATGCCCTTGATTCAGTAGGAGCCGTCCGTGCCAGCCCAAATTCAGCTGAAATTTGAAGGATACAGATGTTTCCTTGGCCTCTACTCACCGTTAAACTTTTCAAGACATGCTCTTCTTAGCAATCTTTTATCCAAATTTGATATGTGGAAGGTTTTTCCTCGTGTTTGCTGCTTTAGGCAAGGCAGCTAAGAACCTCTTTGTGTGAAATAAGAAAGAACATTTTACCACATGCCTGGTGTCCGACCTCATGGGAAAGAGTGTAGGAGATCAAGGCCTTTTTCTCCGTCAGTTCGTCATTTGGTTGCAGCAGCAAGAATGATTCGTCAAATATCAGTAGTCCCCAGTTTTCCATGGCACGGTTGTCAAAAATAGGCAAGGCAATTATATCTAAGTGAATTTAAGTAGAATTAAAAAAATTAATCATCTCTTCCCCAAAACTGTGAGTCTAGCCATAAATGATTCCCAATTGGAATCATAAAATTACTAAAAAAAAAAAAAACATACAAGAGAAAATTTACAATTTGAGGAGAGAGAGATGAATTTTTAAAATGAATACCAAGGGTGGAGAGATGACTCAGCAGCTAGAGGTGCTTGCTTCAAGCCTGGTGACCTGGGTTCAATTATCTAGTGCCATGTAAAGCCAGGTGCACTAAGTGGTGCATGCATCTGGAATTCACAGAAGATAGCTCTTCCCAATCTTCGAATCCAAAACTTCTTCTGCTAATCTCCTTAGCTATTCCAGGAAACCCTTTGCCCAAGCTGTGAATGATACCAGCACCTTTGGTCTGGTTTTTTTTTTTTTTTTTTTTTTTTTTTTTTTGGTTTTTTGAGGAAGGGTCTCACTCTAGCCCAGGCTGACCTGGAATTCACTATGTAGTCTCAGGGTGGCCTCAAACTCATGGCGATCCGCCTACCTCTGCCTCCCAAGTGCTAGGATTAAAGGCGTGCGCCACCACGCCCGGCCTGTGGTCTGGATTTGACAACTATGAGAAGTCATTCCTCATAAACCTCAATGACTCTTTTTGAAACATTTTAAAACTTTAGGTAAATACAGTTTAGGCAAAATCCTTGTTTTCTCATTTTAAAAAGTTTGTTTATTCACATGAACACTGCTTTATTTTATTAAAATAATTAACACAGGACTGGGAAGATAGTACAATGACTTAAGGTGTTTGTCTGCAAACCCACCACCACCACCACCACCAACAACAACAACACACACACACACATACACACACACATTAAAATTTAAAAGTTAACTCATTATTTTTCAAAACAGCAGAAGCAATCATGAATCTAATCTTTAATCCTGTAGAAATGACAGGGTTGGCAAATTCTCTGTAGCAGGCCAGATGATAAAATTTTCAGCCTCCATGGGCTTTTTATTTTCTGTTATGTTTTGTGCTTACCAGTCCCTTGCTTCCCCCACCCCCTTGATGTAAAGATATGGTATATATGTTGTTTTTATGTTTTTAAGCTTTAAGTGCTTCATTTTCTTTGCTGTCTAGTTTTCTATTGCCACATGGACCGTTAGTTATTACTTTTCATATCAGCAACCACTGGTAGTGTTTGAGGGAGCTATTATACACAGTATTGCTAGGAACATTCTTGTTCATGCCTCCCAGAACATGGGTGTATAAATTCCTCTTGAGAATACACTTAGGAGTTGCACTACTGACTTTTACATGTACAGTGGTTAACACTGCAAAATAACAAATACGCTTCAAAGTGCTTCTAAACAACTGATATCCCGTGAACAAAGCTGCATTCTTTACCACACAGCATTTGTTAGAACGTTTACTTTCGGCACCAATGCTGCATCACTGTGTCACTGTGGACATTCACCTCTCAGACTACTAATGCATAAAACTTCACTACATAAATTTATTGGCATGTGTAGTTCCTTTCCTTTTTCTTTTCTTCTTTCTTTTTCTTTCTTTCTCTTTCTTTCTTGTACTCAGTGAATACAGTCAAGTTGGTACCATTGTTAGGCTCATCCATGTCCTACCCCCTCCCCTGGCCCCTCCTTGTTGCAGTATATGGGTCATGCATTGTGGAGTTAGCCCACAGTTATGGGTAGGAGAAGTGTCTCTGCGTATCATGACCTAACGTGTGGCTGTGACATTCTTTCCGACCCCTCTTTCACAAAATTTCCCTGAGCCATGTTGGGTTCATTTTTGGTCTGCTTCAGTGATGAGGTGTTGGGGGCCTCTGAGGCTCTGGCTCTCTGATTTGGTAGGAGTCGATTGTTCTCTGTGTCGAACTCCTTCACCCTTGTGCTGGTATCTGGTTCATCAGGAAAACAGCACCCTTGCTTTTTGAGGTCGGGTCTCACTCTAGTCTAGGATGACGACCTGGAACTCACTCTGTAGTCCCAGGATGGCCTTGAATTCACAGCAATGCAACTACCTCTGCCTCCTGAGTGTTGGGATTAAAGGCATGCCCCACCACACCCAGCTATGTATTTTTTAATTGGGTTTTGTTTTCTTATTTGCTTGTATATGTTCTTTACATATTTGGGACAGTCCAATGAACACTTCTCCATCTTCTTTCTTTTAAACCTCTCATTTAGCTAGCCCTTTATCTTTTACTAATATAATTTGATGCTTATGTTTCTAATACAGAAATTCTCTCAGGTGAACAGATCCTAGCCACCCATTGGGTGAGGTTGGTTGCTCATTATAAAGATGTGGCACAGAGTTGGGCTTTACCTTCAGGACAGTGGGAAGCCACCGAGAGGCTTTTGGAGGAAGTGAATCTCACTACGTAACTCAGGATGGCCTTGAACTTGGGATAGACCTGTCTTAGCTTCCCAAGTGCTGGAATTACAGGTGTGCACCAAAGAGCCCAGCTGTTGCTCACTTTGACTTTAAGCCAATGTTAAAAGTGATAGCAACACCAGAAAAAAAGTATACTTTATAACAGATCAATGAGCACAATGTAAATTGTGCTTAGTTCTGGTGTTCAGAGTCACTGAGATTCAAGACAAATTAACCTGACTCCCCTAAGAGACTAGCATATGTTGGTGAGAGAAGCTGGGAGAAGGCGTCGTTGTGTTCTGTCTTGCTTTGCTTCACTTTACTGGTGACTCAACCATAAGTTGCAGCAATTGAGATGCATTCATTTACCTTTCTCTTGAAGATGCAGGAATATAGAAAATACTTATTTTTTTTTTTTTTTTGAGGTAGAGTCTCATTCTAGCTCAGGCTGACCTGGAATTCATTATGGAGTCTCAGGGTAGCCTTGAACTCATGGTGACCCTCCTACCTCTGCCTCCTGAGTGCTGGGATTAAAGGGGCGCACCATCATGCCCGGCTAGTAAATCCTTATTTTAATTTTTTCCTAAGGTAATATTGATTAAGATGCCATGAAGGATAAATTTTTAAATGTCAGTATATGCCTAATGTCCATGGAATTGATGCTGTACTGAAAATTTGGGGGAAATTAGTAAATTTATTGCATGCATTTATTCTTGCTATCTCCTCACTAAAATGCTTACTGGTTACTCTTCCAGACACACACTGCTATAGACTTTCCAGGTACAAAGAAAACGTCAGCCCAGATACACACCTCAAGAGACGCTTGAGCAAAGGGGGCAGATAGTCAAGAGACAGCAGGTCCAAGGCTCAAATGGAGGGGTGCACAGGGGGCCGTAGACGCATGAGAAAAGGAGTCAAGGAAGAATTCCTGGAGACAGGCACCCCACAGTTTACAAACAGGAAACATGAACTGCCTAGTGACATAGAAGACATTCCGTGAGAAGTAAATGGCAGGTTCAGGAGCTCAGAGGACAAGAGCAAGAAGAAAGCAGAGGAGGAGTCCGAGGTGGCGACATCCCACTCTGGGGATGCCCCAATTCTGGAGGAGGCTGGGGCACCATTTGTGAATTCATGACCCAAGTTGGGACCTCATCCTTGGGGTAATAGGGAGTTGCAGAGAGATGTAAAAGAAAAATTTAACGTGGTCAGACTTATTCTCTCCAAGATACCTCCGGCTTTACGTGTGAGGATGAGTCAAAGGGCGAGGAGGGCTGTGGTAGATAGAGATGCTGCCGACACAAACCAGAGAAACGCAGGGAGTGGGGAAGCCGAGAGGGGATCAGGTGTCTCACGGGATGGACGGAATGCTGTAAAGGAACGAGAGTGAGTCTGGGATGCTCATCTTTCTGAGGCCATTTCTTGCCTCATCTGGGTCACCTTGAGAAATGCTAGAACTTGGTTTGTAAACCCAGACTCACTGTCTATACCTCCCCCCCCCCCCAGTGACAGGTGGCACCTGCAGGGTCTTTGGCCAGGATCAGGCTGGTTTCCATCCCTCTACTCTGCATTTCTCCGCAATCCAAATGCTTGGGTGGCAGAGCCTCTAGCTTCTTGATGTCACAAAGCCTCACCCCAACTATCTAGTCCCCATTATCCACCATGGCCAGTACAGGCCGAGCAAACTGTTCCCGAGACGTCCACTAAAATGTCAGAGGAAGAAAACGCATTGACTAAACCACCTTCTGAGCTGAGAGGCTCATGCCATTTTACGGATATACCACACAGATCTGTGAGAGCTAAAAGTTACACAAAACCTCAAGCATCATATTATAGTCACACATGATTCTAATTTTATACAATCAAGTCTACAGACAGGACTACCAAGTCCTAATCCAATGACTCACTTCTAAAGAATATTTCGGAGGGGGGGAAGTCTTACTGAAGGAAACTAGAATAAGTCATGCAAACCCACTAAAAGGATCCAGAGCATAACATTGCCACTTGCACTGTGAGGAAAGTGCCAGAAAACAAGAGGAAAAAAAAAACAAAAGAGCAGGGCCTGGAGGAGAGGCCCAGTGGTGGCTGAGGAAGTGCTCTGGAACATTCCCTGGACACATGGTACCAGGCAGAAAAGCAGCGGTCAGACCTCTGTGTGTACTAACTGGGGGCAACGAGTCCTCAAAGGTTCATCAATGTAGACTATAACCTCAACTCAGAGGCGGCATCGGAGGAATCCAAATGCACTGGAATTGGGGGAAAAAAAAAAAAGACTCTCAGATGCTGGGGAGATGGTTCAGCAGGTGCTTGCTTTCAAAGCCTGCTGACCCGAGTTCAATTCCCCAGCATCCAACTAAAGCCAGGCACAGATCAGTGATGCACGCATTTGGCAATTGTTTAAAGTAATAAAAAAAAGTCTCACCTGTTTTTGGAAGTGGATAACTGATATTAAATAAATCCTCCAGGAATGAAAAGATGGGGCCTGTGATGTTCAGAGCAAAGTCTGCATTCCCATTTGCAATGGCATCTTTCCGGGCCCAGATGCGTATCTAAATTAGAGCAATCAAGCAGTAATTAGGAAAGACAGTATTGACAGAAAGCAACCAGTCTGCTTGCCCCAACTTTGTGCCGCTCGAGAGCCACAGGCCTTACCTTTCAGAAGCTATACGCTTAAAATAGTTAACCCATATGCATGCCAAGAAAAATCTCGGAAGGCAACTTGCTAATAATGGAGATCACCCCAGCAAGTATGTTACAGAAACTTTTGATTTTTAAAAAAGTGTTTAACTCTGAACTTAATAAAATTATCCTTGGAATGGTTCATACACCCTATCCATAGGAAATGTAAATTCTTTTTTCTTTTTTGGGGGGGAGGTTTTGAGGTAGGGTCTCACTCTAGCCCAGCTCAGGCTGACCTGGAATTCACTATGTAGCCTCAGGGTGGCCTCGAACTTGTGGTGATCCTCCTACCGCTGCCTCCCAAGTGCTGGTATTAAAGGCATTCTCCATCACGCCCCGCGGAAATGTAAATTCTGTGTAAAAGACCATGAAACCTTCTTTCCCTGGGTTTTGACGTAGGGTTTTCATTCTAGCTCAGGCTGGCCTGGAACTCACTCTGTAGCTCAGGCTAGCAATGAACTCATGGCAATTCTCCTACCTCTACCTACTGAGTGCTGAGATTAAAAGTATGTGCCACCACACCTGCCTTAAGACTTTTTTTTTTCTATTTTTTATGAGAGAGAAAGAGGGAGAGAGAGAGAATTGGTGAGCCAGGGCCTCCAGCCACTGGACTCAAACTCAAAACCTTATGCCACCTTGTATGCATGCACAACCTTTCTGCTTGCATCATCTTGTGCATCTAGCTGACGTGGGACCCAGGGAGTCGAACATGGGTTCTTAGACTTTGCAGGCAAACACCATAATTGCTAAGACATCTCTCCAGCCCATTCAGACGTACTTTTAAAAATTTTACTTTATTTTATTTTATTTATTTATTATTTGAAAGAAAGAGAGAGAGAGAGAGAAAATGGGCACACCATGGCCGCCAGCCACTGCAAATGAACTCCAGATGCATGTGCCCCCTGGTACATCTGGTTTACGTGGGTCCTGGAGAGTCAAACCAGGATCTTTGGATCTTTGGCTTTGCAGACAAATGCCTTAACCACTAAGCCATCACTCCAGCCCCAAGACATACTTTTAATGATCAAAACCAGAATTGGGATGTTAGTGGTGGGAACACATGATGGTAAGTGCATTTGAATCATGCAAATTTAAAACAGCTCCATAATTGAAACAGAATTCACCCTACCACACTTTCAAATTTTAAAATCAGATTAGTTCCCCTATTTTCAAAAAGTTCATCAACTACCTTGTGAGTTTAAATCTGTTAAAGGGAAGCAATTGGGTCCTCTGGTGATCTAGTATAACAGCACTTCCACTATAGCTGTTGAGAAGGGATCTCTAGTCAGTTTCATGTGAATGCACTGTCACCTGGGTACCTGGAAACTTACTGCTGTGATTTTCATGACCTCATGTGCCTGAAAGTGCAAGCTGAGTGTACAAGAAGTACTGAGGTGGGGCTGGAGAGATGGCTTAGTGGTTAAGTGTTTGCCTGTGAAGCCTAAGGACCCCGGTTCAAGGCTCAATTCCCCAGGACCCATGTCAGCCAGATGCACAAGGGGCGCATGAGTCTGGAGTTAATCTGCAGTGGCTAGAGGCCCTGGCGTACCCATTCTCCCCCCCACCTAATAAACTAAAAAATATATTTAAAAAGAACTGAGGTGGACACATGGCGCCAGGCAGAGAAGCAGCAGTCAGACCTCTATGTCTAATAGGAAAACATCTTACACTCTACCACAGCTTTTTGCTTTCCAGGTAATTGTTAGCAGAATGGTCAACATTGACACTATAGAAGTCCTTGCAGCAAGAGTTAGATGAAGAAATTGAAATGTGCGGTGTTACACGAGTTCTGTTAGCTTGAATAAAGTTTTCTCCTGAACACTCATGGAAAAGGCCGAGGAAGCTGAAAAATTAATGCAACAGTACAGAATTACACACTGCAGGAACACATTTACCTCCCCGCGCTTTTATTTCTGCTGGAAAATTTGTCTTGAATTATGTAGATTTTGAGTGATGTGAAGGTTCAGGAATGTTCCCCCTTTCACAAAATACAACCACCTGGTCTTGAGGCTCCAGCCTGGATTCCTTCATTGTTTCTTCTTCCCCTGGGCTTCGGGGACCTCATTATACTGGGAAACATGTCCTTGGGACTCAGTTCTGTTTTTACACTCAACTTATAATTTCTGAGGCCAAAGTTAGGAAAACCAAAGACCACTTTATTGGGTTTGTCTCCCCACCATGCATATGATGTGTGATTTATTCATTTGTTTGTTTGTTTGAAAGGGACAGAGAGAGAAAGAGACACATGGGGGCGGAGGGCTGAGAATGGGCACGCCAGGGCCTCCAGCCACTGCAAACGAACTCCAGATGCATGCGCACCACGGGGGGGGGGGGCATCTGGCTTCCGTGGCTACTTGGGAATTGAACTTGGGTCTTTAGGCTTTGCAGGCAAGTGCCTTACCACTAAGCCATCTCTCCAGCCCCGCAATATGTGTTTTAACTGTAATCTTTTTGGAAATAATATTTGTATGTCAATTTTCAGTCTTCTCCTCAAGGGCCATTCTGGAAGGCAAATGTTCAAAACTTCAGACTGGGTTGGGAAATTGCATGGCCCTGTTGTGGCGGCAACAGGAACAAAAGCAAATGAATGCCATTTTGGAGATAGGGCCACAAAGTTCCTACCAAGTCACACCCAGCCCACCGTGCGCTGTGGTAATCCTCACCGACACAGCAGATCTGCACAGCTGAGAGAAGACTACCTGTACAAGGGCCAGGTATGTGTCGTTTCCATCCCTACTACTGCAACTCCTTGTATTTACCTCCATGATTCACGTTAACCATGTTCTCACATTCATTGAATCTTGCTTTATTTATTTCATGTTTTATATTTATGTATTTGTTGGAGGAAGGGGGCAGAACGAGAGAATGCCCATACCAGGGCTTCTAGCCACTGCAAATAAACTCCAGACTCATGCGCCACTGTGTGCATTTGGTTTACATGTGGTACTGGGGAATCGAACCTGGGTCCTTAGGCTTCAAAGGCAAGTGACTTAACCGCTAAGCCATCTTTCCAGCCCTAACCTTGATTTGTTACTTAAGGGGCAACTTTTGGATACACCAGACAGTATTCCAAACATGCGTTCGGTTTTCCCTGTTAAAATATGTAGCTCTCCCTTTGCAGGGCTCAGCCGTTGCCAAATGCATTCCACTGATAAACTCAAGCCAAGCTTCATTTTCTGGCTAAGCACGTCACTTTCTTAGGCGTGCTCTTCTTCGTTTCTATGGCAGCTGGCATTCTTTTATAGGGTACTCGTTCATGAAAACCAGATTTTACCCTTTTACAAGAACTATGGGCTGAGCAGCAGCGTTGACCGCAACAAGCACCTGCAGATGCTCAGTGGCCCTGGGAACATCTCCTCAGCTATAGGAAGTTAGGGGTCTGCCCTTTGCCAGGCTCAGAGCATGTTTCCCAATCATGCCTCAACAGATCTACTGATGTGTGCCATGAACATCTGACTCTGCCAATAGTACATCTGCAAATGTCAAGGGTTTCCAGTAATTATTCAGCAAGAGAAAACAGGGCTGGAGCCAACAGCTCAGGGAGATGACAAATTGCGGTTTGCATTCAACGCTGTATTACTCAAATTCATTAGCTTAGCAATGTCGGAGGAGGAGCTTTGACGGATTCTCCCCCTGATGATGGGCTCGGCTCACCCGCAGCTTCCTCGTCTCCGTATGTCTAAGATATGAGCCTGGAAGATCTCAGGCCAACCAAAGAGTTGCTTAGCCAGCTGCGGAGCCTGACTCTTCTCAGCCCAACAAAGGCAACCCGAGTAGGGAGACCCTCTATCCTCTGTGACAGGGAGGGAACCAGTGGAGACAGCACCGTCACAATAACCATGATATTCTACCAAAACACTTTGATGGAATGAGACCACAGTTATGAGAAAACTAGGAATAGCAGGAAAATCACCCGTGCTCTCACTTTGTATAATTCTGGGGAACTTTCTGAGGGCCCAGAGTTGAGGAACATCCCACAGCAGCCTAGCTCCTACACAGGGCTGACGATTGACCTACAAGCGTCAGTTCAGCCACAGCAGGTGCTCCTGGCTGGACTCTGGAGGTTGTGTTGTATCTTGGGGCCCGTTCAGACTGTCTAGAAACCTGTGTGGCCCACACAATCAAAACAGAGTCCAGGTAGAAAGGGGGGAGGCGGGTCTCAGGACCTGCCTTGAGGCTTGATGCTTAAGGAGCAGTCTTTCCATCAAAATTACTCTGCTACCACTGAAAATTGTCTCGCTGCCCCTCCCCTTTTGAGACATGATTTTACCGTGTAGCATAAGCTGGCCTCAAGCTCATGATCCCGTTGCCTTGGCCAAGTGCTGCGAGGATACCCCCCCCCCCGTGTTATATACTGGGGCTTGAGAGAGAGGAGCAAGAGGCGGCAGTAGGTCATGCAGACGAGCGGAGAAACGATCTTCAGCCAGAATATTGCCCTTTAACTAGAGAACCTTCAGTACTCACCTCATTGCCCCTCTCTGTTCTGTTGACATGATCAAAGTCACATATGACAAGTGCAACGAGGTAAGTGGGCATTTGTGGTGTGGTACAGAAAGTCGTAATGGTCCATTTGCTTCCATTCACGTCGACTTTTTCAGACTGACCTAGAGAAACATATGTTTAGTCCGAATCACTGTAAACCAAGAAAAGATGCAATTCGGCAGTAATGACCAGGAGATTAAAAACTCATCAAAGGGCTGAGAGTAAGTGGCTGTGAAGTTCTCAGTGCTAAATGACGTGTCGAACTTTACCCCCTCGAAGGCTCAGAAAATATTGTGGAAGAGGGGGAGGAAAGACTGTAAGAGCCAGAGAGGAGGAAGAGTATTATGGCCTACTGTCTTCTGGACATGATGTGAGCATTGCATGTTTGATAACATGTAGGCATGTAGACTCAGCTTGTTACATAATGCCATACATATAATTCAGGTCTAAATCTCTCTTAGCAAACTGACAAGTTTCTTAGTTTATAATGCTATGTCTCATGAAAGTAAAAAAGAAAAAAAGAGAGAAAAGAAAAGAAATAAGGGCTGAAGAGATTGCCCAGTGGTCAAGGCACTTGCCTACAAAGCCTAAGGACCCAGATTCAATTTCCAAGTATTCATGTTAAGCCAGATGCACTGAAATAAATAAAATATTTATAAAAAGAAACAGTACGTAGATGACATAAGGATATAAGTATGAATTACTTTTAAATATTTTATTTATTTATTTATATTTATTGGAGAGTGAAAGAGACAGAGAGAGAGAGAGAGAGAAAATGGCACAGCAGACCACAGTCTCCACCCACTGCAAATGAGCTCCAAGCGCATGGGTCACCTTGTGCTTTTGGCTTATGTGGCTACTGGGGAATTGAACCTGGGTCCTTAGACTTTATAGGTAAGTGCTGCAACTGCTAAGCCACCTCTCCAGCCCCAATTTTTTTTTTTTATTAATAAGGAAGGTTATTAAAATTAACTTCATGAGCCTGCTCATGGAAACATTTATAGGAACTGCCTTAAAAAGAACTTATGTTTAACCAAGATAACTGTGTCTTTTGTTCTGTCAGTCATTTAACTGCTTGAAAAACTGATTCTCAACAAAACCAGGATCTATCTTTTAAAAAAAAACGGTCTTTTGGGCTGGAGAGATGGCTTAGCGGTTAAGCGCTTGCCTATGAAGCCTAAGACCCTGGTTCGCGGCTTGATTCTCCAGGACCCACGTTAGCCAGATGCACAAGGGGGTGCATGCTTCTGGAGTTCGTTTGCAGTGGCTGGAAGCCCTGGCGCACCCACTCTCTTTCTCTCTCTCTCTCTCTCTCTCTCTGCCTCTTTCTCTCTCAAATACATAAATAAAAATCAACAAAACAATAAAAATTTAAAAAAACAGTCTTTTTGTCTAAGCTTTAAATAAGTGTT